>NC_047115.1:29651672-30000975 GCF_902500255.1 Thalassophryne amazonica | reverse complement strand
ATGGCCATATGTCGGCCTCAGGTAATAAAATCTGTACATGGTCACTGGATCCTTGATCTCTGGACATAAATAAAATAAATAAAATCTGTAGTTTTTGTCAAAAGCATTTCCTTTCAGGTATTAATGAAACAAATTTAACTCCATAGCCTCTGAGCTGCAGCCTCGCAAATGATCAAGATCAATGTAATTCATAAAGAACAGAGGACATCTCAATTGGGGGGGGGGGGGGGGGGGGGGTTGGTCAGTTGTAGCTTATTGTTTGTATTGCAATGTTTGGAAAAACCGTGTCATTTGATTTTAAAATAGCAATTCATTTTGAAGTTAGTAATTCCAACTGAAATCTATCTTTCCAACTTTACTCGGCAGAGAGCCGCACAGCGTTTGGAGCTGTGCAGTTAGTCCCACAAAATAGAGGCTATTATTATTATTATTTCCTTTACATGAAGGACAGTACTGCAATGTTCTATTTTCTGGTTTTCCGCAGTCTAGCATTAGGGGTCTCCAATTGGTTCAAAATGCTGCAGCCAGACCTTTGACACAAAGCAGAAAGTTCGACCACATTACACCCATTTTGGCATCCCTTCACTGGCTTCCTGTCCCAGTGAGATCAGATTTTAAAGGTTCTGCTACTAACCTATAAAATTATTCATGGACTGGCACATCCCTACCTAGCTGATGTAATTAAACCTTACGAACCGACACGGGCTTTACGTTCTCAGGGTGCAGGACTACTTTGTATCCCGAAGGTGAATAAGTAGTCTGCGGGTCACAGAGCTTTCTCTTATCGTGCCCATGTTCTGTGGAATGATCTCCCTGCATCAATAAAACAGTCAGATTCTGTGGAGATTTTCAAGTCCAGACTTAAGATGCACTTATTTTCCCTTTCATATGGCTAGCATACTGGTACAGTTTTGTTTTATGCTTTTTACTCTTTTAATTCATTTATTAGTAATTGGAGCAGGCCGCAGCCTCAAAATTCTGGGTCTTTTAGTAAAGTTTAGGGCTAGTGGCCGGCGATCACCTTAGTATTTCTGTTTTTCTTGTTGTTTAATGCTGGCAAATTATACAGTATTTTTTTGTCTTTCTGATGCCAGATTCTGTTTTTTTTCTCTGTTTAAGGTGCAGCTCCACCCAGAGATGGGAGTTGTATTCGTGTTGTGCTGTGTCCTGTGCACCAATAGCATTTCTTGTATATTTGTCCGTGAATTGTTCTGTAATTTATGTTTGTAGCATGGCCCAAGCAGAGGGTCACACCTTTGAGTCTGGTCTGCTTGAGGTTTCTTCCTCAGAGGGAGTTTTTCCTTACCACTGTTGCTCTGGGGGTTGGTAAGGTTAGACCTTACCTGTGTGAAGCGCTTTGAGGCAACTCTGTGATTTGGCGCTATATAAATGAAAATAAATTGAAATTGAAGTACTTGAGTTTACAAACTGGCGAAGGGGGTTCAGGTCATGCCTAGGGATGGGTATTAATATGATAGATGCCATTATTAATTCCACTTACTGAGCCTATTCCTTATCGATACCTCTTGTGAATTTTCTGTGTACTATAAGTAGGCTTTACAGGTTTTCTATGTCAACAACATTTTAAATTGGTCACTGGATCCTTGATCTCTGGACATAGAGATAAATAACATATGTAGTTTTTGTCAAAAGCATTTCCTTTCAGACATTTTGGCATGAAAGTCTCTCCGTACCTCTGAGCTGAGCTCAGCCAGCTGCTGCACATCAGTGCAGGACGCCTCATTTTGGGAGGAAAAAAAAAAGTTTTGATCGACTGCAGTTTATTTGTATTACAACCTTTGGAAAGAGGTGTCATTTGATTTAAACGGCGTTTCGCTTTGAATTTATTAATTCCGGCTGGACTCTATCGTTTTTTTTTTATTTATTTTTTTATGTTTATTCAATTTTCTCTTAATACAACAAATTCAACACAAAACAAAACACATATCTGCTCAGCAACACACCAACAACTGCACATATAGCCATATGCAAACAACAACATCATCGGTACCAAACAGCACAGCACTGGCCCATGGGATGTTGAGATGGCATCTCAAACCCATCAATACATAAAACATTAGACAACAGCGGGGGACAAAATAGAAGAGACATTTCCCTCAAAATAATCTAAAAGGGGTTTCCATATGAGATAAAATGTGTCAGTCTTGGCATGGCTCAAAGCTGTCATAAAAACAAGTGGAATATGCTCCAGAATTAACTTTTTCCACCCAGAAATAGTGGGAAGCCGTGGAGATATCCATTGAAGGAGAATATTTTTCCTGGCGCAATAAGTTAAAATATTATACAATTTACTGTTGTGTTTATTTTTGATGCATTTATTAGATAGATCAAGAAGAAGAGATAAAGGATCAAGTTCCAAATTAATTTTAATAATCTTTTGAATTTCAGTATTAATATCTTTCCAATATTTCAGGATTCTAGGGCACGACCAGAAACAGTGTGTGAGAGTTCCTTCTCGCAATGCACATTTTGGACATAGTGAAGAGGAGCTTGTTTTGAATTTGGACAGCCTGTTCGGGGCCATGTGTGATCTATGCAACACTTTTAACTGAAGAGCCTAACAAATAGTAATTTGTTTGGCTGCATTCCAAATAATGCCCAGTTTTCTTCGGTTATGTCAATCTCTAAATCTCTTCCCCATGTCTGAGCTACGACAGGAGCAACAGTCTGACAGTCTTTTAATGTTTTGTAGTACATGCTAAGTGACATCTTTTGATCCAAAGAACAGCCTTTCTACATCTGAAACCCTAGTGTCCCTCAAAAGAGAGGTGCCTTTTTTAATAAAGTCCCTTATTTGGAAGAATCTAAAAAGGTTGTTCCTCCTGATATTAAACTCCTCCATAACTTGTGTGAAGGACATAAGTGTTCCTTCTTTGAATAAACAACCAAGGGTAGAGATTCCCGCAGATTCCCAGTCCCTGAAACCCAGATCCATTACGCCAGGAGAAAAGTCTGGGTTATTAACAATAGGTGAAAACGATGATGTAATTTCAGCTCTCCCTTGAACATATCATACGGCTCTTCATGCCTGCACTGTATTTATAATAACTGGGTTATTGCAGTATTTAGTAACAGTTTTCATACTTCTTAAAAAGAGCAAGCTTTTAAGTGGGCATTCACACAGGGAGGCCTCCACATCTAACCAAATGGCTGAAGAGCTCCTACAGATCCACTCTTGTGCATACATTAGGAGAGAACTCAATTGATACTTTTTCAAATCTGGGAGATCCAAACCTCCACTGTGGGTAGGGAGCTGCAGAGTAGACATTTTAATGAGCGCCCTTCTTTTGTTCCATATAAATGAACTAAACCACCCTTTTATTTTTTGGATTAATTTGTGTGAAAATAAAACAGGGATCATTCTCATCGGATAGAGTAAGCGAGGGAGAATATTCATTTTAAGAAGGGAAATCCTACCAATCCATGATATAGGGAGGCAGTGCCACCTTTCCAAATCCAATTTGATTCTATCTAGTAGTGGGACGAAATTTTCTTTGAACATTTGGTCAAAATTAGGTGTAATAAAAATACCCAGATATGTGAATCCTGCAGGAGACCATTTGAAGGGAGATGTGGAAATGGGCTGTTGATTACCTAGAGGCATTGCCTCAGACTTTGAGAAATAAATTTTATAACCAGAAAATAAACTAAAATTGTTAATAATGGTTATGACCCTGTGGACTGATGTATATGGGTTAGACAGAAATAATAAAACATCGTCTGCATATAAAGAAATTTTGTGAACTGCATTTTTAACTAAAATGCCACACACTGCATGATCACATCTAACTGCTTCAGCCAAGGGTTCAATGGCGAGGGTAAACAGAAGGGGCGAAAGGGGACAGCCTTGTCTGTTGCCCCTTCCCACCAAAAATTTTTTGGATCTGAGTCTGTAATAACTGCTGCTCTGGGATCCTGATACAAAACGTCAATCCATTTGATAAATTTAGGACCTAGCCCAAACTTCTGCAGAGAATAAAATAAATATGACCACTCAACACGGTTGAACGCCTTCTCCGTGTCCACGGAAACTACCATGCCGTCAACTGCACGTCGCTGACACAATTGGACTACATTAAGAAGACGCCTAACATTATTACCCGAGTTGCGACCCTTTATAAAACCGGTTTGATCATTCTTTATTAACTGAGGTAAGACACCTTCGAGACGTACCGAGAGAATTTTAGACAATATTTTAAGATCTACATTAAGTAATGAAATAGGCCTATAAGAGCCACAATTTTCAGGAGCTTTGTCCTTTTGGAGAATTAAGGATATATTTGCTTCCCTAAGAGAAGGGGGGAGGACACCTGCCCCAAACGAGTCATTGAGCATTTCCATATATGGTTTGGTTAATAAATCCTTGAATTCTTTATAAAATTCAGATGTTAATCCATCTGTACCCGGTGCCTTCCCACTCCGAAGGGACTTAATAGCTCTGTGTATCTCCAACTCTGAAATATCTGCATTTAGTATTGTTTTTTTGTCTTTTGAAACAGTGGGAAGATTAATTTTAGAAAAGAAAGCTTCCATCTTAGATTGGGAATTTTTGCATTGCTCAGACTTATATAAGTTGCTATAAAATTCAGAAAATGTTGCATTAATGACCCCAGGGTCAGTGGAGTAGGAGCCATTCCTATCAGTGATGGAGGCTATTGTTTGGGAAGCAATTCGGGATTTAGTAAGGTACGCAAGGTATCTTCCTGGTTTATCTCCATGTTCAAATAATTTGTTTGGCAAATTTTATTTTATCTGTTGCATTTTGGGTTAATAAAGTATTGAGTGAACATCGAATGGCATTAAGTTCCTTCAATTTAGACGGTGTGGGTCTTTTAATATACTCTTTTTCCCCAAAACTAAGTCTTCTTTCTAAAATGTTTTGCTGCTCTGTGATTTTATGCTTCTTACTGGCCGTGTAAGACAGAATCAGTCCTCTACTGTAGGCTTTAATAGTCTCCCAGAGAAGAGAAGGACTACTAGCCGTGGGTGAATTAATAGAAAGTGCTTAAATTCTGTTGAAAAATATTCCACGAACTTAGAATCTTTCAAAATAGTAGGATTCATTTTCCAGTAGTTAGAAGTTTTGTCTGCATTTTTGGGGGCAAAATTCAGATAAACAGCTGCATGATCAGATATAACTATATGTCCAATTGTGCAAGAAATCACTTGCTTTAAGACAGTTTTAGGAAGAAAGAGGTAATCAATACATGTGTGGCATTTATGTGGGTTAGAATAAAAGGTGTACTCCTTTCCAGCAGGGTGGAGTCTCCTCCACACATCCACAAAACCTACTTCTTCCTTAAGGTTTGATACTTGTTTTGGGATAGAGGGAGAGCCAACGGGGAGCCGGTCAGTCAACGGATTCATAAGACAGTTAAAATCACTAGCAATAATGGTGTTCTCAATTGGAAAACCTGAAAGTTTTGTGACGATTTCAGTCAGATATGTAATAGGGTGGCCAGGTGGGAGATAAACATTAAGTATAGCAAATTCTTCACCATGTATAACTGCTTTAATTAGTACATATCTTCCATTGGAATCTTTATGGCATTCTAAGAGCTTAAAGGGCAGAGAATTTCTAATAAGGATCGCAACCCCTCGACTATTACTTGTAAACGAAGAAAAGAAAACCTGATCAAAACCACACATTTGCAGCTTTAAATGCTCTGTGTCATTTAAGTGCGTTTCTTGTAATAACGCTATGTCAACCCTTTCCTTCTTTAAAGATAGAAGACCTTTCTTTTAATTGGTGAATGACTCCCCTTAATATTCCAAGTACAGAGTTTAAAGGTGTTTACAGCCATGACCATATATTCATATACTTATGCTCCAGTGTCGATGATGAGTCTGAATAACAGTGTGCTGAGCTAAAACCATAACAAAAACACGTTTGCAGGAAACAGCACTGCATAACTAAATGAACATGAACAAAAACAAAAACTTTAGCTTTCCAGAAGCATTCCTCCGTCCACTCGGAGATCAGCTTTTCCCAACTAACATTCTGTTCATCGCGCACCACTATACAGGATGAGCAAATAGAGAGAGCTAATTATATATAATAAGTATACTCACGTCTTTTTAGTCCAAAACAGTAGCTAAAAATATAAAAAGAAAAGAAGAAGAAAAAAAAAAACCTATGTCCATGGTATACAATCCAACTCAAATCAATTTGTCCCATTGAAGCAAATCTCGGGGTCTTCATTTCAGACTGTCCACAAACGCTGATGCCTTTTCCGGAGAGTCAAAAACTGTAATTGAACCTTCATGAGTGACTCTTAGTCTCGCAGGATAGAGAAGAGAGTATTGGATTCCCGCATCACGCAGCCTCCGCTTCACAGCATCAAATCTCCTCCGTTTCCGCGTTGTGTCAGCCGAGAAATCTTGGAAGAACATGATCCTGGAGCCTTTATACGTCTTGTTGGTGGTGCCGCTCCTCCGTGATGCCTCCAGCACTCATTGTTTGTCTCTGAAGTTATGCGCCCGCCTTTAGCCTCGATTTGCAGGAACTCTGGCAGCCATTTCTCAAAGAAGTGCACAGCGTGTGATCCTTCTGAAGATTCAGGCAGCCCGATCACAAGAACATTTTTCCTCCTGCCTCTATCCTCAAAATTGTCAATGCACTGTGTTATGGAGAGGACCTTGTTCTCCAGAGTTTGGATGCGATCCGTGGCTTGCTCCAGCTCGTCTTCCTGGGCTGCGATTCTGTCCTCCGCTTCAGTAGTGCGTTTACTCAGCTCCTTGATTTCCCCGGATTGGGTCTTAAACATTTCAGACAGCGCGTCTATTTTTTTGGGTGACGACAGCTGTTGTTAGTAACTTCTTCAATAACTTGACAAAGGGCAGGGTCAAGCGTGCCGACCGAGCCAGGCTCAGCTGGTGGCTCTGAAGTTGACTCTGTGTTAGTATCCATGCTAACGCTAGCCACCGTGGTAGCAGCTGTCTCGGCTTCAGTTGTTTTCACATTTTTCTTGGCACTTTTAGGCGGCATCGTGCTGGGTCGATTCAAAAAATATCCCTCAATACTCATAGTATCAAGGAAAATCAGAGAGCACCGGGGGGAGCGTCAGGTTATGCTCAAATAAAAGAAATGTGGTGCGCAGTGAAGCGATACTGACCACTCCTTATGCCGCCATCTTGGAAATTCGGACTCTTATTTTAACTTGACTCGGCAGAGAGCCACGCAGCTTTTGGAGCTGTGTGAACAGAACGGAGGACGATTTTCGTTTCTTTCTCCCAACAAGACAGGAGTCCCAGTTAGTGACTTTAATCCACACAAAAGTGACTCACGATTGACATATTCAGGGATGAATGTGGTGAAAACCAAAAAAAGCTGAAACCCAAAATTACTTCCCAACACCACCCACATGAAAATGTTTGAATTCTCAAAAGCTCTGAATTGCAATCTGGGACTATTCCAAACTGCAGTTGAGTGAAGCATCCATTTTGGGGAGAAAAAAAAAAAAAAAAAAAAAAAAAACTTTCCTTATGGCCCAGTCACACGACGATTCCTGAACGAAGGGAAAAAGTAAAAAACGTCACAATTCGTTGAGAAAAGGTGGACGAAGGAGCTTTTATCACCGAACAGTCTGCGAAGCAAGAACGCAAAAGGGATGAAAGAGGAAATTAACAAAACCGAAGCTCACGATCTCGACGAAACGCACCTGGAGCAGTGTGTGTCTGCGTCTCTGCGTTCCAGGACTCGGCGCTGGGACGGAGCTCATAGCACCTGAGTCCTGGAGAAACTGCAAACAGAATCTGTGGAGATCTGTGTGCACGTCAATGGACCACCTGCTCTGGTTCTTCATCCAGAACAACAGAGGGATCATGTCCATCATTATCAGAATCCACACTGTTGACGCGCTGCGCACTCCGTCTTCCTCCAATTAAAAAAAAAAAGAAAAAAGTGTGCCGTGGTTACTGCTGTATCACAGTATTATGTTCTAAGCCATATATATTTATTTATAACAGAAAACTGTCAAAAGGGAGAGTAAATATAAGTGTAAAGATGTTTGAATATATCAGATATTTTGATTCATCTACCTGTTGCCACATGTACAGAAGGACTGGATTATCATTCCTACACTCAGATTGTTATATTTAATAATAATAATAATAATAAGCGCACGCAGGAGCTCCTGCTAATGCTGCATTCAAGTACCGTCGGAAATTACACAACTTTTGTTGTTTCAAATTCAACAGTTGCTTGTGGCAAAATAATTAATTATGTCCACACAAAAGATTAATTTGGGCCTATGTAAGGTGCCTGAGCCCACTGAAGCTGCCCCCCCACACAGATCAAAAAAAATCCAAGCAAGCAGGCTGAGTTTGCCTTGTAATTTCCGATGTACATGAACGCAGCAGCAGCCTCAGCCCTCACAAACCGGCTTCTGCACTGTGTGAAAACGTTCAGCTGCTCCAACAAAGTCAAATTAAACAATAATGTTACAAAAACTACACAAATGCTTAAAAAAAAAGTCAAGAACGACAGCAAAACGAGACAGACGAATTGAGGTTTTCATTGCCTTCGTTCAAAATTTTCAACAGTTTAAAAATCCTGATGAAGCGCCCGCTGCAGGAACGAGGCTGCGCGAAGGTTAAACGATGCCAACGACAGTCAACGAAGGTCCAGATTTCTTGTTTTGTCAGGTCTTCGTCACCCTTCATTAAGTGCCATGTGACTGGGCCATTAAATTCAAATTAATTCCAGTAGTATTCTGCTCTTACTAGGATGTAGTAGTTTGAGACTGGCAGATAGTTCTGGAGGAAATCACTGAAGAAATTAACAAATTGAAAATATGGTTTGACCGAAACAAGTTGTCATTAAACAGGGATGAAGTGGGGGTGTAAGAGTCACTCGGTGTTCACAAGAAACAGTTATTTCTATATTTATGTTCATTGTTAATTGGTTTTATCTTTTCTGTTGTGTTTTGCTTCAGTTTCTTTGTCTCTTTTTCTAAAATTCTATTGTAGCATTATAAATTCTGAGCTATTATTACTATTGTTGTTTATTAATATATAAAGAAAAATAAATAAAAAAATACAATTTGACTCTTTTACGACAACAAACGCTGAGCCATTAATAATTATACAGAAAAATACACACAAACGTGCTGAGATGCGAACAGCTTAATGCTAACTTTATCATTGAAAACACCATAGACATGCCAATGTGTTAGCATCGGTCCCATTTTAAGTTAGAAAATACATCAAGTGTTTCAGTAGACCATAACAGGTTGGTTTAACATAAAAAAGTAATTACTCACAGACATATATATGGTCTTCAGGGTTTTAGCGGGAAAAATTAAGATAAAGCGAAATAAAACAATGAATTAAAGCAGCACATGCGAAGCAGTGCTTTGATCTGTGAATCACTGCTTCGATTGGTTTAAGGTTCAAAGCAAAGCGGTGCAGCAGAAACAGTTGATTACAGATCCACTGCAGGGTCTGTAATCAATGTAGAGAAATGATCATTTTCCTGACAAACACCCCCCAAAACAACGGCCAGTCTGAAGGACCGAAAAGGAAATCGTTAAGCAAAAAGGTTATTGATGTTGGTGGATCGAGCCATTTCTTAATGATACCCGAAAGGAACTGGTTCCCGATACCCATCCTGACTCACGCCAGAGAACGACTGTGTGCGCTGCCCCACACAAAGTTAATAAGGAACAAATTAAAAAATCCAGTGTGGAATGAAAGACAATTCTCATTTCTTGCCCGCAACAAGACAAGTGTCCCAGTTAGTGACTAATAAATCAGCACAAAGGTGACTCATGATGGACATCTTTAAATGGCTTTGAGGGGGGTTAATGAAGATAGAAGCAGCTTCACTGCTTGTGCTGTGACCCGCTGCTTTGCAGTGTTTCAGACACAGCGGGTCCACAATCAACGTAGATAAATGATCATTTTCCTAATACACACCCTCAAAAACAATGGCCGCTCCGGCATATTGTGAACTTATAACCGATAAGGGAATCGATAGGCAAAAAGGCTATTGATGTCGGTGGAGCAAATCATTTCTTATAGATACTTAACAGGAACCACTTTCTGATACCCATCCCTAGAGGTTCTTAATCTCAATGGGATTTTTTTTCTTGGTTAAAGAAAAATAAATAAGAAATGGCTAACTTAGCTTTTCTTACCCTCCACCTCAGTTACCAAGAAAGACAACAGGCTAAGCTTGGTTCTGGTGTTTCTATTAACACATATTTCTGTGGACTGGATGATGGTTTTCATGACAGAGGGCTTATGTGCAGGTATTAAAAATTATGAGAGGTTCATCGCCTCTGTGGCTTTGATAGTTTAGTTTTACCTTACAAATTAGATCAAATTTATTCAAAATCACAGTGAAAATCAGGTCTGGATTCTGAAGGTCTTCTCTCTCATAGGCGATCCATTCTTTTAGAATCCCGAACAAAGCACTGAAACAGTTTTTAGAAAACAATATGTGCATGACAAAAGGTGGACCTTATTTTGCTAATCCCTCCCTTATTGGTCCCCGGTGGGCATAGAGGGAGGTCCAGACCCCTGTGATAATGGGATATATTGTAATATATATTGTAACTTGAATCTCTTTGTTCCAAGTGGTAAAACTGATTGAAATCAGTTCCACATGAACGTTTAAGCAGATAAGGTCGGGCTCTACATAGTTTCTTAAAACTCGATATGATACTCATCATTGGATGTCCAATACATATCATAATATCAATTCCGGCGCCCCGTCCAAGGTCTACCGTGCTTCTCACCCAATGACACAGACTCCAGCCCCCTCATGACCCTCAATTGGAGTAAGCGGTTTTCAAAAATGGATGGATATCTATGGGTGTTCCATTTCAGTTCTGCTGTCCATCATTGAAAAACCATAACGTGCTTCCAATTAAAGCATCACAAAGCTTCATACTGCGCCCTCACGTCCATGACATTTCTGCCTTTCACATGGAAATTAGTATAAGAATGAGTATTCATGGCAACTAGTGATGCACGATACTGGATTTTTGTTGATATTCAATATGCCCATATTTTCAAACTCATTTTGGAAGATACAGATATATAGACATTGGGGGATTTTCTTTAATTTAGCTGAAAAGCGCCAAGTCCCTCCTTTACTGAACTGACCTATTACACTTACACAAAATATGACAAACAACATTTAAAATGACACATTAGCGATTCCAGCTTCAAAAAGCACTCATGAAAAACAAGTATATAAACTTGTATGAGCTATAAACTGATGCTAGTACCACATTTCAATGTTTCGTAAAATAGTAAAATTAAGAACCCTATATCATTTCCTCTGAGTCACAAACAGACCTATAAGAACCCAGTAACAGTCAGCTCTCTACTGCATGAAATGTATCACATTTTTTAAGTAGGCTATTATGTTTTTTGAAATAAAACTGTAAATCTTCTGGTAGTTGAACAGGTTTGCATGATGCTTCTCTGATATAATCCTGACAGAACAGTTGATGTTGAGGACAAAACTTCATTATTCACGTCAGTTCTGTGAGCAACACTAACACGGCTTTCATCACAATACAGAACTGCTTTGGGTTCTAGATGGCAACCATACAGGCAGACAACAAGTCCATCACCACCTCCTGAAAGTTACAGTCTATCAGGTGAAACAGTGGTATGTTCTTGGCATTTTCCAGCCACTGTGGTCCTCAACACAGACACCTGTATGCTGGGCCATGTCCAGAGAAATGCACCACATGATTAAAATGGCATAACCGGCATTCCCTTACAATGCAAGTGCTGCTCCTCATTATTTGCATAAAAAAATAAAGAAGAAAAACACAAAAGAAACCCCACATACTTCAGTCAACTAAAAATCCAGCTTTGTGTGGTGTTTTCGGTTATCCACAAAAGGCACTATAACAGTCAGCCATGCACTGGACAAAGTATTGTGAGAACCTGGCAACAGTTGAACATTTATGTGCAGAACTAAGTTGTAAAGGGATAAACTGTTGTGGAGTTACACATGTCGGAGAGTGAGAGAAGCTGGAGTCATACACACAGACTGCGTTAGCATTGGACCTGTTGAGCTTGGTGTGAGGCCTAAACAGTAGCTCTTTTGAGTTACAAGAGCTTGGAAGAGTAAGCCCCTTCGGCATCTCCCTTGTTTTCACTCAGGGTCGCCACAGCAGATCCGAGGTGGACCTGCATACTGATTTTTCACCGGATGCCCTTCCTGATGCAACTTCATATCGGAAATTGATCAGGGGTGGGTTTGAACCAGGAACCTTCCGCACTGGAAGCAAGTACACTTAACCACTTGGCCACCACCCCTGCCTAGTTAAAAGGCTTGAAATAAACATGTAAATTGATCAATATCTCAGACTGGTGTTGGATGAAGTCCAGGGCATTTCAATATTAAATTTAATACTTTGCCATCTTCAGCTAAGGGAGGCTGACAGACAATTTTTTTTTTAAATAAACGGCACATGTCAGTTTCTCCTATGCATAAATTAACAATGCTACTTTTTTCCCTTTTTAACAAGGCAGCATCCTGTGGGCGCACACACAAACACACATGCGCGCAGTCACAAGCCTCAAGCTTACAGTAGCCTGTTAACATTGGGTGACTTTTAAAAGATGCCATTTCAAGACATCAAATATTAAATCCACCATGAATAGCTGCTTTAAGATGCTTAGGTCATCCTCCACAGTTTGACATGAAAATCAAAACACCTCCTCAGGAAACTCCATATAGACATTCCCCATAATGAATTCCCCCGGCAAGTCACAACAATCTATTGGCCATGTGTATTAAAATAACAAGATGCTGACACTGGAACTGCCTTTAAAGGGAAAGTCACACATGCTGCAGCCACTGATCTGTGGTGTGGACAACACTGGACAATTTTATCTGCACACGATTGTATCAGCGTAGATTTTCATATCTAGAGATATGATCGATTTGTGCTTTTATCAGGCAACACCGCTATTTCCCCCCAGTATTATTGTGCATCCCTAAACAAAAAAACTGATCAGTAATGGTTCTACTTGCACAAAAACAATCCTGTGTGCACCACAAAAGAAAAGTGCAGGGCTGCAGTCCCTGTTACATGCAACAAACTAAGCACAGATGTATTTAGCACTATTTACAAAACAAGCATAAATACATTTTTACCTCATTAAACATGCACAAAGTTTAGGGGCAGAAATTATTATTTTTTTTTCTTTCATTAATGAGAAGGCTGCAATAAGTGATGAAATCACTACACACTGCCTCATACTTAAAAGACATGTTTTTATGTTCTGAAAACTTAGGAATACATATGAAACTGAGTGGAAACACTGGAAATCAAGGGGGCAATATTTAATAATAATGATAATATAATCCATCCACATTCTAACCCGCTTACTCCAATTAAGGGTCAATTAAATTGGAGCCTATCCCAGCAGTCATAGGGTGTGAGGCAGGACACCAGTCTGTAGCAAGGCCATGACAACAACAACTTCTGGAGTCGGTTCCTTGGAACCGACTGCAGATGTAGAGACGCTGCCCTGGTCAAGGGCAGAGAAAAGAGCAGATCCTAAATAAGCATGTTTTTTGATTGTTGGAGGAAACTCACACAGACAGAGGGAGAACATGCAAACTCTACACAAAAAGGCTGGGAAGCGATTCCACAACCTTGCTGCTGTGAGGCATTAGTCCTAACCACTAATCAACCAGAGCCAAAGCTGAAAACAACACAGCATTAGACTAAAGGACATGAAGACACTTAACAGTTGAGGAATGTTTCGATGAGTTGGACGGACATTTTTGTTAAACACCTGTGCTAACATAAAAGATGTATGAAAGTGTGTGGACACTGGAAAGTGATCACTGCACTGTTTAAAGCACAAGAATACATTACATACATAAATGAAGCCTAAATAAGCCCAAGGCTCCCTTATAACATTTATCATAGAAGAAATGCTCATTTAAAGTTTGGTCGATTTCTCAATTCTTCAAATCACAGTTCAAGCCAAACTGTTCCAGCTGGACTTAACCCCAAACTAGGGATGGGACCGATCCGATCTTGGATCGGGTTCCGATTCCAACGTAATTCACTTATCGAAAAATACCGATCCAACCCAGGACATTTTCTGATACTGGAGAAGAGCCACTGTGAATCCTCTCAACTGCTGTTGTTTGCTCTCTCTCTGCTTGTTTACTACTGAGCGGGAGGAGGAGGAGAGAGGGAGGCTTTTGAAGCCAGGCTGTTTGAGAGAACTCTCTTCCGCAGTGTTCAGCTGCGGTTAGCGGCTCACGGGTTCAAATTGTCTGTTCCTCAAGCACGGATTTTCTGAAAAATGAACTGAATTGTTGCTGAAAATGTGTGCTACAAAGTTAGTCGCTTCACTGTCCCAAGGCTGTAAAACGCCAGCTCAGAGTGCAGCTGAGGAAGACAGCGGACAGAGATTCTGTCCCGCTGAAAAGGAAAAAGTCTCCATTAAAATCCTGCGTGTGAGCATTGGCGATGATACATTTATTTTACAGTTGAAAGGCTTTTGCGTTTCCCAAAAGTATGAAGTTTGCACAGCACGAACAGTGAGGAAGAAAAAGATAGAGACAGAGGGAGAGAGAAAGCAAGCGAGCAAGAGAGAGAAAGAGTGACAGAGACAGACACAGAGAGAGGGAGAGAGACAGAGGCAAGGAGATAGTGCTGTCTTTTCTCTTTAAGTCTATAAAAATAAGGCTATAAAAATCTATAAAAAATAAAAATACTTAATTCTTTCACCAAAACATCAAATCTAGCCTTTCATCTTAGATACACCTGGCAAATTGTTGCTCAACATTCAGGTCTCATTTTTAAGAAAATCCTCATATAAAAATCAACAATAGTAATAATAATAATAATAAAGCAAACAGAGCTCTGGTATCAGATCGGAAAAGTATCGATATTGTCAGCTATCAGAATTCAGGTATCGGGACTGGAAGTGAAAAATTGTGGATCGGTGCATCCCTACCCCAAACCCTACTGCTGTGTTTCAGTGCAGACTGAAACAACTCTTTCCTTTTATAAAGTTGCATGCATAATATCCCATGTGTACCCATTTAAGCAGCAAATGAATGAAAACAGGCATGATGTCACCAAACAATTTATGGACGCAGCACATTGACGTCACAGGCACGGTCGCTCCCCTTCCATTAGCCTAGCCACCACCTAGCCAGACAACATTTTTGCATTTATTTAAACACTTACACCATAAACCCGCAAACGTGCTTCCACAAATGACCTCAGACGCGCTGCACCCAGACCGGTACAGCAGCCTAGCTAACGTGTATCGCGTGAGAATCCCACAGAGCAGTTTAGCACAGTGTTAGCATAGCTTACCGAGCTAACGTTAGCCACATACCTTCCGCAACATCTTCATCTATCGCCCCCTTCACTTGGGAGAAACACCACTGGAAATCATTTCCTCCTGCAACACCTGTAAAACAAACAAAAAACATTTAAAAAAAGGGTAGTCGCCATGTTAGTTTATAACAACTAAGCGGTGAAAAAATGAGACAGTATCACACTTTGACAACTTAGCTTCGGCTAAGCTAAGGTGCAGAGTCAGGCCGTCACACAGCAAAGTGAGCTGGATCCTCTGCTCCAAAAAATAAGACAAAATTATGAACGGGAACTTACCCGCCATTGCTTCATTGAGCAGCTCTTGCAGCGCACGGATTCCGAGACCTGATCAAGCAGCGCGGGGTGCTGGTGGAAACGGCGAACATCCACAGTCAGTGTGAAGACTATCGGCTAAACACAATCTGTCACGGAAATTATCCGGGAATCTTTTTTTTTTTTTTTTTTTCTTCCCTCGTTCAAAATGGCGCACGCGACATGGAGAAATGACGTCATGCACGCATGCTACACATCTTGGCTGCTGCATCCATCCGGAGCATCAGGTTTTTAAAATGTGCCTTTTTTTTTTTTACTCTGACTTTTATCCACATTAAGCGTTACTTCATCACATATTACTTGTAGTGTGTATGCGTGTGGTTTTAACGCATATTCAGCTATCACTTGATGGATCCAGAAAGTACATTTACACTACAAATTGTGCCTGAAAATGACTGAATTAGTCATCAACAGCAGAATTACATTTTCCCCCTCCGATAGCCATGATTTCTGTCTATGTCGAAATATTTCTTAAAGAATATACGCAGTGTTTTTGCATGTGTTAACACATTTCCATAATGTTTTATTCATTCAAACTTTATTTTATGTTTGTTAAGTGATTATTAAATATTACATGAAATGTGCTTTACTCAGAAACATGATGGACCTGTTTTAAGTGGTGAGTCGGTGACATCTAGCGGTCGAAATGTAGAACTGCAGTCCTCCTCCTTAAATTGACTTTTTCTTGCCTAAAACTTTTAACAATTTGTCTTACAACCCCTGGCAAAAATTAAGGAATCACCGGCCTCGGAGGATGTTCATTCAATTGTTTATTTTTGTAGAAAAAAAGCAGATCACAGACATGACACAAAACTAAATTCATTTTAAATGGCAGCTTTCAGGCTTTAAGAAACACTATAAGAAATCAGGAAAAAAAATTGTGGCAGTCAGTAACGGTTACTTTTTTAGACCAAGCAGAGGGAAAAAAATATGGAATCACTCAATTCTGAGGAAAAAATTATGGAATCATGAAAAACAAAAGAACGCTCCAACACATCACTAGTATTTTGTTGCACCACCTCTGGCTTTTATAACAGCTTGCAGTCTCTGAGGCATGGACTTAATGAGTGACAAACAGTACTCTTCATCAATCTGGCTCCAACTTTCTCTGATTGCTGTTGCCAGATCAGCTTTGCAGGTTGGAGCCTTGTCATGGACCATTTTCTTCAACTTCCACCAAAGATTTTCAATTGGATTAAGATCCGGACTATTTGCAGGCCATGACATTGACCCTATGTGTCTTTTTGCAAGGAATGTTTTCACAGTTTTTGCTCTATGGCAAGATGCATTATCATCTTGAAAAATGATTTCATCATCCCAAAACATCCTTTCAATTGATGGGATAAGAAAAGTGTCCAAAATATCAACATAAACTTGTGCATTTATTGATGATGTAATGACAGCCATCTCCCCAGTGCCTTTACCTGACATGCAGCCCCATATCATCAATGACTGTGGAAATTTACATGTTCTCTTCAGGCAGTCATCTTTATAAATCTCATTGGAACGGCACCAAGTTCCAGCATCATCACCTTGCCCAATGCAGATTCGAGATTCATCACTGAATATGACTTTCATCCACAGTCCACGATTGCTTTTCCTTAGCCCATTGTAACCTTGTTTTTTCTGTTTAGGTGTTAATGATGGCTTTTGTTTAGCTTTTCTGTATGTAAATCCCATTTCCTGTAGGCAGTTTCTTACAGTTCGGTCACAGACGTTGACTCCAGTTTCCTCCCATTCGTTCCTCATTTGTTTTGTTGTGCATTTTCGATTTTTGAGACATATTGCTTTAAGTTTTCTGTCTTGACGCTTTGATGTCTTCCTTGGTCTACCAGTATGTTTGCCTTTAACAACCTTCCCATGTTGTTTGTATTTGGTCCAGAGTTTAGACACAGCTAACTGTGAACAACCAACATCTTTTGCAACATTGTGTGATGATTTACCCTCTTTTAAGAGTTTGGTAATCCTCTCCTTTGTTTCAATTGACATCTCTCGTGTTGGAGCCATGATTCATGTCAGTCCACTTGGTGCAACAGCTCTCCAAGGTGTGATCACTCCTTTTTAGATGCAGACTAACGAGCAGATCTGATTTGATGCAGGTGTTAGTTTTGGGGATGAAAATTTACAGGGTGATTCCATAATTTATTCCTCAGAATTGAGTGATTCCATATTTTTTTTCTCTGCTTGGTCTAAAAAAGTAACCGTTACTGACTGCCACAATTACTTTTCCTGATTTCTTATAGTGTTTCTTAAAGCCAGAAAGTTGACATTTGAAATGACTTTAGTTTTGTGTCATGTCTGTGATCTGCTTTTTTCTACAAAATTAAACAACTGAATGAACATCCTCCGAGGCCGGTGATTCCATAATTTTTGCCAGGGGTTGTATAAGGTGGAAAAAACAGGGCCTTTGTTAGTTCATTTTATTTTTTAAGAATGTGAATAACAATCATGCATATCTATGTGTCACCTGCTCCTATATTCGATCCTTGAGCATTAAAATATGAATGAAAAACAGTATGAATCAAACTTTTTGCACGGTTTATGTATTTCAGAGGTACGTGGCTGTGTTTCAATGACTGTTTAAGGCTAAACCATGCAGGTAAGCTTCGATGAGCTCAGACAAAACCCACCTGGAAGAAGAACAAGCTGCAGTTCCTTAAGTGTCCACTTGAGACTGGCTCCAAATGCGAGCAGGTTCCCATGTTAAAATCTACAACTTTAGAGCACAAAGAAACATGTTTACAGCCTGGTACAAGATGGTTTTGGTCTCTATAGCTAGTTTCGCCCGACAATGACAACTATATGGGGTGAATTTTTTCTAACTTATTAATTTAAGACGTTTGAAGCAATGAAGTTCTGTATAATTGGGGGTGTGGTTACTTCCAATCGTGAATCTCACTATGTTGGTAACTTGTTGTACGCTCAATGCGGCTGCTAGCTGTTGTGGCAGCTGTGTCTCTCATTTTGAGCATTCTGTGACAAATGCCTGAGATAATATGGCTTGTTCTGTGGTGGAACATTCAAACGGATCATCTAAGGGCCGGGTCACACAGCACACGGCATTAGCTGAATGAAGGAAAAAGTCACAAATTGTCAAGAAAAAGTGGACGAATGAGGCTGCACTTCTCCCATCAACGAAAAGTCTGTGAGTCCAGAGTGCAAAAAAGAACGAAACAAAACCAAGACTGACAAAAGAAAAACGAAGCAAACGGCGACCATGACGCTTTAAACACAATCAAAACAAAACATTCATGATGATGTGACTTGACAGCAGGTATCAGACAGCAGGTTGCAGCCGTCTCTGGCTGCAACATGCGTGCGCACACACACACACGTTGCAGCCAGAGACAGCTGGAATGCGTAAATAGTTAAAGTAGTTGATAAAACGTTTTTGCCACTATTGTTTCTGTATGACAGTGTTGCTTTTCGTCCCACACATGGACAAGTCACGTTCAGCTCGTTGGATCTTTAGTTATTGATCCGTTCAGATATCGTCAACGTTCATCCAAGAGGTCGGACTTGGGAGGTTGGACCAAGTTGGACGACAGTCAAACGGAGCATTGACGGTACGTGATCTATGCAAACGATGAGGAACTATCAAGGCAGAAAGCAAAACGGAATATGGATGAATTGAAGTTGCCATCGGGATTCGTTCGCATTTTTCAACAGTTTGGAAATTCTGACAAAGCGGCAGCTGCATAAATGAAGCTGGACGATGGTTAAACGATGTCAACGTAAGTCCAGATTTCTTGTTTTGTTTTGGCTTCGGTGTCCTTCGTTAGTGCCGTGTGACCGGGGCTTAAGACTTCCCTGATGCCATATTTGCACTGAGTGAAATTCTCTTCCTATTTAATGTTGTATACTAATAGTATTAACACTTTTTGTAGCTGTCGGTAGCCTGATCTGATAGGCCACTTTAATGCATGATTACTGAGAAAATAAGCTGCTCATAACTTTTAATGTCCACACCAAACCAAACCATTTTGGCAACCACTGCCCAGTCCCCAAAAATATGATTTAATCAACACGTGAACCGAAGTTAGCCTGTCAGCTGAGCTGGTTCAGTCTCAGAGAGAGAGCTGCGTGTTCAGGCGTCTTTTCGTCACACACTGAGCCACCAATGCTCCACCCCTTTATACATTTAAGGGTTCACTGTGGCGTGGCCAGAACAGTGCTGCCAACATGGCAACATCCACACATGAGCTTCATATCAGCTGTTCCGTGTCTCCACAGAAAACCTGTGGGTGATGTTGGAGTTTGTGGGTTTAATGAGCATTTCAGCACAAAACTCTGCTTCCTAACATATAAACCCACAAAACACACATTTGAGATAATCCTGCGGCAGTTATTAAAATAAATTATTTCTATACGAAAAGTAATTAGCATGAGTTTGACTTACGTTGCAGAACTACACAAAAAGTGAGCAGAGTTCTTTATCCCTCAGCTTTTTGCCAATGTGCTGAAATTGGTATTGATTTCCAGAATAATGATATTTGGTGTTATTTTTCATTGGCATGATTAAAAATATATTCCTGGCCTCGCACTGATGAGTTTAACTGAGTTTAAATTTTTTGAAATTATCGCCTTACTTTGACAGAGGTAATTATAATCTAAAATCCCATTGAGTAGGGCCAGCACTCTATGTATAAGCTTGAGCATGAACTTGCATGACAGAGACATCTGGACTTTTCTTTATTTTCTCATATTTTTCTCTTCAGATTGAATTTGGCATGGATAGACACAGCATTCCATCATTTAATTTTTTTTGGAGCGTAAACTCATGCGTCCAGCAGCTGCATTGAGGTGTGTGTGAGTTACTGTGTGATCAATGCACATTTACTCTTGCAGGGTGTACCTTTGGAAGATCCAACCAAGTCACAACGATCCCTGAAGCTACCTGAAGCTAAATTCGCCCCTGTCAACTGCTGAATGGGTCATGGTTGTCATGACCCATTGTATTCATAAGCCATCAATTAAAATGAATAATAAATAAATAGATGTCATATCCACAATTAGAGCCCGACCGATATGGATTTTTTGAGGCCGATGCCGATAATGATATTTGGATGAAAAAAATGCCGATAATCGATAAATCAGCTGATTTGCAGATAGCCGATAAATCAGCCCATATTATTATTTTTTTAATGAATAAAATGTTCTTTTTTGGACCCTTAACAAAAAAGGTATGAGCTAAAAGCTGAAATACAATTTACAAGTTATTTACAATTTAGTAAAGCTTGGTCCCAGCCGTCGTCAGCCCCAGAGGGTTAATGGCGAACGGCAGTAATTCCCAGAACCCTTTCGGACGACCAGTGAATCTGAATGTTTCAACCTCTTAGCAGTAAACAAAAGTTTTTCATGCTAGAAATAAGATCTACACAACGTGGGCTTAATAAACAGCATGACCGACGCAATGAAGCACATTTGACACATTACTACATAAACCGAGTTAATCAAACTGAGTTGAACTGTTTTGGGAGAAATGTGGGGTGAATGTAATTGCAAAGTTGTTACAAACAACATCCTTATAAACTTACTTGTATGCTTTTGTCAGCCGATCAGTGCAGTGTGACGGTGAACTATGGGGGCCGGTGATGAACACATTTAAGCAGGGGTGTAAGCAGCTCTCAGTTGAATGGAGTCAGAGCTCCATCTACTGGACAAACAGTGCAAGGACATTTTACATTGCTGACACAAACATTATTTCAGTAACTGTTCTGTTTATGAGAAATTATCGGCGTTCTATCGGCAAAATTTCAGCCGATAGTGAGTACTTTGAAAAGGGCTTATATCGGCCATCGGCCGATAATATCGTCCGGCCTCTGTCCACAATATTTCCCTGCACTGGTAACAGCGTGTACAGCAAAAATATAGACGAATGGCGGAGTGGCGTAAGGTTGCGTAAGCAACAACTCAAAATTAATGAATGCCATCATCTTATAACTGACCAGCTTAAAAAAGTAAGGAGGATGGTGTGATTAGATGATGATTAACTTTGACTTGGCTACATTGCCAACAAAATATCCAGCAGAACAGGAAAGTAAAACTGGAATTAAAGAATGCCTAGAATGTGTGGCTGGAAAATACTGTTGGATGCTTTTTTCAAATTACCGTTAATTTTCTTGTTTTATGTCTTTCATTCATGCATCATTTGCTTTTGAGCCATTTTTTAAACACAGAATTATTTTGTGAAGCAGTTATTCATTTACTGTTTCTGGTATTTCAAGAGAACATATTTCAGTTTTCCAAAGCAAATGTTTCAACTGCTTCATTGGCATAAATGCTTCAGTTGTTTCAGACAGTTATGCTGTACACTGTTAAACTGAACACTCCATTTTAATACAATAATTAAGTTAATGTAACTCAAACTTTGAAAAAAGTTATAGCCACTCATTTCCATTAATTAAACTAACTCAAAAATGAATTGTCATAACAACTCAGTTCCTTTAAGTGCATTTAAAGTTTTCGGCATTTAAGTGTTGGTGATGTATTTTCAGTGATTTCCGTTTACTCATTTTAATTGAGTTTATGTAACGGAGGCCAGCAGGTGTCGCTGTGCATATGTAGTTAGTAAACCTCACTCCCAACAGCTCAAAAGGATTCTCTGGTCACAAGGCCAGAGTCCTGGGTTTTAGGCTTCTGGTCAGAGAGTCCGACTTCCATGCCGGAGATCGTGAGTTCGCGACCTGAGGAGAGTGAATGGGCGGAGTCATAACAACTCAAAGCAGTGTCAACAAGTAAACCAAAGAATGCATCAAAAAAAAAAAATCTAATCCAAAATGTAATGCAAATTTTTTAGGCAAAAATGTATTTGTCACTTTTTTATTGAAAAACATAAACTAGATTTACATAAGTTTAATTAACTATAAATTGTTAAGTTTATATATAAATTGTTAAAACTTTAACAATTAAATTTTTGAAAATTATTTTATTTAAGTTGGCACACTCAAATGGTTTAAGGCAGTTGGTTTCCTCAAATGGTTTGAGTTCAACTAACTCGTTGAGTTTTACAGTGTAGTCATGATATCCAGTTCAAGACTACCTGTGCCCATTCTCCATGTAATGTGGAGTGGCATCCGGTGTAAAACTTATGCCAAATCAACATGCAGATCAATCTCAGATCTGCTGTGGTGACCTTGAGTGAAGAATGGGAGAAGCAGAAGGGACTGGTTGGCCAGTCTGTTGTAAGCCAGCAAAAGGCAAACATAATGGAATTGAGTAGAAGGTCTAGAAACCCAACTCTGGGCTCAGTCAAAGTCTGCTTTCTCTTATCGTGCACCTGTTGTGTGGAATGATCTCCCTGCAGAGACAAAACAGTCAGATTCTGTAGAGACTTTCAAGTCCAGACTTAAGATGCACTTATTTTCCCTTTTGTATGGCTAGCATACTGGCATAGTATGTCACTATGCTTTCTATCCTTTTAAATTCATTTTATTAGTAAACAGAGTGGGCGCGGCCTTAATTTTATCTAAATTCTGGGTCTTTTAGTGAAGCTTAGGGCTAGTGGCCGGCGATCACCTTAGTATTTCTTCTGTTTTTCCTTGTTGCTTAATGCTGACAAATTATAAAATTATACATTAATTGTAGTCTTTCTACCACCTGATTCTGTTTTTTTTTCTTTCTCTGTTTGAGGTGTGGCTCCATCCAGAACTGGGGTGGGTGTCTTCTTCTGCAAGCCTCCCATCCTGGACACCAGCATGGACTCCCAAAATATCCTCTATATTTGATTTGTCAATTGTGTCGGTCGCATGGCTCAAGTAGAGGGTCACCCCTTTGAGTCTGGTCTGCTTGAGGTTTCTTCCTCATATCAACAGAGGGAGTTTTTCCTTACCACTATCGCCCGTGTGCTTGCTCTAGGGGTTGGTAAGGTTAGACCTTACTTCTGTGAAGCACCTTGAGGCAGCTTTGCTGTGATTTAAGCCTATATAAATGAAATAAATTAATTCAATAGATGAAGAAACCTTTGAGCTCTTTAAAAATCATCCTCCATGCTCCTAACAGTTTTTTTTTTCACACTGATGAGCTCTTTTAAGGGATAAAATGCTTTGTGAATAACTTTTATTCTTACGAGGATTTAAAATTCTGAGAAATTTCATAATTTTAAGATGTGCCTTGCAATATCGTTATAAGAAACTCTTTGAATATGGATTATGGAGGTTATTATCAAGATAAGTTGTTCTGATCATTTTTTTTTTGCCAACCCAGAACTAATGTGTGTGTTTTGTTAAAAGTTTTGTGGATTGTTGACCCTTGACAGAGGTAGGTGCTTGAATAAGGTTGAACATAGTCATCTGCACTTTTAGTGACTCAAACACCAGTAAGGTTTTACACGTATAACAAGCAGCAGTATCCTTGGTGAGCACTCGATCTAGCCTTTCGAAATAGTACAAACATTTGAACAAGCTCATTTCAGGCTACAAATAACTAATTTTCATGATGCATGCGTTGATAAGATTATTCCCTGCAAAGGCATACAGTAATATGGTGTAATACCAAAGCAATAGAAACATGGTTTTGTCTTGACCAGGTGCATGAAAGTAAAACCGATTTTAATCTGTTCATCCTCACAACATGCCCTTTTCATTTGGATGCTTACAAGATGATAAATTGAGGCACCTGTACCAGTGTACTGGAGGAAAAACACCAAATGTAATTTTGGTTATAGTGAAATAGGTTGTGAATTTAGAAGTCTAAATATATTTTAGTGTTGAAGTGCTTATTTTTACCTTCATGGTTTCTTTCCAAAATAATTTTAAAAAATAATAATTTATTAATTAACTTATTTTTAGATGTGATACTATATATGAACTCCTGTGTGTTGACTAAGTACGTTTACTGTGTGAAGGTCTGGTCATGTCTGGCAGCATGCCCTGGTGCCACGCTTCACCGCATCCAGCGCACCATGGAACCGCCTTAGGCCTTGGATGGCAACCACCCAGGTAGACTACAGAGCCATCTCCACCTCTCAAAAGTAACCATCTACCTGCTGCTGCCAGGTGAAATGTGGGCATCTCCTTGGCCTTCTCCGGCACTTGGGGTCCTCAACACTGAGGCACCTACATGTTGGATAAATGCACAGAGAAACTTGCCACATGGCTAAAATTAAATAGCCATCGTCACTCAGTTTTCTCTTCACTCAGTTCTCCCTCAGTAAACATTTATTTGATATAAAGTCATTTTGGTGGTACCCAAGGACCCTGTAAAGAGAACTGGTCCCAAAATCATCCACTTGTCACGTTAAGTCACGAGTTAGTGTTCAAGTCTCCCAACTATACAGTAAGCCAAGAAACACCAGGACCCTAAAGACTTGGACCGTGATTCTCTTGCAAAGATATCGCCATCAGCACACACCTCTGTCCAGCGCCGGAGTGACTCCATAAGCTATTGCTGGTTGTTTCTCGAGCTCAAAGGCCGAGGACCCAGAGACATGAATGTCAGTGCCAAGATAAGTAAATAAGTAAGTAAGATAAGTAAATGTCTCTGCAAGTTCAACACTTTCACCACATACAGATACACTTCTGATGGCCGAGTCCAGGAAGTCATTTGAAAGCCTGGCTCTTGGTTTTGATCCAAGACAGTCGCAAACCAGACACTCACGCACTCTGTGCAAAAGACCATGGGTTTAAAACTCTTTCTTTTGCCCCACCCTTTGGACCCCCCCCCCCCCCCCCAAAAAAAAAACAACTATGGAGCCTTTCCACAAAATTATTGTTAATATTTTTGAAATGCTAGTAATATTAATATAACCAGCAACAATTACATTCATTCAAAATGTTTTATTATAAATAATCAGCCAACTGACCCACTGCTTTGCAGATGTCTATCTATCTATCTATCTATCTATCTATCTATCTATCTATCTATCTATCTATCTATCTATCTATCTATCTATCTATCTATCTATCTATCTATCTATCTATCTATCTATCTATCTATCTATCTATCTATCTATCTATCTATCTATCTATCTATCTATCTGTCTGTCTGTCTGTCTGTCTGTCTGTCTGTCTGTCTGTCTGTCTGTCTGTCTGTCTGTCTGTCTAGTAATTTTTGGTGTAAACAGACTCTAAGGGTCAGGGGTTGTCATGAATTTGAGGGATGGAGATAACTCATGGCGTCTGATTGCATAATAAAACAGCAATAACAATATCAAAGTCTAAATAGTGATGAAACATAAACCCGTGTGACACTGAGTCTCCAAAACTGCCTATGAAGATATATACAGTGCATGATACAGGTCTCATGACAGCTAAGCATCCACACTGACTTTATGTTCTGCTGATTTTCAGCCGCACTCATAATGCTGCGACTCTTGTGCTTCTGAGCTTTGTTTGTTTTCTGCCACAGCAGATTGTCTTGGAGTTGGCAAGTGAATAAATAAGGATGAACCCTGAAAGACCTGGACCAAATCTCACCAAAACCTTCTCCCTGGTGCCTCCTGAGTTCCACATCCCTCTCATCACTCACTCAGCGTTCCTTTGGGAGAAGCGAAGCAGAGGCCTGGAGGTGAGGGAAAACTGTGCACAGTCTACATGTTCATACTGCTGCTTACTGAACAACGTCTTTTAAAATGAACAGCGTTTAACACAGAACTTGTAGGGGTTAATGTTATAAAAAAAGTACATCTGTGTTTTCTGTTTTATTTGTTTTTATTCAGTGGCTCAACATAAACATCTAATTCAACCTGTTCAAACTTTCCTATTCTAACAAAAACTGAAATCAAATAGGAGGTCACAAACCTTGTTTTCAAATAAAAACAAAAAAAATTCTTGATTTCTTAATATGTGGACTGTGAGGTACATGGCAACACAAAATAGTTGCTGATGATTACTTGGTGTAAAATACTGTTTAAATAAAAACATATTTTAATTGAAACTGCAGATCAGTACCACATTATTGTTGGGCAAGTCCAAAACACTAGTTTTTAAAAACTGAAAACCACATATTTTGGATATAACAAGTCACAGATCAGAATAAAAATAAAGAATGTGGTTATTCAGATTTTTAGCATTAATATATTTAAGATACTGTTCTCTATTTTTTGCTGTTCAAATACTTAATTTCTCTGGAAATAGGGGAGGTGTACCTATATTGGACCGGTCCTGAAATTGGACCAGCACCCTTTCTTGGATTGATATAAAGCTATCACGTGATCGTGACGTTGCAATAACGCGCCACGTGAGATTTTGTCTGCTCGTGTTAAATGATGGCAGTCGGATCGAAAATGACCAAACGGTAAGCAAAAAACAGTTTTTACACTATTTTTAGTAATTTTAGATCAATTTCCTGTGTGTGCAGTTCCACCGTATGCAGTGCTAAGCTTCCACAATTGCATGTGTTAGTTGCTTGACGTTTTAATTACCAAATAATAAGAAAAATTGAAAGAAACATTAAGGTTGATGAGAACTACATATGGGAACTTACACAAGGGCACCAGCCCGATACTGGACCACCCCATGTGCCTCATTTTGGACCGGTGGCTCAATATGAGGCACCATGGTCCAATATGTGTAACAGTCCCATCTTGAAAAAAGGTTGACCATTAACCTTGTAATTTAGCATGTAGAGCACGTTTTTTTTCACTCACAATAAACAAAATATTCGATTAATTTTCGAAATTGAATATATAGCTGACCAATAGAAAGTCTCGGGGGGTTTTGTGTATAAATTAGGCCTATGTGATTCCTTTGGATCTGTCTAGTCCTAACATTTGCCCTATAGGATATTAGCTCTCACAAGCAGCATGTCGAGGATGATTGGTGTCTCATTGGGACTCTAAATTTCAATTTTCAAAAGCCCTGTTTGGGTAAGCCCAATTTATAGTCTACATGTAGGCATGGGCCTATTTATATTTAATCAGCCAAACTCACAGATTTCTCTTTCTTGTCTTTTCAGAGGTAAATATGGCAAATGGTCCTAAGAAGATTTAGAAAGAGCAGTGATGTCATTCATGAATGGCGATGCAGGCCTTAATGCAACTAGCAGAGTTTATGGCATCCCCAAAGCCACCCTGAAGTGGCATGTTGAGAACAAAAACAAGATTGCCAGTGGTCCAAACAGACATTTTGGTCGCCTTTCTACCCTGCCCCCAGAACTTGAAGAAATGCTGGTTGAGCATATTCTAGATCTGGAAAATATGCTCATCGGAATGACCAAAAAAGACCTGATGGAGATCGCCTTCCAATTGGCCGAGCTAAACGGACTGAAGCACACTTTCAACCATGATAAGAAAGCTGCAAGTACCCACTGGTATCGAGACTTCATGAAAAGACACCCACAGTTATCCCTCCGTCAACCTGAGGCAACCTCAGTGGCCAGAGCAAAGGGATTCAATCGCCAAAGTGTCGACGAATTTTATGACAAACTGGAAAACTTGATAGAAACACACAACCTTGGTCCTAATGAGATTTTTAACATGGACGAATCGGGCATCACAATGGTTCATAAGCCAGGGCGTGTACTTGGAAGAAGAGGAAAAAAGCAGATTGGCTCCCTCACCAGTGGGGAGAGAGGCTCCACAACAACAGTTGTTTGCTGTATGAGTGCTGGTGGAACTATCGTTCCTCCTATGATCATATTCAAACGCAAACGTATGGTCCAAGCATTCCGGTCAGGAGTTCCTCCTGGCAGTGTTGTGGTGAATAGTGAATCTGGTTGGATGAATAAAGATTTCTTCTCAACTTGGCTGAAACATTTTGCATCCCATGTGGGCTGGTCAAAAAACAAGCATGGTCTTCTGATTCTTGACGGACACTTGTCTCACACAAAGAATGTTGAGGCGACAGAATATGCCCGAGACCGTGGCATAATCATGCTGTTGTTACGTCCCCACACAACACACCGCCTCCAGCCCCTTGATCGTGCATTTTACAAGCCACTGATGACCTTCTATAACCAGGAATGCGACACGTATATCAGAACTGAAAAGAGGCCAGTCACTATTTTCTCAATAAGCCATATCTTTGGTAGGGCATACATCCGTTCTGCCACAATGTCAACAGCTGTGAACGGCTTCCAATGTACTGGGCTTTGGCCCTGCGACCGACATATATGGACTGAGGCAGATTTTGCTGCTGCTGGAAGGTTCCATGTCGAATGTGATGGTGATGATGGCAACAGGCATTGTGAGTCCCCACACACCTCTCTGAGAGCAAATCTGAGCCAGAACCAGCAAACTGTCCATCAGACACCCTCAGAAGAGTTACAACAGTCAACTTCAAGTCGGCAAGTTCCATGTCAGCACCCATCATCAGTGGATGTTACAGTTAGTGAAGATCAACAGCCCCCCTCAAACACAGAAATCTCAGAGAAGACTCAGCAACCAACAAATATCCACTGTCAGATGTGTCAAAACAGCACAAGATGGACAATATTTTTTCCGTGCGATAGCTATATGCCAGAACAGTGAGTTCCAGACAGCAACGAGAGATGGCAACGGCAACATAAAAGAGCTTTGGCTATGAATCCAGGAGATGAATTCGGCAGACTTGCTTCGTTCACAAATCATTTGTCATATGCTGAAGAACTTTGAGAAGTATGAAAACTTCAACCCACTGGTGATAAATGCTGATCTTCCTAAGTAAATGTGTTATGGATCCATGGAGGAAAGAATCGCTGCAATGGCCAATCCAAGTGAAATGGTTGGCGAAATAGAAATTGCTGCCACAGCTCAGTACCTGCAGCAGCCCATTGGTGTTTGTGTTGGTGAGAGCACTATGCCTATCACGTTTGGAAGTGAGTTCGAGTCAGCTGAAGGCCTTGGCCTATCTATGAAGTACCTTAGGCTAGGCGAAGATGTTGGCCACTATGAAGCTCGAATCCAAGAAAGGGTGGTTCAACAAGAACAGAGGTCAAGGCAGTTAATCACTCCAGCCATGCTGTTGCCTATTCCCAAGACAGTGGTATCAAAGGCCAAACGTAGGAGCAGCAAGTCTGAAATACGAGGTCTGTCCATAAAGTATCGTACCTTTTTTTTTTTTAAACTATATGGATTTGATTAATATGTTTTCACGTCAGACAAGCTTGAACCCTTGTTCGCATGCGTGAGTTTTTCCACGCCTGTCGGTGACGTCATTCGCCTGTGAGCACGCCTTGTGGAAGGAGTGGTCCCACCCCGTCATCAGATTTTCATTGTTTGGAAATGGCGGAATGATTTGGGGGTTTTTTCCATCAGAATTTTTTCAGAAGCTGTTAGAGACTGGCACCTGGAAACTATTCGAAAAATTTAACTGGCTTTCGGTGAAAATTTTACGGGCTTCACAGAGAATAAGGTCTGGTAGTACAGCTTTAAGGACGCTCAGCGCACCGCGCTGCAAGCTGCAACGACACGGCACAAGCCACCGGACCATTTCTGAGCTGATGGCTCTGTGGATACGAGACCATCGTGTGCTCTTTCTCTGGTTATCACAAGAGCTGGACATCAGCCATTTTCCGGCAGATTTCACTTTTAAGAAGAGATTTTGTCATGGAAAACCACGCGGAGGCTTCGTGCGTCACGACTGATTCGCTTTGGAAGTGAGACAAAGGAACACCTCCGTTTCGGCGTGTCAGAGGACAAGTTGGGACATGTCCAGCTCTTCACAATTTCACTGCTACTTACTGGACTGGTAAGCATTGAAAGCCGAGATAGACATGTCCAAACTTGTCCTGTGACACGCCGAAACGGAGGTGTTCCTTTGTCTCGCTTCCAAAGCGAATCGGTCGTGACGCGCGAAGCCTCTGCACGGCTTTCCATGACAAAATCTCTTATTAAAAGTGAAATCTGCCGGAAAATGGCTGATGTCCAGCTCTTGTGATAACCAGAGAAAGAGCACACGACGGTCTCGTATCCACAGAGCCATCAGCTCAGAAATGGTCCGGTGGCTTGTGCCGTGTCGTCGCAGCTCGGAGCGCGGCGCACTGAGCGTCCTTAAAGGGGTCCTTAAAGCTGTACTACCAGATCTTATTCTCTGTGAAGCCTGTAAAATTTTCACCGAAAGCCAGATAAATTTTTCGAATAGTTTCCAGGTGTCAGTCCCTAACAGCTTCTGAAAAAATTCTGATGGAAAAAAACCCTAAATCATTCCGCCATTTCCAGACAATGAAAATCCGACGACGGGGCGGGACCACTCCTTCCACAAGGCGTGCTCACAGACGAATGACGTCACCGACAGGCGTGGAAAAACTCACGCATGCGCACAAGGGTTCAAGCTTGTCTGACGTGAAAACATATGAATCAAATCCATATAGTTTAAAAAATAAAAATAAAAAAGTACGATACTTTATGGACAGACCTCGTAATTACGTCAAACCCGTATAAAAACAGCCTCAAGAAAAAGCATAAAAAGCCTTCCAACCCAGTCAGAAGAACCGGAAAGAAGTCTACTCCAGTTGCTGCTAAAAGACCTAGAAGGGCAGTTGCTCCAGTTACCTTGGAGGAAAGTGACCAGGGTGACGACACTGACAATGACTCTTGGTACTACGTGATATGTGATGAGGATCACGCTGAAACAATGGTGAGATGTAAATACTGTAACACATGGATTCACCAGAGCTGTGCCGGAGGGCTTCCTCCTGACTATCAATGTGACGTTTGCGTGTAAAGAAACTGTGTATTCAGGACTTTAGGCCAACATGTCTGTTCGGCTGCCATATAGGCTATACAATGTGACTGTTACTGCTGTTACTGACTGTTAGTGTTATTGACTGTTAGGGTCTATCGAATGTAAGCCCTGTTTGAAATTGAAGTTTTGTTCACTCTTTGACTGTTTCTTGTTTTTCAAAATGTTAATGAAATGCTATTAAATGTTGTTTTCTATTTTTGGTGACCTATAGTTTTTATTTTAATGGAAATCCTTGTTTAAGCTCACATATGGATGTCAAAAGGGAGTGTGGTCACTTAAGTACCGTAGCTCAGAATACATTTCAGCATACCCAGCAATTACATAGATGACACTTCCCCTCCCGCCTTGAGGTCCTGATGTGAAACTAACATTTTTAGTTTAGAGAGATCAAAGAAGCATTGTTAAAGAGTTTCTATGCCTTGGAAGGTCATAAGATTGCCAGTGACTTAAATTGGTCCAGGCTGACCCCAATATTGGACCAATATTGGGGACAGCCTGGACCAGTTTAAGTCACTGAGTCCGGATATTGGACCATTTTGAAAAAAATTGATATTGCCTACTTGAAGGAAGTATATAATATTTTGTGAACTCATATATTGTGTGCATAGATTGCTTATTTTACCTTATCCCTTGATCTAAATATACAATTAATATGACTGAAGAGAACAGAGGTACACGATGATATTGTTAGGTGGTCCAGTATAGGTACACCTCCCCTACCAATAAAATGCTGTTTTTGCTTGGCTCATGTTGTCTTGCTTTCACTTAATTTATTTGATCTTGACTTGATCGGACATCATATCTTAAGCTGACCATACACATGATGATGCCAAATGATTTCAGGTGACAGCAGGATTGTGGAGAAACACACACTGCATGACACAATGTATGGAGTAACTGCAATGCGATTTTGCATCTTCATGAGTTTAGACTGCATAGCAACAGCTCAAACATGGTCGAACATTCATGACGTGTAATATGCAATACATGTCATGACGTGTATTGCATGAACAGGTACGGAGACACAAACAGGGCTGTACAGGTGTGTGTACATGCACATACTTGCAGTTTATACAGATATAATGGCAAATATAAATAAATAAATAGAATAATAATAATTTTGGTAGCTCATAAATGGAAAACTTTCACTTCTACATCTGGGGAAATGCTGATATATATATATATATATATATATATATATAGAGAGAGAGAGAGAGAGAGAGAGAGAGAGAGAGAGAGAGAGAGAGAGAGAGAGAGATATATATATATATATATAGATAGATAGATAGATAGATAGATATAGATATATATAGATATAGATATATATATATATATATATATATATATATATATATATATATATATATATATATATATATATATATATATAGATAGATAGATAGATAGATATAGACCACAACCTGTTGCCCAGCTGAGTGTGTATGGACACATACTGATACTGCAGGCCAAAACAAGTATGTCGTCATGTTGTGTTTTTTTTGCAATATGCGACTGGATTACATTGATATGTTTATGATACAGCCGTATTGCATTGTGTCATTGTGTAGTGCCTATCCAGCTTTATCTGATCATATTATCGAATCTTATATCTTCTTGTCCTGTATTATATTGTCCTTGCTTGTCAGCTTTAGCTTGTCTCATCTTTTCTTATCTTGTCTTTTGTTATTCTGTCTTGTCTCAATGTACTGTGTCTTGTGTTATCTCTTCTTGTATGATCTTATATCTTGTTTTAACTTACATTATGTCAAATCATCTCGTATTAGCTTTTCTTGTCTCTTCCTATCTACAATACCCCATAATGACAATGTGAAAAAGTTTGTTGGAAATTTTTGCAAATTTATTAAAAATTTCCACAAAAAAAGAAAAATCAATAACAACTAAGAAATCACATGTACTTAAGTATTCACAGACTTTTCCATGAAGCTCAAAGTTGAGCTCAGGTGCATCCTGGGAGAAGGACCTTAGTCAGAGAGGTGATCAAGAACCCAATGGTCACTCCATTAGAGCTTCAGAATTACTCTGTGGAGGGAGGAGAACATTGCAGAAGGACAACCATCTCTGCAGCATTCCACCAATCAGGTTTGTATGGTAGAGTGTCCAGACGGAAGCCACTCACAGCCCACCTGGAGGTTGCCAAAAGGCACCTGAAGGACTCTCAGACCATGAGAAACAAAATTCTCTGGTCTGATGAGACAAAGATTGAACTTTTTTGCGTGAATGCCAGACGTCATGTTTGAAGGAAGCCAGGAACTGGGAGACTAGTCAGGATTCAAGGAAAGATGAATGCCGCAATGTACAGAGACATCCTGGATGAAAACCTGTTCCAGAGTACTCTGGACCTCAGACTGGGGTGACTATTCATCTTTCAGCAGGACAATAACCCTAAACGCACAGCCAAAATATCAAAGGAGTGGCTTCAGGACAACTCTGTGAATGTCCTTGAGTGTCCCAGCCAGAGCCCAGACCTGAATCTGACTGAACGTCTCTAGAGAGATCTGAACATGGCTGTGCACCGACGCTCCCCATTCAACCTGATGGAGCTTGAGAGGTGCTGCAAAGAGGAATGGACAAAACTGCTGCTGACAAAAAGCTGTGACATCATATTTAAGAAGACTTGAAGCTGTAATTGCTGTCAAAGGTGCATCAACAAAGTATTGAGCAAAGTGAGTGAATACTTATATGTACATGTGATTTCTTTTTCTTTTTTTTAAATAAATTTGCAAAAAAACAAAATTAGAAAACCCCAACAAAACCTTTTTCATGTTGTCATTATGGGGTGTTGTGAGTAGAATTTTGAGGGAGCAAATGAATTTACTCCATTTTGGAATAAGGCTGAAACATAACAAAATGTGGAAAAAGTGAAGTGCTGTGAGGACTTTCTGGATGCACTGTATTTCCTCATTTCCTGCTTATTTTAGCTCACCTTGTATTGGCTTGTTTGTAATCTTATCTTGTTTTATATTATCTTGTTTGCACTCATTTCATCTTTCATTATCTCTTGTCTTGTGATCTTTTCTTTTTGTCTTATCCTATCTTATCTCATACTGCATTTTCTTCATGTGTCTTGTCTTATACTGTATTATCTCATTTTATCTTATTTTATTGAGCTTCATCGTATCCTATTGCCTCATCTTATTTAATCTCCTCTCATCTTATTTTCTTGTCTTGTTTTTCTCATCTTGTCTAACCGCGTCTCATCCATCTTGTCTCTTCTGACTGTCATATTTCATCTCATTTGATCTCATCTTATCTTATCAGCACTTGCCTTCTGTAAGGTATTTCACTAAAAAAAAAGTTTTTATATTATTAAAGGCAATTCATCACTTTCTCTTATTTGTTTTTTTTTGTGCAGAGTCCTGCACTAATGAATAATATGGTATTAAAAATAATTTCCATTCAGCCTCACAGCATGAGGCAGAAACACTTTAGGACAGATTAATTGTCGGCAAACTTTACAGCTTAATTGCTGTGTACGTTTTTCACCATTTCATAACTTAAGCGTCTTGTGTGTATGTTTGCGTGTGTGTGTGTGTGTGTGTGTGTGTGTGTGTGTGTGTGTGTGTGTGTGTGTGTGCGGCGTAGCTTCATCAGGTATAAGGAGAGGTGTTGACTTTATTCCGAGCCTCCAGTAACACCACTGACTCTGATAGTTCCCCATCCCTGTGGGAATTCATTATAAGACAGCTAGAGGCAGCTTGTGGATGGTTACTGTGCTGCCCGTATGTTAACTTGTCGCTATCGCACAAGGCAAACATGTGGTGCAGCTGCTTTCTCTGGCTGTGGGCAACCTGCAGAGATTGATTGGTGAGCCTTCTGTTTTATCCAGGATCAGGGCCACATTCAGTAGACACGGTGCCTCCGGAGTAGCAGCCATTTTCCCCAGAAAATATGGCTCATTACCAGTACAGACGAAATGAAGGTATATTGACTTTTTGGCTTTTTTTTTTTTTTTAAACATCTTACAACACACCTATTGCTGAGTCGTTTAATAACAACCAATTGTTATCCTGGAAAAACTTTAGTTGAACCTAATAGTGACTGGATCCATGAACACTTCTTGCATTTAATGTGTTTTTAAGTTTACAACTTGTCTTTCGGATAGAGTTTATTACACAGGCGTGCACGTAAATACCCAAAGACATTTGAACCCTGCACACACACAAACATACCCCCCCGTATATTTGGTCCGTCAGACAGTTTTTAACAAAACCCATTGGCCAGTGGATGTTTCTGCTCTGCTCAGGGGCATAAGCTCAGTCCAGACCCTCTGTCTCTCCAACTCTCTCTCTCTTACACACACACACACACACACACACACACACACACACACACACACACACACACACACACACACACACACACACACACACACACACACACACACACAGTAAAAGACAAACACAATCAATTATTCAGGACTCTTGTTTTGGCTCGTGTGTTTTTTCTTATTATTTCTGTTCTCTTGTTCCTATAGCATCTCCTGGCAGCATAACAGCCAGGAGGCCCGGTCAGCCAGATATGAACCCTGATGACTCCAGGTTTGTGTACGTCTGTGTAATTTAGATGGCAGAGTGTAATTTGCATGCTGCTTGCCTTCACCTTTTGCTTCATTTTTTCCAAGAGAAGATGATCCTTTAACAGAGGGGGCTTTTAAAAAATAAACCCTGATCTGCACGGGTCGATTTTTGCATGCTCTTACATTGCCGTCTTTGACACCGCTTTATTTATTTGTTTATTTTAAAAGCAGCTGTGCGCCGTAATTGCATGTGCAGACAGACATCTTCTATAATTTTGCATGCACGCTACAGTGTGCAAATGTGTGCACTAGATGGCACTATGGCACTTATTATTCAAAACCAATAAGTAATTTCTGTTTGGGAAGACAAGTATGTCCTGCTGCCACAAGTGATGATCACAGGGTGCTTGTTTTACTGAACTGAACCTGCATTAAAAACATCAGGAAAAAAGCATATTAGTTATTGAGTTAATTAGCTCTGCTGACCTTTATGCATGAATTAGTTTTTGATCTTCTGCCAGAGTTCCAGGTGAAACTACAAACACGAGTTGAGTTGATTCGAATGCATTGACCGGAGAGAGTTGGGCTCCCGTCACCGTGCACGTCAAAGAAAATCCACTCTCACCAAATCAGCAAGGAGCCACACTTGAGGAGTTATATTAAATGTGAATCTGTGCAGCCATGACGTGTTTGTAACAGATAATATTGTAAATAAGATAGGTTAAATTGCACTTGTAGCTTCCTTTCAAACAGTCAGGCTATTCTCTCGGGGAGACGAGGCGAGCGCCGCAGACTCTTCCTCTAATAACACCAGACAATGAGATCCCGGCTCATAACGTAGGCCTCCACTATATAGAACAAGTATTGGGGCTTAGCAGCTAATAAAGTGGCAAGTCTTCAAATCCATGTCAGAGGAGCACAGTGCCACAGGGACCTTTCATAACACTTGTATGTGCAGGTTCAACTGCAGAGTAAAGGTTACATGTCCACATTGTACTGATCTAACCTGATGAGTTGTCTTAAGCCTCACAAATTTCAAGGATGCGTTTCTTATTTATACGTAGAAGCAGAAGTGAATAATTCTCCCACCCACTAAGAGACGACAGCCGAAGACAGGAGGCGATTCAGTGCGTCAAAAAGTCTGCAGCGTGTTCTGCTTGCTATTAAGTCATGATGAGATTTAAAGCTACAGTGTGTAGGATTTAGGGGCATTTATTAGCAGAAATGAAATATAGCATTCTTAGCTATCTGTTCATTAGTGTGTAATTACCTGAAACAATGAATTGATGTATTTTCATAAGGTTAGAATGAGCCCTTCATAGTTACATGAGAGCGGGCTCCCTCGTGGAGGCTGCCATGTTCCACTGCAGTAGCCCAAAAGGGACGTACGAGGTCTATTACAAAAGTATCCGACCTTATTATTTTTTTCAAAAACCATATGGATTTGAATCACGTGTGATTACATCAGACATGCTTGAACCCTCGTGGGCATGCGAGAGTTTTTTCACGCCTGTCGGTTACGTCATTCGCCTGTGGGCAGTCTTTGAGTGAGGAGTCGTCCACCCGCTCGTCGATTTTTTTCATTGTTTAGGAATGGCTCAGAAACTGTTGCTTTGTTTGATAAAAATTTTTTCAAAACTGTAAGGCACAACTGAGTGGACACCATTCAATAAATTCAGCTGGTTTTCGGTAAAAATTTTAACGGCTGATGAGAGATTTTGGTCTGGTAGTGTCGGTGTAAGGACGGCCCACGGCGCCTGACGGCGATCTGCGCTTCGAGGCAGCAGCGTCTCGCCGTTTCAAGTTGAAAACTTCCACATTTCAGGCTCTGTTGACGCAGTAAGTCGTCAGAGAACAGAGAACTTTCAGAAGAAGTCGGCATGAGGAGTTTATTCGGACATTCCATTGTTAACGGTCATTTTGTAATGAAAGAACGTGCGGGCAGAGTCGCATGTCGGGCTGGACCCGACCGCGGGGGGTCGCGGCAGGAAAAACACCTCCGTTGGAAATCTTAACGGGCAAGTTGGAACATGCCCAAGCTGTTAAACAATTTCTCAGTTACTCACTTGTTGAAAGCCATTAAAAGCCGCCTGAATTCTACAAATGGTTTTCAACACGGAGGTGTTTTTCCTGTCGCGGCGCACACAGATTTGCCGAGTCGTCACGGAAACGACTCGGCGAATTTGCGCGTACGTCTTTCATTAAAAAAATGTCCTTAAACAGTGGAATGTCCGCATAAATTCCTCATGCCGGCCTCTTCTGAATCTTCTCTGTTCTCTCACGATGTCCTGGGTGAATTAAGCCTTAAATTAGGATGTTTTCAGCTCGAAACAGGCCGACGACAGCGCCTGGAAGCGCTGCAGGACGTCCCGCTCCGTGGGAAGTCCTTACACCGACAGAAACACCCCATAATCTCTCATCAGCCGTTAAACTTTTCACAGAAAACCAGCTTAATTTCTCGAATAGTGTCCACTCGGATATTCCTCACAGGTCCAGAAAAAATTTTGATAAAGCAACGCGCGCCGTCTCGAGCAGCGTGTGAAACAAAGGAATTCAGCCGAGAGGGCGGGACCACATCTCACTCAAGGCCTGCCCACAGGGAAATGACGTCACCGACACGCGTGAAAAAACTCACGCATGCGCACGAGGGTTCAAGCATGATTGGTGTAATCGCATGTCATTCAAATCCATATAGTTAAAAAAAATAATAAAAGGGTCGGTTTATTATCTAAGAGACCTCGTACTTATTGTGTGTTCCATTTACCTCAGAACTCGGAAGTTGTAACTGGGAATGATGTCGCGCTCGAGTTGAATGCGTTCCATTTTCCATACAGCACCACAGTTCGGAAAATGAGCTGGATATAGAGTGCTATAAAAAATATGCGGACCGCCGAAGAGATCTTATGGAAGAGAACAAATGGCGTAGAATTTCCATTAGTATTTTAACTCACTGCTTGGTTTTTAGACAGTCATTGTTGTTAGCAACATCTATTGGGTTAGCCAGTTTTAAGAGCACCGCTTGATAAATAACACATTACGTAGAATTTAACACACACGCACACACACACACAAAAATCCCACAGCAACATGTCCACAGACACTGGTAGGGCAGTATTGTGTGCATAATTTACAAAAAAGATCGAAGTTCTAAAAAAACAAAACATTAAAACTACAATTTTCACAACTGTTGCTATGGGAGCAACCATGTTGGATCATGAAGTCGGAGTATGTAGGGTATGTACGAATTGATAACTTGGAATTATGAGTTCAGGGAGTGTTGTGGAAGGCTGGAAATGGGAAATTTTGCATTTTTCAGCCCAGCTGGAAACTGAAGTGAAAAAAACAAACAAAAAACAAGCGGAATCAGTGATTGCACTGTGTGCTGGCTGCTAGTGCAGGCTAACAACTTTGAGAACCCTCATTTTTGTGAAATGCAACATCAGACATCTTGCTTATGACAAGAGAAGGCAGCATGAATCCCCGTCACCAACGAAGCGAAAACATGAGGGGTCACCATAATGCAATCTGCAACCTCACCAGTAGATGACACCAAATCCTACAAACTGTAGCTTTACATTGGTGTCCATGCAGCAGGCTTCTTTTATTGCAGTACATTTTTGCGAAGGTGATCGCCCCCTCTCCCCAAGAAATGATTGAAAATGATGACACGCATCAATTTTGTTAATCGTGCTGCCCCTAGAGTTCACAAAAGACAGCCTCAGTAATTAGTCTTGATTGCCTAGTCTGCGCTTCGTAAACGGCCTGTGCTGCCTTCTCGCCGGTGAACCTGTCCTTCATTCGAACACAGATGCTCCTCCAGCATTTCCACCCACTTTGTTTGTGAGTCTTTGATCCACAGTATTCCAGTTAAAGTTACACCCATGTGCTGCAAGTTGAAACTTTGAGCATTGTCGCTCAGGGGAACCTTATACCCGTGGCGCCTTCTGCTTTTGTCCTTCCCTTTAGCAACAGAACTCTCCTATGGTGGTGGACAAAAGACTACTCATGACACCATTTTATGATCTCTGTGATGATACCGTTTCCTCCTCTTGCTTGCGTGTTACTATCTAATCCCCCTCCCAAAAAAAAAAAAAAAAAAAAATGTCATTAAGGGTTGTTTCTTGAGACAGCTGTTGATTTGGCTCACAGGACCATGAAGTAAGGAAAAAGAAACATCTTTTACCCCTGAAATGCATTTTAACTGCAATAAAACCAATTTAAATTAGTACCTGTGCAGATGTTTTTTTTTTTTTTTTCGATTTAATCCATAATAATAATAATAGAACAAATTTGACCAAGTTGATCATAAAACTAAAAAGATTGTTTCTTTTATGATCCTATTATATTGATGTACACTGTGCACTGTTGCTCATAATGCTCATTCCGCATGCCGGATGATTGTTTGCGCACATGTGTGCAAGTATGTGTACTTGATTTACATGTGCATGTTAAACCTAATTGAAACAACAATAAAAGACATTTTAACGAAAAAAAAACAGGCAAGAACAACAAATACACGATATTACAGTGGAAGTGTGAAGCGCGGCGACGCCGTGCCTCTCCAGTCTGTCTAATCACTATGTGAGTGAAACATTCATGGTACACTAGATCAGTTCAATATTTAATTTCTCAACAAAGACTACATGATGGAACAGATGCTCAAACTTCATACATTCTCCGGAGAGCAAAACTCACTTTGGCGGACAACGGCGAATACAGAGATCCTCATTGGTGGGCGAGCTTTTCACCTGGGCACTAAAACGTACAGTTGTGCAAAAAAGAAGGTGCAAAGCGAGTCATGCCCCCAACAACTATGAGCCGGATGCATCAACTGTTTACCGAAAACTCAAGTCGGGGGGGGCACATTAGAGATGCAGCATCGGTTGCCCTTTGCCTCCGTGTCACATTTCGAGTGAGAATTTGACTTGGCATGTTTACACAGGATTTCTTCATCTCCCTTTTAAACCCCTATAGGCACGCTGAAGGTGAGGGGGAACTAAGATTATTATCCCCCGTTTCTCTGAGGAGCTTTTCTTCGTGCACACCCTCACAGATGTCGACATTTGGTTAGGCGGTGTACATAGAAGCCCCAGATTATCTTGCGCTTCAGGAAGTCTGTTCAGCTAAAGTTAGGAGTGGTTACTTTCCAGCACCTAGATGGGTGCACTCCGTGGGGTGTTTTGTAACCACCATGCATCCCCCTCCCCTTTGAATACTCATGCAAAAGGTAAACACATTGATGCCCACTGAAAAGTACAGGTCTAATCTTCAGGCTCCCATTTGTGCGGTTGCAGGCCGAGTATAAGGGGGAAGTGTAACAGATGGTGTACTATATGTCATAATTCTATAAAATCCAACAGGAATTGACAAATGAAATCCCACCCTGGAGTTTGCCTCTTTTAGCTTTGGCATAATCTTCTCAGGATTTCAATTGCAAAGTCAAAGGGAATAGTCTAGCACACGGGGACTAGTTATCTGGGGCAAACGCGGTCTAAGGTTGACAATGCAAAGGGTATGTTTATGTGCATCACACCAGCTATACTAAATGTTTCCCAGAGTGCAAGAACATCCTCCCCTGAATTCTACTCCTCTTCCCACGTCCCAGCGCTGCCGTGGAAAGTAGGCCAAGTGAGCACCAGGGCGTTGCTTTTTTAAGATGATCAGTTTGTCAGTGTGTTTTGTGTGTGTGTGTGTGAATGTTCAGGACGGCTATTCATGTGGCTCGACTCTGCGGAACAATGAGTGGCATTATACAATTTGCTGCTCTTCCCAATAAGAGGGAAAGGGAGAGGTTGGAAAAATAGGGACAGGACGAGCACGGATGAAACAAAGACAAAATCTGGCTTGTACTCTAATTCGTTTACTTCCTCTTTTGTTGCAGCAAAAAGGTCCCTTGCCAGTAACACTCCTCTGCAGGATCATACTGTACTTCAGATGGATTATTTTTAGAGATCGCCGTGCTGCTTTCACCTTGACTCTTTCACCGTCTTGACACCATAATTAACATTTCTCTTACTAGTAAAGGCAGCCAAGTATTAATAAAGATTAAAAAAAAAAAACAGCGTGAGCAATGCTGCTGATTTATGAGGCACCATCAAACCTGTATCACCTTAATGATCTCAGCAGATGCAAATGAGAGGCAGTGATGCAACGCAGCAAACATACAGCGGTGGTGTGAGTGACTCCTGCAGGTGGAAGAGCATCACTATAGGCTGGCAGGAGCTCAGTCAGTCAGCTCGGATGAAAGTTCTCCTGAGTGCTGCTGCTGCTGCTCGTGTGCACGCGCACATGTGCTGTAAAACAGCCAAGGTTAAAGCTGATGCCTCCCATTTTATTAATTCATTTATTTATTCATCTTGGAGGCCTCATCGCCCAATGCAACATGTGTCCATACCAGACTCACTGGTGAGCAGTTTTTTTTTTTTTTTTTTTTTTTTTTTTTTTTTTTTTAAGTGACCTTTAAATTCTGTTTTTGCAGCCGTTTTCTGACTGGCACATTCCAGGGCGCATGCATTAACACACAAAACAACATAAAACTATCCGATGGTGAAATTCACTTCGAGATATGCATTTTTTTTTAAATAAAGAATTTCAGACAGGGCTACAAAACACTGATGGACACACAACGGAACAGGGCTCGGAGAGCGATGGTATCCCTGGGTATTTGGCCATGTGTATTTTGGTCCAAATTTCCAGGGGATATTTTAGATGTTAATAGCCCTGAAGTGGTCTCGGTTTCTTATTTAATTTCTCTCGCCTTCTTTAAATGTAATTCGCCCACAGACTGCGCCGCGAGGCTCTAAACCGCGCAGAAACTCTCTCATCATTTCCACAGCAGAATGGAAATGCAAATTGTGCGCACGGGCAATGCCCTTGACAGAACTCACCACTGCACACAATTAACATGAGCGCTCCTGACAGGAGTTAGTGACGAAATGTGAGCTCACACCGTGCTGATGTGCAGCCTCAAAATGCGCAATAATAATGCATTAGAATTTATTTTTATTTTTGTGTACACTTTGCTAAAAAATTCTGGCACCAAAAATGTTTTTTTTTTTTTTTTTCAAAATCTGCAAAAAAATTTGGCTTGCGCATTGGCGATTTTTTTTTTTTTTTTTTTTTGGACGCTTTCTACGCGGGGTTTTAGACAAAACCTATGTTGAGATTTAACTGTCTTGTCACTGAACGAACACAGCTGCCTCACATCGACAAAATGATCTCAACTGTAACCAACGAGGGGCGCTGTCCGTCTATCAGCCGCCTGACACGCACAGCCCGCCTGATTAATCTCATTACTCTCATTTTATTTGGGGTTTTACTCCAATAAAAAAAGGAAAAAGAATTAGAATAAGAATAAATAAAAAAAGCATAAATTGTATTTAATCATTAAATATTTTAAAACGAATTTACATTCATGAGGCCTAACGTGCTGAAATAAAAATGTGAGGCTTTTAATATGTTATCACGCAGTTCGTTAATTTACAAATACAATATAATTCCTTCATTTTGTGTCACTTAGAAAAACACACAAATTTATATATATATATATATATATATATATATATATATATATATATATATATATATATATATATATATATATATATATATATATATATATATATATATCAGTTAATTTATTTTACTCAAATCATACATAAATTACTTAAAAATAAGTAAAAGGGATAAATAAGCTGATGCTTCACCCTACCCCTTTTCGGACATGTTGGGTACACAGTAGGAACTTTTTTGTTGTTGTCTTTACTGATCTATCTTGTAACTGTTGTTGTATCAAATGTTCGAAATAAACAGTTTTCATTCATTCAAAATTAAATAAATTGATTTATTTTTATATGGACACAGTTGGCCCTTGCGAGTTCACTTTCGGTATATAAATGTATGCAAAAATATTATTAATCATGCAGAATATGATGAGAAAAAAGTGTGCTGAGCGACTGTTTCTGGTATATGGATTTTTGTTGTTTTTGTTTTATTATAGGTTTGTCTGATTAATATTTAAAGTGTTTTTTTCAGGTAAATCTAATGAAAAAAATGTCCCAATAAAAGTGCACGGATGGACAGCTGGGCAGCGGCCGGCTGATTGACTTTGCCTTGACATCTGGGAGGCCCGCTGGCCCCTGGCACGCGTGTAGGCTGATGTCGCCATTTACATGCAAATTTAAGGAGATCATGAGGGCCTCGCCCCGTAAATTCACACAAAAAAAGAAGACGTCACCCTTAATACGGAGGAGGCTCGTCCCGTCGAGACGGGAGGTCTCCAAGTCACCGTGTACATTTTTTTATTGGGAGCCAGCACGCGTCCGCAGGAGAGTTTGGTCAATTTTTCTTTATTTTTTGGAAGGGGGTGGAGGTGCTTTGGCTGCAGAGGAAACTTTGCACTTGTTTCACATCACTTACCTCCTCTTTTTTTTCCTTTCCATGTGAGAAATGACAAAATGATCCCCTAATCCCGCACCCGTGTGCGCAAGTTTGCATGCGTAAAAACAACCGTGGATCAGCATTCCCTTTATTTCTGATGCTGTTACGTTTCACCTAATGATGGCGAGCGCATTTTCCACGGGTGTAAAGCCCAACCACCACGCAGATGATCCCAGAGAATGAGCTGAGACGGATTCAGGCTCCGCGCCTCACGCGTGCGGAGCAGCTGACTCCCCTTCTCTCCACGTCCAGATGGCTCCTGCACACAGATTTGCATTCATTTTCCCTCTAATATCTTCTGAAATAGCGGGGCCAGCTGCATTTGTTGTCAAATACGGTTTAAAACTCCCTTTCAGGACAGCATCGTTACCTACGTGACGGGTGTGGAGATCCTTTTTCCCCCCTCTCTCCAGTCAACAGTATCAGATCTAAGAGGATTTGTCTCCTAATTTGATAATCAGATTTAAATCGCCTCGGTGCGTGTAATCAGGGGTTAAGTTCTTGAACGTGCGCGAAAAAAGAAGGAAAAAAGTAGAAAAAATGGAAAAGAGGGTTTGAAAAAAAAAATCACTTGATTTAAAAAAAAAAAAATGCATTTCAACAAACAGGGCTTCATTTGAAATTTGCACAAATTTAAAGTTCTTATAAGCAAAAATAATTTTTGAACAACAACAAAATCCACACCTTAATTTTGTCTTGGCAATTTGGCAATAGATTGTGCAGAGGTGAAAGCAACAGCTTATAATTCACTTATCTTTGGCAGCAGCTATTAACCCTCAGCACCAGCTAGATAGATTGCTCAGGATACAGAACACATCTCTCCTCCTCGCTCCCACCCTCTTCTCTCCCTCCATCCTCTCCTCCTTTTCAGCACTAATGAACCGAATTGCCTGCTTGCCCCGTTCTCGGACAGAGTCGGACACGTATGGTCTGTTGGCTCTTTAAAAAACAAGAAAAGAAAAGAGAGGGAGAGAGAGAGAGAAAAAAGATCAAGATGTTCCTCATTATGACTGATTTTCCAGGACGTGCGTGAAATGGACACACAAAGGGCGTGAATGTCCTGAAGTTTGTTTAATGTCACACACTTATTATTCTGTTTTTAATAAAAGTGATCAGAAAATGTAGCTTTATATTCTCAGGATTTATTCAAATTGAAAATAGCAATAATAAAATATTCCATTTATTTAAAAAAAAAAAATCCAAATTAACATTTAATGCGAAATAACATTTGTTCTATTCTTTTCTAATGAATCTTATATTTAGTAAATTAATCTAAAATAAAAAATACCTCTCAACGTGCAAGCAAAGAAGATGAAATAAAAAAAGAAGCATGACGTGACATTGAAATAATTATTTATTAACATCAATCAATGTGTAATAATAATTAAACTGAATCGAATAAATAGATGAAGTGCTAATTTTAATTAAACACGTTCATTTAAAGAAATCAATAAGAAAAAAAATGCATTCATCAGCTGATTCCTGATGTAACATTTGCTTTAATTTGTTTTATTATATTTATTATTATTATTATCTTCTCCTGATGTATGTGTGATGGATGCACCTCGTTGAATTTTTTATTTTTTTTCCCCCGTATCATTAAAAAAGTCAAACTCACCACATATAGGGCCTAAGCAAGAGGAAAAGTGGAGCGAGTGAGTGTGTCTCAGGCTGCCGCACTACACGGCTCAGGCAGCGCGCCGGAGCGCCGCCGCTCGGCAGGAAGCGTCACGGCGCCATATATGGTCAAAGCTCCGCCCATTCCGCGTCATATTCTGACAGCGCCTCTCCCGTGGGTTTAGAGTTTTGGCTCCCGGGAAAGATTTCAGTCCTCGGGGAAAGAGGGCTTAGTTTTGCATGTTCCCATCCATCGCGCACGACGCGAAAGGGCCCCTTATCCACCTCTCCTGTGTCCAAGGAACACCTCCACTGGTGATCAGCCTTCGCCCGTGTTTGTCTTGTGGAGAAGCGAGCAGCACCTTTTTCAGGAGTGGGGTTTTTTTATTCAGCAAGAAGTCCTGAAGGTTTTGGATGCGGGTGCTTCAGGGATGTGGGCACTTTGAGAGCAGCAGCAGCATCACCCACAAATACAAACAAGCGCCATCGATTTTTCTCTAAATAGCGCAAAAAAGAGAGAGAGAGAGAGAAAGAGAGAGAGAGAGAGAGAGAGGAGGAAAAAACAAAAGAGGAACAATAGCAACACGAAAGAAAAAAAAAATCTTGTCTATTGAACAATTCACTTTTTTTTTCCAGTGTGTGGATACGGCTCTGACTAAGTGCAGCACTTTGAGAATTGTTCACATCGGACGGACTGAAGAGGGAAGCAAGCAAGACCTGTGGACCGGGTTTTCCCTCGCAATCCCGTGAAAACACCCTGAAGGATAACACGCGTGGACGTTTATTTCCTCACTAATTTCGCAGGAGGCTCCTCTTTCTTTTTCTTTTTTTTTTCCCCCTTCCTTCATCTTCTTCTTCTTGTTCTTCTTTCAAATTGTCCTAAATGTTTGGGATTCAGGAAACTATACCGCGGGGTGGGACGACGATGAAGGAGGAACCGCTGGGTGGACTGAACTCGGTCCGCTCCTGGATGCACACAGCTGGGGTGGTGGACGCGAACACAGCCGCCCAAAGGTACGCATGCCAAAAAGCATCAGATTTTTCTCACGCATTCCCTTCCTCATCATATCGACCCCTCAATCCCCTGAATACTCTGTATCAATTACGGTCTCCCAATAAATGCCCCCCTTCGGCTTTCCCCTTCTTTCATTACATCAGATTAGCCATTATTGTGACAAATCAAGAAATCTCCAAGCGTGCTTGTGCATCTCCAAATGTTTCCATCAGCTTCTCCATCATCCAGCATCCCCGGTGTCCGGTGCTTAACCGAGATGGTCTCTTGTTTTCTCCCCGCAGCGGTGTCGGCTTGGCACGGGCACATTACGAAAAGCAGCCCCCTTCCAACCTCAGAAAATCCAATTTTTTCCATTTCGTCCTGGCGCTGTATGACAGACAGGGTCAGCCCGTGGAGATCGAAAGGACAGCTTTTGTGGACTTTGTGGAGAAAGAAAAAGTAAGCGGTGCATTTTTTTCCCCGAATCATCAGCATTGAAATTATCTGCTTTGAAACAGCAGCTCTGGGTTACTGAAGGGGGAAGTCACGTGTAATATTGATTTCTATAAAAAAAAAAAAAAGATTACAGTGGTACATGTTAAACGGTTTCTCATATATATATATATATATATATATATATATATATATATATATATATATATATATATATATATATATATATATATATATATATATATATATATATATATATATATATATATATATATATATATATATATATATATATATATATATATATATAAAGCATAGTTTGATAGTTTATTTCTAAAGTTGATTCTCACAAAACTTATTGTCTCCTGCAGGAACCAACCAGTGAAAAAACTAACAATGGGATACATTACAAACTACAATTATTGTACAGCAATGGTGAGTTAATATCTTATTAATATTCGGAAAACACGCATGCTGGCTGAATAAAATAGTAGTAATAATAATAATAATAATAATAATAATAATAATAATAATAATAATAATAATAATAATGGATATTGCGCTTCACTTCAATTTTATGATGTTTTTTAATGTTTTTGAATTATTTTTTTCTAACCAAGACGTATTAAAAATTGACAAGTCCTCTTCCTTTTTCTCCCCAGGCGTCAGAACAGAACAGGATCTTTACATACGGTTAATCGATTCGATGACGAAGCAGGTAAGCTGTCTGGTACACTTGTTTGTACGCACATCCACGGTTCACTTGTGCCAACCGAAACGCGCCGTGCGTAATTGTAGACAGACACGATTTCTCAAAAAAGAAAAAAAAAAAAAGAAGAAAGAAAACATAAAATAACATACAATAAAAAAAATGTTTTGCAAATGAATGCAGCCGTGCCACAAATAAAATCTAGTCACAGACGTAACAAGAGGAGACAGCTTCCGTTTCCAGTGTTTACGTTTGGTCGGATCATGTTGCAAGAACCTAAAGTGAATTTTACTGTGTCGGAGTTGTGCTTCTTTGTCCAACATTAAAATTTAAACGCCGCATGCCTGCTGCAGATGATCTAATTTGACTTTCGTGCAACGAGTCAGAGGTGACGTTCTAAACACATTTTTTTTTAAATTTGCATCACTCATAGATATTTATAAATATTAATATTTTTGCAAAGGTGCGTTTCATCTATCTTCATCGGCACACGCGCATTTGTGTGACTTTTAACCCCGAGCTGAACGCACAGCCTTAATAATTTAAGGCCTGGCGCGCACATCTTAGCAAACTCAAATATAATTAGAGAAATATAATCAGGCCTTATTATTTCAGCTTTCCATCTCTTGTCTTGTGATGAAACGGTGGGGTTTGGATGCCCTGAATAGAGCCGTGAAGCCTGGGCCACCGGTCACAGGCAACACTCCAGCGCGAATGATCCGAGTCAATGACGCAGAACAAGCAATTTATGGATTTCTGTTTCTACACCTTCAAATGGCGACATAAATTAAACCAATATAGATAATCGTTCCAAGAGTGGATTAAAGAAGAAGAAGAAGAAGGAAAAATGACAGACATCAGGTCAAGTATGACAGCTGTTAACAGCGACATGATTCAGATGTGTCACCTTTTAAGGGACTGATGTTTTTACGCACGCCATCAAAACAGAGGGGAAAGCAGTGTTTTATTTTTCCCATTTAATTTTATTGTTGTCGTTTTAAGTCAATAATGTCGTGCTTTTTTGTGTGTGCCGGATGGTGTAAAGTGTTTATCCTGAGAGAAAGGAGGGAGGGATCGAGGGAGGGAGAGAGAGAGAAGAGCGGCAGAACTGATAGCTCCACGCCATCTGTTTCAGCCAATGCTCAAAAATTACTCAACCGTACCGCCAGACACCGCTTTTTATCCACAGAAAGATCATTGTTAGCGGCTCAAAATAAACAACAGATTGCCCATTAACACTTTCCCCCAAATATCCCCAGATTATAAGCATATTGATGACACTTCTATTGGATCCCTCCTTGTGAAAATCTCCCTCTTGTCTCGCTCTGTTTCTGTCTGTCTGAGCCCCTACATATTGTCTAGATTTAAGAATAAAAATGACCATTTGCACTAATATTATGATTATATTTTTATCAGTACTCATATTTGTAATATCAATATTATTTATGGTTGTTAATGTGCTGATTTATGTTGATGCTTTAGTTCATTTTAAATTAATTGTAGCTCCAACAAATTTTAAAGCATTTTGCTTTTCCTTTGCTGATCTTAAATTACTAAAATTATTTTATGTAGTTCAAAACTACCACATGTGTTATTGCAATTATATGACTGTGATGTGTTTAAGATTTTTTTTTAAACTATATTTGTCATTTCTACTCAAAGGCCATAGTTTATGAGGGCCAAGACAAGAATCCAGAAATGTGCAGAGTTCTTCTCACTCATGAAATTATGTGCAGGTAAGAATTATTATTAATTCTTATTATTGGTATTTGCAGATATGTGCAGCAAAAAAGTAATCTTTCAGTAGGTTTTGACACTCATAATATGATGCAGCAATTCTGAGTTTACTGTCCAAGTACAGAGAAAAGCTTCCTGTCATTTCAGACTTTGATTATGATTCGCCTTTGATTCAAATGTGATGCTGGAGAAAAGAAAATGATTTGAGATCATGCATGTTGTCTTTTTTAGTGAAGGATAATTTGATGGATAATAAACTGTTAGTGACACATGTCTGCAAGTTATTTCTGTATGTGTGTGTGTGTGTGTGTATATATATATATATATATATATATATATATATATATATATATATATATATATATATATATATATATATAATATGCACGTGTGTGTATTTTAAGAATCATCTGCCATTATGTAGACCTGCCAGACACAATATGTTTTCCGTTAAGTTATGCACAGGCGTCGCGTGCTATGCATTTGTTTATTCTTTTATGGTACAGAGTCAGTTCTTGCTTGATCCCACCTGTCAACAATGATCAGCGAGCCTTTTAGCGTCATTTAACCACATAAATCTCAACCTCTCATATTGCGACGCCATTGAGCAGTGTCACCGATACTAAAAGGAAAAATGTCTTTTGTTGTTATTGTGGAGCTCAGCGTGAGCTTTGTGAACATTGAATTCGGATACTGTCGGTTAACCTCTCCTTTGTTGCACCGGTGCATTGTTCAACTTGCTGCTTGAGAGCAAGTGCAGCACTGGAGCTGAGAGTGATTTGTCTTTTTCCATGCATAAACTCATCACTCATGCTCAATTTACACATGCATCCATCACTTATTTGTGACACACTGAATATGCTGGTGCTCTAGAGGTAATCTGTGTATATATATATATATATATATATGTGTGTGTGTATTTTTGTCAAGTGCTTTTGGCTGCAGAATAAGGATCTATTTTAACAGCTGTAGATTATAAGATAAGAGCTGATTAAAATCAGAATATTCTTTTGATATCTTATTTTTTCAGCCTTTTGAATTCTATGTTTTTTCTATGCACTGCAGGGCTTCAACTGTATAACGCATCTTTATTATTGCTGTTGCAGAGTTGTGTAAATCAGACATATTTTTAATAGACCGCGCTTGACTGACAGTAGCTTTGCACAAAATCTTGTTTTTCATTCTGCACCGTATGGCATAAATCAATCTCATATGTTTATATGTTTTCATTTCAAATGGGAGCCGGAATGATGTATTTGTTTATTTTCGCCGTTTTGATTCAAGCTCCAATCAAAAGACCTGAGCAGCAGCTAGCTATAGGCTTAGGGAGGAGAATGTTGAAACATGTGGTGGAAGATAGATTAGTGCTTTTGAGGCCATAATTGATAAATGCCCTGCAGAAATATTGGTTGAGGGTGGCACCTTGCATCTCCCTCAGAAATAGCAGCTTGGCAATTAGAGGTAAACAAAGCTGAAGCTGTGAAAAGTGACTCCCCTGCCTCCTGGCCCAATCCCCACTCCCCTCCCCGCCAGCACTAAAGCCAAACAACACAACATGTTTTCACCGTTTTTATCAGCCATCAGCATCAATGGAATGGATGGATTGAGTGAAAGAAATCTCATGGCTATTTTTTTCCACTCCCTCCCCGATATCAAAAAAACTCTCCAAGGCACTTAATAAATGTATGTGTTTGTGTGTGTGTGTGTGTGTGTGTGTGTGTGTGTGTGTGTGTGCATTATTTATTTATTTTTATTTATTTAGCACAAGTGTTGCTTGCTCTCTGAAAAGCTCTATCTGTGTTCCCAGCCGGTGCTGTGACAAGAAAAGCTGTGGAAACAGGAATGAGACTCCATCGGACCCCGTGATCATTGACAGGTAGGCCTCGCTTTGTGAATGAGTGAGTGAGTGAGTGAGTGGATGAACAAATGACGTCCCCTCCTGGTGTGCCAGACGGTCCGTTTGGGGCTTCTAGTCCCCCCACCCGCACCACCACAGTGTGGGAACTGTGGGTGAGGCTGTGTGAGATGCTGAGGGGCCGCCTTTCCCAGGTACCTGTGCACTGAGGGAGCAGTCACCACCTGGATAAGGTTTGTTCAATCACAGGTGGTTCAATCACTGGAGGATCACGCTGGGAATACACCTAATTAGCTTTGGCGACTTCACATTTATTTGGCTGGCTTCCTTCTCTTTGTTTACGGCGGTGATGCTCACACTGTCAATAGTTGTTTTCTCTTGACCGATTTCCTTCCTCGTGAGTTTGCACCGAGCTGGATGTTGTTAAAGTTTGGCTGTAAAGTGGGATTAAACATTTTATATGTGTCTTGATCCAGGTTAACGTTTTAAAGAGGGCGAATTAATGTGTTTTAAGGCTCTGATGTTTTGTCAAACTTGAGCAGCTATACCAATCCCAATGAGTGCTGCTGGGTGTCATTCCAGCATCAGTCTCAATGTAACTCTCACCACGTAGCAGGGAGGGACAGCAATGCTAATGTTTGACTAGCCAGAATCAGTGTTTGCTTAGCGGAGAATGTCTGGTATCTGACAGAGGGGACAACTCTCTTATTAGTAATCAAATAGGGCTGAGCAGTTGTTGCTGCCACTCTACTCCAGCGGCTTCTCATGCATCAGGAAGTAGGAGCTGGCTGCCCTGGGAGCCTGGATGGATTACTAGAGTCTGCTGCTGTCTGAACTCACACAGACAAATGCAGACCACAACAATGACGACAGCAGCGACACCACTGAAAAGACAGACAACTCGCACAGCCACGTGTGTTGTTTACGCTGTTCCTCTATTGCTAGAATGTTTATACTGTGTTGCATGCTGGCAGTCACACACACACATAAGAAAACTGACTTTTTTTTTTGGTTTTTGTTTTGCTTGCTTAACGTATTTGTCAGGTGCATTTGCTAGCGAGCAGCGCAAACATTAGCATATAACTTGAGATGTCTACTTTGCCTAATTTCCGCCGCTTTTCATGTTGGCTTTATGTTACTCTGCTGCCTTTTTTTTTTTTTTACTGCTTAGAGTTTCACACGCCATTGTTCTTCAATCTGAGGGACAAAACGTGTAACATAAGTACAATAAGCGAAATGAACGCACGGAGAATTAAAGTCGAGAACAGGGGTGGGGAGGCAAGAAAAAAAGGGGGACGTTGAAGCGGATGGATATTGTAAGCTCAACTGGCTCAGGGAGGGCTCAGATTTTCATTGTGACGAGTCTGAATAGGAGAAGAGTATCCCTTTCCTTGCACAATGAGCGGCTCTGTTGAAACACAAAAGCATATGTTCCTCATTAGACCCTCCCATTGTCTCCATGTCGTAACTATGAGCCCGTCAGCTCGCCCTAGCAGACCCACACAGGCTTTCAGGGAATGGAGAGGTGCCGGTGAAAGGTTGCAGAGTTGAGCGAAAGTTACCGACGTGACCAGAGCCCAGTGCGATTATTTACTGCACTCACTTAACTATTCCCACTGTGTGCGTGCACGGGGTAAGCTTTTAGTTAAAGCTTCCGTGTTTTACAGCCATTTCTGTTACATCTGTCATTTTCTCATGCACATCATTACAGGCACCTGCGCTGCGGTCGCTGCCGGCAGAGACTGATTATTTCCAATTGAGTAGAACATAGTTGAGTGACATAAACCTCGCGGAGAGGTCTGATTGTAGAATCAGGCACGTCTCATCTGTCGACAATTACAGTATGAAAACCGGCTAGCACCGCCATGGATTTTCTTTTTCTTTCTTTTTTTTTTCTTGCTGGAGAAACAGTAGCGTGGCTGAACCTTAAGAAACAGATTTGGAGTGAATCATTGATGGCGCTCGTTCGCTGTAACATTTTCCCCAGATGGTAAGAGGGGAAAGCGCACACAGCTAGCTGGCATCTAGCGAGACATTAACTGGCGTTCCCATGGATCTGGCATATCCAACGGAGTTTGGGAAACTTATCATTCCAAATGTGTCCTATTTTCCTGTGGTCAAGCCAGACATCTGTTTACCCTATTTTCTCTCAGAGTTTTGATACAGTTTTTCAACTGAGATATTTTATTTATTTATTTATTTTATTTTTTTGAAGAGGAAGGATTCTGTTTAAAAAAAGAAGAAGGGGTGAGGGTAGGGAAAAAAAAAGAAGTTTGTTAGATATAGGCCCAACAGCTGTCACAAAGTTTCAGCACTGCTCAGTCTTTAAATATTTCAGCACTTCATTTCGATGCCAGTGCATTATTTATTAGTGATTTTTGGATGAAGAAAGACCCCTATTTTTGTTGCATTTATGTGGGTTTGTAAGTGTTCTAACTCATATTTGAATATCTTTTGAATGATCATTAGTACAACACAGGGGTGGGGGACAAAACATAATCCCCTGAAGTCTGAATATAAAAAAATCCTTAAAGACAAATGAGGGCTTGCATTAAACAGAAGAAAGCATCATTTTACGCTGCCTAATTGTAGCACTGCTGCTGCTGCTGCTACGGCCACTTTGCAGGTATAATCATCTTTTCCCCTCCTTTATGAATCCAACAGTGCTACAGATGTCACACTTATAAGTTAATGGTGCCTTAAAGTAAGCAGGGGTGTCGATTTATTCACTGGGTAATTTGAGCTTTTAGAAGTGTAGTGATGAGGTGCCCGATATCTGATTAGCCAGTTTTCCCATTTACACTGTATGCCGTGTACAGCCAAACATAACTCAATTTGCAATGACTATCCAGGTCTGGAATCTGTCTTCGCTCTCTTGCATATCGACTTTGTCTTCTCTTGTGTGAAAGATTAGATACATTGTTCGGGCTTATGCATGGATTTTGTAATAAGGCATGTTGTTGAAAGTGGAGAGAAAATGACTCATTCTGTGTGGTCAGGGTTCAAAGGTCACACTTTACTGTGAGCTGTGTGTGTGCTGTAATTGTGCACGTTATTCATATATGAACTTGGAATTAAACGTGTGTTTGTGTAACTGCCACTCAGAAACAGATCCGAACATGTCAGCGGCATTTATTCTAGCATCTACGGCACTCCCTTTCACTTCCTGTCACAAAGGTCAAAGAGCATCGACCTTTGGAGTGCAGCCCAGCCACTGAATAATTCATGACATTGACTTGTTTTTTTCCCTTGTCCTTTTTTTTTTCTTTCTTGTTTTTTTTGGTCAGCACACATGGTCGTGTTGTGGGAGGCTTTTATTCATTTAGCTCATTTATAAAGGCTTCACCGCACCTGTTCATGTGTTAACGCAATTAAATTTTGGCCTAATGTAAATTTTGCTTAGCTTTCCGTTATGTCCCTCATTAGCGAGCCTGTATTTTCTAAATGACTTTGCGTTATCGTTCATTTGTGGAACACCTACGAGGTCATTTCCCAGAGTGCACTTGACTTGTTGTCAAGTTGTTTACCAGAAAACAAAAGACGGCAGCCTTAGAACGCCTCACGTGCGGCTCCCCTCGGCCTTCGAAGAAACAAATCGGAAAATTTGTGCGCTCCCATCTGGTTTTTGCAAAAGCGTGATTACCTCCAAAAGCTGAACAAATGCCAGTATTTATAAGGTCAGCTCTTTATGTGGAAATGTGATGTAAATGAGAATCAGCGAAAGGGGACATTAAGCAAAATTAAATTCATTGTCTCCTTTAATGTCATTTACATTTTTGGCTAAGCCCTGGACTGTCAAAGAGGATTTCGAAAACCATTTTAATTGCACATCAGCATTGAAAAAGAGGGTGTGTTTTCAATGAACCACGCTCTTGATAACCTGCAAAAAAAAAAGAAAAAAAGAAGAAGTCGGTTTATGAAGTAGCTAAATTACATATTTCCACTGCATCTGCACAGAGACAATTAAGGTGGCACCCGGTAGGTCGTGTTAATTTAGCTTTGTGTTCCCACCCAACCATCATGAAAATGATGCAGTGGAGGGGTTGCTGTTGTTGTGACTGAGAGCTGATCTGCTTTTTTTTTTTTAACACTACAGCATTGAGCAGCTAGACTTGCAGAAACAAAAAAATAAATGCACTTTGCACATACTTGCACACGCCTTTTCCTTGCATGCATTAAACTCGTGGCTTGTGTTGGTGTAATTCATGTGACAGATGTGAGTTTTTCGTGCTGACTGCGAAATGGGAGAATAATCTGGCCACCCTCGGCCTAAATCGGCGTGATGTTTGAGTGAAGCCTGTCTCCTCTCGAGCCAAAGTAGGAAGAGCAGGAAGTGTTGAGAGCGAAAGCTGTACTTGGCAGCTCTCCGTTGGCTTGCACTTGCTGAAAAATGAAACCCAGACCCTCTCTTGCAGCCCCAGAGCCAGAACCTCCTTCCCCAGCGCACCGACATTCAGGATTGGGTAATACTGTTCACTAAGCAAAACATTACCTCAAATTATTCTCGCCCTGTTTTCTATTTCCTCCTCCCTCATGTCAGTTTTATCGCAGTTTGTAAATGTCAAGACACGTACAAAGACGCACAGTATAAATGATATTTTCCAAATTATGCTCACATGTTTGGGTTCACATGAGTGGCGGCTGAACGTAACGTGGTGCCTGATGCTCCCGCGGGAGACCCACCTCACTGGGGTAGGATTCCCCAGTGGCATCAGCTAATGGCAAGACTTGACAACAGCAGAGAAGCCGGGGGTGTTGTGTTTTACTAGCACTGAGCAGGGGTGATGACTTTAACATGTGCGCTCAGAGAGAGAGAGAGAGAGAGAGAGAGAGAGAGATGCTTGTGTGCAGTGTGTGTGTGTGCATTCACACGTGAACGTGTGTGTGTGTGTGTTTTTGGGGGGCTGTGCTAAAGAGAGAAGGTGTGTGGTACAAAAGTACGGCGCGGGCCAACAGAGCGACGGATTCGGCTCCAGCTTGACGGCAGTGAAAGACGAAACATGGTTCCACATGTGCTGAGAAAGAGCAGTCCATCTGTCCATGGAGACAACCCCTCCCACCCACCCCCCTTTCACCACCCCCCTCTTCTCTTTCCTTCTCTTCCTCTCTCTCTCTCTCTCTTTTTCTCCCCCACTCTTTTTACTCCCCTGGTTCATTGCTGACAGAAACAAGGCCAGAGCTGGGGTGATGGGATGAACACTGGGCCAAGACCAACATTGGCCCTCGTACACGACATAGATACACGCTCACATGTTTAAGCAAAAAAAAAACAAAACACATTTTTTTCTTAAATGCTAAACTTTACGAACATTATCGCTTGTTATAATCCAACTGATTTACTTCGATACCATGAAAGAAAACAATCTATTAAGATTCATGCACTTTCCCCGTCTGCACACTGTGAAAATCTTACATTATTGAAATTAAATCCCAACTAAATAACACATGCTGCTCTTTCTGAAATATTTAATGGCTCTCCTTTATAGTTAAACTTTGTAGCTGTTTTGAAGATGCAGTTTGGTTCCTTAAAGCATCCATGACACAGAAGCTTTGTCAAACATCTGCAGATTCTGTGAATCACACTCAGGTCAATTTGGAGTAGTGTTTTTTTTTTTTTAAGTCTTTTTTTTTACTTGTGAAAAAGAGTCTCCTTTCTTTCTTCTGGCACATTCTCACTCCCATTCAATCCTTATTAGGTTTCCACTAATTGTCAAACAAACTGTTGGGTCAACCTCAGTTGTATCTGGCCGTAAAACAGCACATTAGGCCCCGGCGAGGGATATATGTGGTATTTCATCGGAGACGGAGTAATGCTGGGGTTTTATGGTTAAGTACCAGTTCACGCCCACGCCATTTGTTTCGCATTAGAGTAGAGGTTTTGTAAATCAGATCAATATGTTCGCCGAGATGTGATTCCTTGTCGGGATCTCCCGAGTCGTTCTTTCTCCAAGTATTTTTCTTAGGGGACTGGTTGTCGATGCTCACACCCCTAACCTGCCCCCCCCCCGTCTCCCACCACCTCCCCACTCTGCCTACCTGCTCCAGCCACTTCCTCCGTCTCCGTCTTGATTTATTTCCATTTTCTGAATGTGGCAATTTGTAGTGTGACACGGGCAAGATTAGGACGGGAAGCAGTCTGAAGATTTCATCGGACATGGTCCTGCTCCCGCTGGTGTGAGGTCACAGGACAAAGATGGCAGGGTGGGGTGGTGGTGGTGGTGGGGATTCAGGGATAGGGTCATCAGTTACCTCGGGGAAACGAGCTGGTCTGCTGGCTGCTCTGTTGGCCCCAGGGGTGCCTGGGATGTATCGGAGGAGAAACCCCAGAGAAAGAGCCCTGAACCAGTGTCATTTATTAAAAGTGACAAGTTATTTCTAACTATAGCTCTGTTTTTATTGTTTTACAATGCTGTCATTTGGAACGGTGCTCTTCTGTTCTGAAATCACAAACAAGTGATAAATGAACGCGGCGACCTGCTTTTTAAACGTACACGCTTTCTCTACGTGCGTGTGCTGTTAAATTATACTATGCATTTAGCTGGGGCTCTTAAATCAAACAAATGTGCAGATTTAATAAGATCGACCGTGTGATAGAAGCAATAAACAAAATATTTCACTCTTCCCCTGATTTCTCCAGGACATTTGTTTAGCAAGTTAATAACAGCTTACGGTATGAATCTCCAGCTGACCTCCACATAATCAGGACCAGAAGTTTCACAGAACGTGACCACGTTGTGTTTGTTTGCAGAAAGTAGAGCTGCAGTCTATTTTAGTTTTCCAAATATTTAGTTGGACAAGTTTCTTCGTGAAATCACACCAAATCTGCTTTAATAATGGAGTATTTATTCAACGTTTGACCAACCTTCTTCATTGAGGGTCACAGAGGTACTCTGCACCCCCTAACCCCCCTCCCGTTTTTTTTTTTTTTACTGCCGCCCCCCAACTGCGTTAATGATATATGACAGAAATTTCCTTGTGCTGGTTCAGTGGCAAGAAAGGTCCTGGCTAGTCTATATCAATCCATCTGACTTATGTTCCCATGTCTTGAATTACCGCTTGATGGAAACCTGCTGCGGGCTTCTCTTGCCAATTGAAATCAGATCTCCTCCACAGCCTGGTGTGATATTGATCCATATTCAACACCCAGGCTGCAGATCGATCAGTATTGATTTACAATAAAAAACACTCCTGTGCTTGTTCAGCACTGCGATCAATACTTTAAAGCAAGGTGGGGAGGGGGGAAAAATGTAAAAAAGAAGAAAAACAGGACGGTGCTATTACCATGCAGTGACCTGCAGGAATATATATAAAAATGAAAGGACATATTTTATATCATTAACAATGTAGAAATGGCCATAGTGAACAATGATTCTCTGAGGCAAACAATAAAAACGGTTTAACAGGACAGCACTTCTATAAGGACTCGTTTATTGAAGGAGGTGTGTCTGTTTCTGAATTAGTGGCACATCTGCACTGCAATGGGGAGTGCTAAACCTGTCATATCAAATATGTCGGAAAATTGAAACAGAATGCTGAAAGTGCCGGATCAAGCCGGAGCACTTTAGCTTGATTTCTGCGTGTTAACACAATGATATAATTTCCTGTGGTTTTGATATTAATTTGTGTCTCGCTCTCCATCCCACCTGCACACACACATGTTGAGCGTCCGCCTCCCACGCGGACCTCATCCCAACCCAGTGTGGAACACAATGGGAGAGAGAGAGAGAGAGAGAGAGAGGGAGAGAGCATGGCGACCCATTCAGCTCCGGTCCTGATCCACTTTTCTCAATGTCAGAACTTTAGTCCTAATCTCTCGGACTTCCTCCCCTCTGCCAAATAACCGTTCCCATCCAGCAGGTCCCAGCACTGGCCGGAGCTGCCAACATCTGAAAGTTATTATCCCCAATCTCTGACATCCAGGAGTTTACAGTTATATAATGATGGGGAAAACCACATGTCCCCAGAGGCAGAGCACATTTTTGAGATGCCTCCCCATCTGTTTTCGGGGAGCTACCCATTTCGGGCCAAACTCAGAATGGCAGGCAGGCAGATTTTTTGGGGGGGGGGTAAATCTTTTATTTTCTACCACTGGAACAGGCCAGTCTGGAAGTCATTATATGGGGTGATAAAGCAAATCCAATTGGGTCAGGTTCCCCCTGCACACAGCGCTGGTGGCACCAGTTCTCCCTGCCTCATTGCTCGTCCCCGACTGTGTAAGTGGTGCTTGTTTGTTTGTCCTAGAGAGGCTGGGTTGGGGGACTAATGCAGGCCTGGGGGCCAGCCAGGTCGGAGGCGACGGTAAACCCGAGCTGCCTGGTGTAGCAGTGCTCCCTCACTGCTGGCTCGGCCTTGTTTGGACTGCAGCTCCGGTTTGCTTTCTTAGAGGGAAGCTGAGCCTCCGTAATCATTGAGCCCTTCGCTCGGGCGGAGAGCACAGAGGGAGTGATGACATCGGTCCGCAGAGGCCTGGCCTGGTCAACCCCTACCTCTCTTAGCATATTTATTTTCTTTTCTCATTGTATGGTTTAAGTCACACCATATTATGTTCGGACCTCATGCACGTGCACAGTGATATGATGGCGTAAATCTGTAAGCTTTGTTTTTAATAATAACGCCAGGGATTAGTGACTTGCTGACCTTGGTGTAATCTTTATTATTCTGTTAATTTTATACTCCGTATAAAGCAGTCGTAACCTATGTGAGGCGGCGACACACGCATGCATTTAAGTTGTAAAAACATCCAAATCGCATGTTTTCACTGAATTAATATACAGATTGATAACAGATTGCAACAGTCTTATGTGTATGTGTGCATGCTGCTTCTGCAGTCTCTGAGATTTAGATAATTTAAGACCCCCATCTTGCCCCCTGGGCACTCTTCCAAAAATGTTTTATTCAACATCACGACTCTGTTCTGTTTTGTTACGTTATTGAAATGGGTTGTCGATTCGAATAGAGTCAACCTGGTGGGCCAATCTCATTGTAGCCAGTGGAGAGTGAAAGCCATCTCTGCAGCGTGGGCTCACCAGAACACACACACACAGATTGGAACAGGGGGGCAGCCAGAGCAAGAGTGCCTTCTCCAGATGGAGATCCCAGATATGGGGGGGAAATGTCCGGGCCATTTTCCAGGGCTTCCATAATGGGAATCTACCCCTTGCTTGCTTATTAAGTTGTGCACACAAGGAAGAGTGAGGAGGGAGATGGAGAGCAGAGGAGATAAGGGCAGGCGGAGCAATAGATGGACAGCCTGCACGGCGTCACCTCGCTGTTGTGAGTGTCAAGCGCACCCTGTCGGAGAAATCACAGGTCATGTGGATAGATGATTGTCAAAGAATTGATATAAGGGTTGTCTTTTCTTTTTATTCCCCCCCGACAGAGTCGCAAAGGCCAATGATAACATTTGTTTTTGTTTTTTTTTGCTGGAGCGAAGGAGAAAGTATGATGTTCAGGTCAGGGAGGTCAGCTCGGAGGGGTCACGGGGTCACGGCCTTTTTTGGTACCTGACTAACCTCACATGGCGAAGCCATTTCTCAGGCTCCCTGAAATGACAGTGGGGGGTGGAGGGGGGGTGGGGGGGGCAGGTTGAAGGGCCGGCCAGCCGGGCGATCTATCAGCGGCGGCAGCAGACATGCAGACAGCATGGCAGCTACTGCAGCTAAACAGAGTGAGACAGATCGGCACAACTCTCTCATACGTAACACCGGGAGCATTAAGACGACAGCGCTGAGTGTTATGGATGCTTGACATTGACCTCTTATACACAGATAGTGTATTTATCAACACCGTAGGACAATCGCGTATTTGTAAATTATTTAGCTCGCCGAGTGATGTGCGACTGTCCTCACGTAACAATCGGCGCGTTTGCGAGATGAGAGCGATCGCTTTCTATTCTCGCCTTATTCATTTGTTTTTTTTGTCGTCTCCTGTCAGCTGTTTTCTACATGACTTAGAATTTAGGTGATCACATTTTGAGCACTGTTACTTCTATCACGTCGCATCCACGCTAGAAAGAGAAGGAGGAGGAAAAAAAAAAAAAAAAAAAAAATACAAACCCCACGCTCTGAATCTTACATTTTTCTGGAAGAGACATATTTGTGTACAGATAGGGGCCTGTCATTTTGTGAAACAACATTCATGATTCTTTTATTGGTGCTCAGCCGTCACCCCCCCCCCCCCTTCGTTCTCTCTTCCTCTGCGGGAAAAAAGGGCTAGTCTACAAAGTGGCTTTTTGTCGTTTGAGAGAAGTAAACTTCATCAGGTCGACGGTGAGGTGTGCTTCACATGTCACTCAGTCGAGCTCCCTCCTAATGAAATGCTGCATACAGATTTCTGCCTGCGGGCTCGGGGGGATAAGACCGTGGTAACAGAATGAAACAAACCCTTCCCATTCCCTTCACTCACTCACACACATACACGCGCGTGCGTGCGAAAACGCACAAACACATACATTCGTGCGGCGGTGCCGCTCACGCGCACACGCTCCTGCTGGAGAGCATCCATGTGAGGAGATCCAAATCTGCAATTTATTCAAATATTGATATTTCTACTTGTCAGGAGAAAGGTGCCTTGAAATTTCCTCTGAGTACTCCTGTCAAAAAAATAGCAGGAAATATGTCAGATAATTCATAAATGGAGTTCAGTGCTTGCAAAGTCAGTTGGGAACAGCAAAAAAATATATATGCTTGTCAATGAAGAATAGGAGCAATATTACAGAGCCTGCTGCTCATTCTTCCATCATGTCAAGCAAACAGCCTTTGCAGGCCCGTAAGTGCACGTTTCACAGCCGATGAGTGTATTTGTGTATATATATGCGTGTATATTTGTATATGTCTTCATGTATGTACATGTGTGCGTATATTTATTCATCTGAATGTATGTGTGCTTTGGCCATGTTGTGACTCCTACTTAGACGTGTTTATCTTTTTCCATCGCGACACCCCATTTCCCATCCCGAAGCAGCCAGTGGGAATGTGTCCTGTTCTGCAGAGGTCCGTAACCGGACGCTGGCCTCCATGTGGTTTGAATTAGGGCCCCCGAAACTGTGAAAGACGCCTCGAATGACGTGAGGCACTTGCAGACCAAATTCCATTCTGCTGAATTGTGCAGAAAAAAAAGCGCTCTCCGGAATCCTCCGAGATTTTTTGGCTCCAGCTCGGCAGCGATTAAAACAGGGCGGAAACCAATAACTCAGTGAATCACGGGGCAACGTCCCATGAAATCTCTCACTGCTCTATCTGTCACACCCACATGCAAACCCAAATCAACTCTTAACTTTATTGATTATACTTTTATGCAAACTGAAAAAGAAAAAAAACATGCACATGCTCTTCTTGCAGCGCCCTCCTGCTCCTCTCAGTTGTTTCCAACGCGAGTGTCGGCTTTCACATGATGCATCGCTTGACCATGTTGTGCCAAGACAAGACAGAATAGGACTCTACATATCTCCTGTGGTCATGTGATGCCATAGTTCATAGCAAATGATGAGATGCAGTTTGGCACAGCTTGGGACCCATCTGGGAGATGCAGATATGCAGACATGAGAAGTATTTTACAGCAATGCATCTGCGCGCTTGAAGAGCTATTTAGCATATGCTGCTATACGAGAGAATTAGCTTCACCGTTGCCAGCTGCAGATTAGTCTTCATTTCTCAAAAATCCGACAGAACAGCTGATCCACAGTTGGAGATGGCGATGACCAAAATAGTGTTCATGCAGCATGATGTTTAATGTTTCCCTTAATTGCTTCTGCAGGAAGCTGAATTATTTTGTTAATGCGGCGCAGCCAAACGGTGTCTGTTTTTCCAGTTTCTTTTTGCATCAGCTGTAACAATGTCATGCGGGGCAGCAATGCTTTTGCCAGTGCTGGCTGGCTTGCTTCCTTTAGCTCTCGCAGAAGTCAAAGCCCATGCTGCTGCTCTAACTCAAGTAGCTGATATGTTCGGCCATCTAGTGCATGGCAGGCGGTTGACAGTCCATGCAGCCTGTCTACCCACAGGACATCTCCACATAGTGTGTCCACAGTGGGGCCAGCGCTGTCATCTGGCCCCACTATGGAACGCTGCTCTGCTGACAGTGAGAGGGTAAACGTTTACCACCTCAATCCCCCATTAACTCGGTGAAGGCGCTTCGATCCTCTGTGAAAATAATGATATTGATTGGAGCTTGGCTCTACAAACGAAAACGGTTGCAACTAAAAGAAGGATGGGCCCTTGCATTAGAATACGGGATTTTCGAGGATAAAAGAGTGTTTGGATCTTGTTATATTTTTCCTCTCCTCCATCTCCCTCTAGGACCCCCACCACCTTGCACCGCCACCTCCTTGTCTCTTTTTGCATTTGTATGTGTGTGCATGTTGCTGCACAAGGACCCACTCGTCCCCTAAGATCATCTGCCGCAACCCGCCCCCCCTCACCGCAATCAAATAACAAATGACAAGATCATTGCACGGGCCTTTAAAAAATGCGACACAAAAAGTGCGTTGCATTAACTTGCAACAACCCCCTAATAGACCCTTGTGGGTTTTGTATCTCTCCCACTTCTCCTTCCTCTCTTCTGTCTGCTCGGCCTGTCACACATCCACCCCACCCTTGCAGAGCGAGCCTCCGAGCCTCGGTGGAGATCAGGAGCTCCCTGTCGGAGGTGCTTTGTCACGTAGCCCAGGGAGCGTGGAACTCACCCAGAGCTGTTGAACAAACACAAGCACAGGGGCTGTCAATAGCAGCTCCGCAAACTAATTGCCTGTCAAATGAACCACCTTCGTTAAGCTGCCCTCATACACACAAACACACACACGTGTGCACTGCGACACCCGTACGTTCACACACACACACACACACACACACACACACACACACACACACACCACACACACACACACACACACACACACACCACACACACACACACACACACACACACACACACAGATGAGGATTTGATTCAAAGAGTAGTGATACCTTGTTAGAAGAAAAGACACGAGTGGCACTTCTCTGTTTGCCGTCTTGTTTCCGCAATCGTTACCGCCATGTGTAGTGCAGCCACCGTGAGATTGCCTTTTTGTTATTATTAAGGGGAGCATACCGTTGTATTGTATAGCCGATGTAACCCACACACACCCCGCACATCCTACAGTGTTATCAGCGGGCATAAGATTTCACTTTTTAAACCCACTCATTAGATGGTAGCAGAGCCCCGCACGCCAACTGTTATTGTTTTTGCGTTTGTTGTTGTTGTTTGTTTTTTTTCACCCCCCCCCCCCCCCTCTCTCTCTCTCCCCTTTCTGTAGTCATTAGGCGGTAGCAGTAGAGTGCCCAGCGCCTTGTCTGGGTGCCTGTAACAGCACTGTCGGATTGACACAGCTGGGGAGAGCAGCTTGAGGCTGCACGCTCAGGAATACACAGGGGTGTTCAAAGCCCCTCTCTGAATCCTGATCAGAGCGCTGCCCCGGCCAACTGATGGCCTATTAAATATACATGCACAGAGGTCAGAGCTGGAGGTCCCGGCTTCCTCCCAGCCATGTGCACTTAAGCGGAAGGGCTGGGCAACAATAAAATCTCCTCTCGCTCCAGCGAGCTCTCCCCTGACACCCTCACCTCCAGTGTGTACGTCAAGTACAGCGCTCACCTAGCGCTATATTACAACTGCCTTTGTGAAAAGGCCAAATGATGCATTTTTTACACGGTTATTATATATTTATATTCAATAACACCAAGTACCACTCTTGCGCCTGTCTGTCTCCTTTATTCTATTGTCGCTGATAAATAGCCTGAGTTGACACCAAGCGTACAGTAGAGCGGAGATTGAGACGGGGAGGAAGAGGGACGAGCCCCATAATGGCCAGTCATGATTAACATATTCAGAGTGACACTCTCTCTGTGTTCCTTCGTTAAGCCCGGTCTGTCTGACTAATGAAGTGGAGCGGCAGTTTATCAATTAACCCAGCTCGGAGCCATTTGTGTTGGGGATAACGCTCTCGCTGGGTATCGCCGTGATCCAGTTTGGTGGCATTTCACCTCTCGGCTCGTCCACCAATGCCACTGACAGCAAGATACACAAGGACACAATTGGACATCCGCTAAACAGGATTTGTACCCGCTGTTCACCAGTGGAGAAAAGGGTGTGGATTGATAGGGTAATGGGATTGTTAAAAAAAGAAAAGAAAGCCAGAACGAGATCTCTACACACTAACATTGGGGGTTTTTGGTGTTCTCAGACTTCGCATAGATCATAGCAAACAACTTAGTGCTGTCTCTATTAAAACAAGCCCTCCCCTGCCATTATCTTTCCCCCCACTGCTCCTTCCTCCATTTCACATTGTTTGTGTTCATTAAGACATGGGCGACCTGCCTTATCCACACATCAGACCCGGCTCTCAAGAGTAATTGCGATGGTCTCGCAGAGGATAATGTGGTTTAAACTCAGTATAGCCTGTCTATTAGGAGAGACATGATGGCAACCACAAATAATAAAGAACTATTTATTCCTCTCTCTGTGACGCTAACTAGGTAACATATCAAGCCAGCACCGCTAAGGGTCTCTCTTACTGTCAGATATGGCACCCTTCATCCATTCCCAATGGCCCTCGCCTCGACATCTCTGCTCTTCATTTTCTACATGAGCTTGGTCATAAATGCACCCACACCTCATATATATTTGATAGTTAATATTTATTTTCGCTAGGGAAGTGCACTTTACATGTGGTAACATACGATTACCTGCAATTCTTATAGCAAAGAAACAAAATCGATATGGATATATAATTCATGATGGAGGGGCTATCAGTTTTTATGGCTCTCTATCCAGGCTCATTAAAGTTTTATCGTAATTGACTGCAAGCAAGAGTTTTTAAGGCATGTTTCTCCCTCACTTTCTATCTTAAATAATTAAGTAAAGTTTAATTGGTAGGATTTTGAAGCACCTAGTAGATGATAGGAGTCTCCAAAATTCAGAAGTCATGAATTATATAGTGGTGTGTTATGCATTAACCTGTCAGTTTGCACATTTGTTAAGGCAGAAAACTACGCCGCCAACCGCCCGCCGCCCATCTCAAAATCACATCCCGGAGTCCAATAAATGGCCGGGCACTTCAAAAAAAGAAAAAAAATTCCTTTTTATGTCTTTCATTGCCGTGTTAATGTAGTGACACGACGCTGTCACTCAGAATGCGCCCGTCAACCGCCGGCCCCCGAATCGACTCTGCTGATTGGTGGTCAACTTGTTCTCTTGAAGGGAGATTGACAGACGGAAAATTGCACTCTCAGATTTCACCCTTCATTCGTTGCAGTTGTTCTTCCACTCGTCAACTCTCCGCCATGCCTGAGACAGACAGAGGCTTTATCCATTAGCTGCCGGCTTGGTGGGTGGGTGGGCAGATTGAGGCGGGATGGAGGAGGAGATGGGGGTAGGAAGACAATCCTACATTTGAGCACTCTGAGGGAAAATCAATCATGTCATCATAAGTGAGAAGTATGGATGAATTTCATCAACTGGTTCCTGTCCTGTTCACACCGCTAGCTTTCTGACTGGCCTGTCCTTCTTATTGTCTTCCTCACTGACCCTAAATCTGAGAAAGGAGGGGTACGATGTTGAAAACTCTTTAATAAGAGAATTTGGACAGTACTTTCAGGGTTACAGTTTCCCACATTGCCTGCTGTTACGCTGTGGCAGACCTCAAGCGGTTTCTCCTGACAAAGTGGCAATAGATTTACCATATGATTTTGTGCCAAACCAGCATTAAGTCAGTTTTGTAAGAAAATGTTTCTCAACTATTTTCCATCCGCAGCAGATATGATGAAGTGTTATAAAGGGCAGCAGCACTCTGCCACTGAAAATTTATTTTAGAATCCCCCCCCCCCACCACCACATCACCTCGCATGGTCACAGATGAGCACTAAAAGCATCATAGGTGCGGCGTGTGAAGCAATCAAAAAAAAAAAAGGAGAGTGAAGACATGGAAATCACAGATGAGAAATTGACAGGCGTTTACAGCCTCGCTGTTGATGGCAGTGACAGAGAGCGGGAGAAAGTGAGCGGGAAAAGGAGGAGAGAGGAAGGTGGTGGGGGAGGGGGCGTCTGTGTGGAAAAAGGCAAGTTAAAGTGGTGATAAATTTAATGGAAAAATCAAATACAAAACAAATTTGTTCCTCAGAACTTGATGCTGGAGCTGTTCTTTTCTTGGCCTGTGCTAAGCCTTAGAATAAACTGTCACTCCTTATTGATCGCATCTGAATTGTTACCGAGATTTCTGAGAAGTAGTCTTGACACACACCCGGCAAATAGTAATCTTGGGAGATGAGAACATCCAGACCGAGCAGCTAACACCCCTGACTTAAAATAAAAGAGGCTTTTCTTCACTCCTGTTTTTTCCCCCCCTCCAAATCCAAGCTAATACACTTTGGTGAATTACAAATTCAGTGATAAATATGTTGGGGTGAAAGATGGCGTTTATTGCGTTTGCTGTGACTGAAGCAGAGCTGGCGTTGGTCGCGGTGGGGTCACTAGTTTGTCATAAGGAATGTTTACAAACAACGACGTGGGTGTGAAATGTTTGCACGCCATTTGTGACGGACGTGACGCCATCACAATAATAAAATCAATCCGCTTGCTAAAACTCGTGCTATCACGGCGCGGTTCGTTATAAAGCAGCGGTGTATTAATTACGACTATATGTATGGAGCGCTGTGCTTGTGAGCCATAGCTTAGCTGCTGTGTGCCGGGGGGAGCTAGCCTGAGGAGGAAAGCTCGGCTTGTATCCACTCATCCCTCAGCTGACAGGCCTGCTCCAGGAGAAAAGGATTTCTACGGATTGAGTGCCATTTTCTCTTCTTTAACAAGGAAATTAGTGTGTAAAGGAGATCTGTCAGGATAAAGTGCAGCTTGACTGCCACCGCCCTCCCCTCCTCTCTGTCTTTCCCTTCCTGCCCTTCCCTCCCTTCGTCGTCCTGTAGTTTGCGCTCCACCTCTCTTTTTGCGCTCGCTCCCTCGATCTGCCTCCTCTCCTTCCTCTCACTTTCTTCGCCTTCACCCCCGCTCAATGGCTCCCTCAGGGGATCTTCCTTGAGCATTAGCAGAACACATCCAATGTCCCAGCTACATGATTTCATGATATGATTTGTACGGGGGATTTGCAATAATCCGCAAATAAAGTTGAAAGTGAATGACTCTCGCTAAGAGACGCAGACAAGCAAAACTGAGATTTTCTTTATCTTTAATGGCATGAAAAATGAATTTGTTTTGCATTAGATTACAACAATTTAGCAATAGCCCCGCGTATGCTGTTTTGTCTTTGGCTTTTATGATCATGATTAATTCCTGCACAGGAACCCTAATGATATACATAATGTATCATTCGCCCGTGTAAGTGTTCAATTCCTCTGCAGTTGCTCAGCGCTCGGTAGCTCATTACGCATTGCCAGTGTGCGCCTGGCAGTCGGAGTGTGCCAGTAAAGACACCGTATCTGCTGCTTTAGCAGGATGTCACAACTAGACGATGTGATTAAACTCAGTTGTCATCACCTCCACTCTGGCTTCGTTCACCTCATGTTAGTCCCTTTATTTTGCTTCGACGTCGGCGAGAACAAACTTTTCGCCTCAAGTAGATGGACAGGGCCAAGCCCCACCGGCTAATTTTAATAAGTCTCGCTTCAAAGGTGGAGGGCGAAGAGAGAGAGAGAAAAAATAAGAATCAAAACATCCTGGGTTAATTTGAAATGTATTCTGCATCTGTGATGGGAAACGGGCCTCACAGGTAAGTAAGGGAGACAATTAGGGGAATATCCATAAGTGTAGGAGCTGCATACTAAAAAACGCAAATCACTATTTCCCCATCTGGCCCCCACTGTGCCGAGAACTGCAGCTGAGGTCCGATTTCACCCGTCAATCACCGCCGCCTCGCTGTGGGGTGTGTGTCCTGGTGAGAGAGCCTACCCCCAAGTCATTAGCACACACAGTCAAACTGTACTGAGAACTGCCCCGCTCGGCTCCGCTCTGTGCCACGGTTTAAATATCCCCAGCCTGTGACAGGATCAGTTTAGCGATCTGTAGGATTGATCTCCTCTTTAAAGTTTTGCCTGAGGCGACTCTAATTGGGAACGAGGCTGCCTCCCACTCCCCTCACTCCCTTAACTGTCAGTCTTGGCTTTGTTTACTGAGGACATGCCCAAACCTATTTACTCAATAATGAGGAGACGTGGTGGGGATGCTGCTGATCACATTGAGGCCCCCCGCGGGACTTCTGCATGCTGTGAAGGGTGGGAACATCATTTTAGACTTTTTTTTTTTTTGAACTGCTGAAAGTTAGCCTATTGCCAGCGCTATACATAATGTAGAGGATATATTTTCCTCCCTCGTCTCTCAGATGGCTCTCACTTCTTGTTTTGCCAAGCACTTGCTGACCCTCGGGGGGGATCTACTATTCCTCTAAAATACCGTGTAGTTGTAGCTAAATTCGCAACCGCGTTCATAAGACAGAACACACTTTGCGAAAACGTCTGCCATATGCGGCGTACGGTCGAGTTACATGTAAAGGATTAAGAGCTGAAGCCCACTCGAGCCATGTGAGGTGTTGCCAGTGCCTTGAGTGGACTATTCATGATTGGAGTGGTTTGGCCAATCAGGTCACTTCCTTGTCTTTTATGGTGAATTCCTCAGATTGTGACTCTCATTGAGGTTGCTTTCATTTGCGCTGAATGGCGAAGTCTTTGGTGTGGATGTTGAGGCTGTGGAGTCCATTGATGCCCAGTGGGATTATGAATGATGAAGTGGAGAAGCCGGCGCTATCAGAGGGACACAACGCTGCTCTTAATAGAAAAGCATTTAGAAAGGCGGCGGAGAGGATGCGATGGTGCGGGGGGGTGGGAGCTTTCTGACACTCGACTGATAAGAGGCAGCTCTTCAGAGGTGGTAGTGTGTACAATGAAACACGCTGATGGGGATACAATGACACACATGTTGCATCTGACAGGCGGTGATTTAGATGTGGGGGTTAAAAGTGGGAAAAAAAAAAAATCTCTGTGCACAGAACAGAGAGTTTCATGACGGGCAGCCATCAATGCCGAATTTTCCTTTTGAGGCGTGTTTCCACTTATTGGTTTGATTTGAGGTAAAGAAATGCATTGTCATTACTCATATCTGCCCTTGACAGATTGAAGAGGGGCAGGGAAAAGGGAGAGGAGAGGAGTTAGTAGTGTAGTGGCACGGGAGCAAAGGAGAGATATGCAGAAAGGGAGAGCTGTCAGTTTGAGGAATGAGCCTGATAAGAGGAAGGGACTTGGCAGATGGGCAGAAGGAAGCGGCAGCACACTTCTCAATTAAACATGTAAATACCAAAAGCAGGCTGAGATGGAGATGAGAAAGTTAAATAAACAGAGCGCTGTGCTGTGATTACAAGATGAAAATACCGCCACCTTTTGCCATTTTTAAAGGAACCCACACACACCGGGTCTCGTGCATGAAAATTTTTCATAAACTCTTAGCAAATTTCTCATACATTATTCTTTATTCTTTTTTTTTTTTTTTTAGGGTGTTAGGTTCATACAATAGTGTGGGCACGCCAGATTCTGGAAATGCTCATAAATGCAGAAAACTGCATAAATTATGTGTGTAAACATGCTGAATTCTGCCTGTGCATAAATCAGTGCACGTTCATGAGAAACGTGAATCAGCCCCCAAAAATATCAGTTATATTTACATTATATTAATTTAGCTGACCTGATGATCTAAAAGGACTTAGCAGCCGGTCTGCTCTGTCTAAGCCTGATCCCGTCAGATCTCAGAAGCTAAGCAGTGCGGCATCTGGTTAGTACTTGGATGGGAGACCTCTATGGAACACCAGCAGCTGTGTGTTTCTCCATGTGAAACTGAAGTTGCGTCAGGAAGGGCATCCGGCGTGAAACTTGTGCCAAATACCAGTGCGGATCTGGTTCTGTCCGCTGTGGCGACCCCGAACAAAAAGGGAGCAGCTGAATGGACAACAACATTATCTAAAAGGACTTACAAATGAGGAATAAAGGGGGATTTATGCGTAAGATAAAAATACAACCTCAAATCAGAAAAAGTTGAGAAGATATGGAAAATGACCCCCCCAAAAAATGCAATGATCTTCATATGTACATTCATTTCTACTTCATTACAGACAGTATGAACCCTGCATATTCAATGTTTTGTGTGGTCATCTTCATTCTGGGCAGTGGTTAGCACTGTTGCCTCACAACAGGAATTTTTTGGGTTCCATTCCCACCTGTGGCCTTTCTGTGTGGAGTTTGTATGTTCTCCCCGTGATTGCGTGGGTTCCGTCTATGTGCTCCGGCTTCCTCCCACATTTAAAGACATACAGTGTAGGTGTATTGGAAACTTTAGAATTGCCCAGGTCTCTCTTGCAAAAGAGGTCTCGATCTCAATGGGACTAACCTGGTTCAATTAAATTCCATTTGTTAATAAACATCCATTCCTGCATTTAAGGCCTGCAACAGATTCCCCCAAAAAGTTGGGACGGGGGCAAGTGATTGTAAATATAAGGACTAAATCATCACTTTTACAGCTAGTTTTCTTGAGACAAGTTAGGGGATGGATGCATGAACATTTCCAAGTCACTGAACATGTCTTGGACTTCATTCACATCAATCATTGTGACATACAAACAGTATAGTTCTATATGATAAATCTGTCTTGATTAGGTAGTTCTCAACAACTGAGTGACGAGACAACTGAGGGAAGCCACCAAGACACACACGACAGATCAGAAAGAATGGACGTCTTCTGTGCGAGTGCAGTGTTAGTTTTGACAGCATGTTTATCCAGTTTAGATGTAGTCACAGTCTTGACTAAAATGTCATGCAGTTTAGTCATAATTTAGTCACATGAATTGTTTTAATTTGACTCACCAAAATATCATAAAGTACCAGTTTTCTGCCTTGGTGGTTGCCATCCAGGACCCAAGGCCGTACAGTGGTGTTGTGGATGCTGTAACCACCTCGTGCTCCCAGACTCTGACATTTTAGTCATTTTAGTCAATAAATCTGCTGTAGCGTTTGTTATGATGCAAAGCACAAACAAACATAAACATTTACTCTGACTTCGATATCACTGCATACAGTTATGAACCTAAGATGTGTGATGTTTTGTGTGTAGTCAGTGTCATTTCATTTGTTTCATTCCTGTAGATTTAGTTGGCTAAAATGTTATGATAGCAGAGTAAAATGAAAACAATTCAAATGGCTATATTATGACGACAACTAAATGACATTTTTGTTGATATTATGACTGAAACTAAATCAAATTATGCTGTCAAAATTGACACTGCATATATCCATCCTCTCACTTTTCTCAAGAAAACTGCCTGTAAAAGTGATGATTTAATCCTTATATTTAGAATAAAATGGTTATGTACCATTTTTTTTGGAATGTGCTGCAGGCCTTAAATGCAGAAATTGATGTATAGTAAGAAATGAAATGAAGCTGACATCACAAAACATGAAATATGTTTTCATTCATACTGTCTGTAATGAAATAGAAGTCAGAATATATATATATGTAAGGATCACTGTGGGTTTTATTTATTTATTTTTAACATTTTCCACATTTTTCCAACTTTTACTGATTTGTGGTTGGATTACTTCACAGTTTATATATGACTTCAGTGGTGAACATCATCTTTGTACAAACACACAAAACAACAAGTTGTTATTTGTCTTTTTGTTGCTCCTAGTGTTCAGGGTTGCCACAGCAGACACACATTAAGATCTGGCACGAGTATTACGTCGGATGCCTTTCCTGACGCACTCCAGTTGTCCATGGAGAAATATACACACAGACACACACACACACTGCCCTTGTTCTTCCCAAGTGGCTCCTCAACCAAGTACTAGTCAGGACCTACTTTGCTTCAGTTCTGAGGTCTGATGGGATCAGATGCACACACAGCAGGTTGGCTGTACACAAACCACTGAGTGATAGTGTAAAAACGCAAGTTCACACCTGAGAGTGAAGTATGAGTAGGCAGTGAAAGGTTGAGAGAAAACATGCATTGTAAGGAGCGTCTGGAAAGTATTCACAGCGCTTCACTCTTTCCACATTTTGTTATGAACAGCATTATTCTGAATGGAGTAAATACATTTTTCCCCTCAAAATTCTACATATCTACATACAATACCCCATAATAACAACATGAAAAAAAGTTTTTTGATATTTTTGCAAATTTATTAAGGTAAAAACTAAGAAATCACATGTACATAAGTACTCACACCCTTTTCTCAGTACTTGGTTGATGCACCTTTGGCATCAATTACAGCCTCAAGTCTTTTTGAATATGATGCCACAAGCTCGGCGCACCTATCTTTGGACAGTTTTGCCCATTCATCTTTGCAGCACCTCTCAAGCTACATCAGGTTGGATGGGGAGCACCGGTGCACAGCCATTTTCAGATCTCTCCAGAGATGTTCAATCAGATTCAAGTCTGAGCTCTGGCTGGGTCACTCAAGGACATTCATAGAGTTGTCCTCAAGCCACTTCTTTAATATGTTGGCTGTGTACTTAGGGTCATTGTCCTGCTGAAAGATGAACCGTCAGCCCAGTCTGAGGTCAAGAGCGCTGTGGAACAGGTTTTCATCCAGGATGTCTCATCAGAGAATTTTGTTTCTCATGGTCTGACAGTCCTTCAGGTGCCTTTTGGCAAACTCCAGGTGGGCTGGGCTGTGAGTGGCTTCCGTCTGGCCACTCTACCATTTTGACCTGATTGGTGGATTGCTACAGAGATGGTTGTCCTTCTGCAAGGTTCTCCTCTCTCCACAGAGTAATTCTGAAGCTCTAACAGAGTGACCATTGGGTTCTTGGTCACCTCCCTGAAGGGCCTTCTCCCCTGATCTCTCAGTTTAGACAGATGACCAGCTCTAGGAAGAGTCCTGGTGGATCAGAGCTTCTTCCATTTATTGACGATGGAGGTCACTGTGCTCACTGGGACCTTCAAAGCAGCAGAAATGTTTCTGTACCCTTCCCCAGATTTGTGCCTCGAGACAATCCTGTGTCGAAGGTCTACAGACAATTCCTTTGACTTCATGCTTGGTTTGTGCTCTGACATGCACTGTCAACTGTGGGACCTTATATGTAGACAGGTGTGTGTCTTTCCAAATCATGTCCAATCAACTGAGTTTTCCCCAGGTGGACTCCAATTAAGCTGCAGAAACATCTCAAGGATGATCAGTGGAAACAGGATGCGCCTGAGCTTCATGGCAAAGGCTGTGAATACTTATGTACATGTCATTTCTTAGCTTTTATTTTATTTGTCATAAATTTGCAAAAATCTACAATTTTTATTATTTTTTTGCATCGTCATTTTGGGGTATGATGTGTAAAATTTTGAGGACAAAAATGAATATCATCCATTATGGAATAAGGCTGTAACATAACAAAATGTGGAAAAAGTGAAGCACTGTGAATACTTTCTGTATGCACTGAAAGTGCCAGATAGGCATGTTAGGGTTGTTAAAGATTTTTGGGGAAGAGGTTCTCTCAGAAGAACCATATAATGCTATGTGTCCAACCCACATGTGCCACAGGTGTCCAACCAGAACACAAAGTTTGGCAACATTTCATTAGTCAGAGATTGAAGTCCTGCAATCAGACAAAGAGAAAAGAGACTCTGTAATTGTGAACAGTGTGAAAAGTGGAATCTAGCAATGTGCTAAACCCAGGGAATGATAAAAAATAACAAGTATTGTTACTATTGTACTGTCTGAGAGTGGGATTCTGTTGCTGAAATAAGGAAGTAACAGTTTGACATGAAAACTGAGGAAAAAGAAGTCTCAAGGCCATCGCCATTAGCTAGAAGAGACAGATGCAAAGTGACAAGCTGCTAGTCATTTTTAAACAGAGTGGGTGTTTTACAGCGACAAGAGACAAGTGAGTGCTGTGCCACTAGCTAGGCGGGGCCAAAACAGACAATAAATGGTAAATGGACTGCATTTATATAGCGCTTTTCCATCTGCATCAGACGCTCAAAGCGCTTTACAATTATGCCTCACATTCACCCCGATGTCAGGGTGCTGCCATACAAGGCGCTCACTACACACCGGGAGCAATAGGGGATTAAAGGCCTTGCCCAAGGGCCCTTAGTGATTTTCCAGTCAGGCGGGGATTTGAACCCATGATCTTCTGGACTCAAGCCCAACACCTTAACCACTAGACCATCACCTCCCCAATAAGTCTATTTTATGCAAATACTGAGCAATGCCACATGACAAATTTCAGTCTGAGTGAAGGCAGTGTGATGCTTGTTTGACGTACGAGGTCTGTTAGAAAACTATCGGACCTTTTTATTTTTTTCAAAAACCTGATGGATTTGAATCACGTGTGCTTGCATGAGCCAACCTTGAACCTTCGTGCGCATGCGTGATTTTTTTCAAGATGTTGTATGACTTGGTTGGTTGACTGCTTGGAAAAAAAAATTCAAGATGACAGAATATGCTCCCAGACAGCTGTATTTCTGTATAAATCTCATGTGTTTTCTGTTTTTTTCCTTTTATATATTGTATAAGTTAGTGAGAAATACTATTTTTCTAATTTAAAAACCCAATTTTTGTAACCCCTTAAGCAATTCACAAAACATCTTACCAAAGCATTAGCATGTTAAATAGCGATACAGGAATATCACCATGACACACATTGTACTGAAACAAATCAATCGAACTTTGATTCTGTCTTTGGTGCAGTCAAGTATGGAGGAACAGCTCACAGTGACAGTGTCGGGTTTCCTTAACCTTTATAATTGATCTTTAAATGTGTACAGTAACGCCAAGTAACCACAAGCTGACCACATCCCAGGAATGACCATCAAACGACAAATGCCAACTGCTTGCCACCCTCATTGTAGCTAATCTGACTTCATCATGGAGATGAATGAAGGTGTCATAAATGGTTTTGCACAATAAATTGTTTGTATTAATATCCAGTTCATGGAGGGTGGGCAGACCCACCTCTCAGGAACCTTTCTCCTCCACACTGGATGGACTGGATTATCAGAGGCAGGGGTCTAACATCTCCTACAATGGTTAGTTTCACTGTTTACATAAACAGAGCATACGAGCATTGTGAACACGCTTATGTGAGGCATATCTGGATATTTAATAACTTTATACCAGGTTTCTGCTCGTCTATGGCCCAGTCGCTTTCTGCGTTCTCACTGTACCTGACCACGGCTCATCTTAAGACTGACATGTTCACGGGTGTACAAATGAGCGGAATTCTTCTCACTATTTACACGATGTGAGTGCTGTGATTGAAAATGACAACAACACCAGTTTACGTGAAGAATAACGCTAACGTTGTGCTGTATGCTGCATTGCACCAGGTAGCAGATAGGGCCCCTCCTGTTTTCAGTTTGAGTTTCTCACAGCTTTTCAGACGGCTCTGGTCCTACAGCACCCACGTTTCCATAGCATCTGTTAGACATTGTTTATACATTGCACCGGGATCAACTGAACAAATTAACACCACTCATATAAGGCAAAATCTATTTATCTTTTGATTATTCTATTTGTCTTGGGATGCTGGTGTGATTAAAAAGGGATGGTTTCCTTGTCATACATCGTTGTTCATGAATCAGAACCTGGTGAAATTAAGAAATGGGACTTTGAGAAAGAGTGAAGGGGAATAGTGCCACCTAAAGGACAACAGTCTCTATCCTAACTGTGTCCTTATGTGTGAGTGCTGTCGTTTTTTCTGTTGTCCTGTCTGTATGCTTTGCCAAAAGTGTCCAACTTTGCATTTGTTTCCTATTTGAAGGGTCACTGTTCTGATTGCTGTTGGTGTCTGTTATGTGTTGTGTGTATGAGCTAACCGCTATGTTAAATACAGTCATATCCATAAAAATTTGGACAGTCAGACACTTTTTAGTAGCGATACCTCTTTACGTCACCACATTGAAGTTGAAAAGAAACAATCAAGATGTGCTTGTACTGTAGATTTTCAGCTTTAATTCAAGGGGTTTAACAAATACATTTTGTTATATTACCTTATTCCAAAATGGATTAAATTATTTTTTTCTTCAAAATTGTACACACAATACCCCATAATGACAAAATAAAAAGTTTTAGATTTTTTGCAGATTTATTAAAAATAAAAATAAAAAATCGCCTATACATAAGTATTCACAGCATTTGCCATGAAGCTCAAAATTGAGCTCAGGTGCATCCTGTTTCCTGGTCCCACAGTTGTCAGTGCATGTCAGAGCACAAACCAAGCATGAAGTCAAAGGAATTGTGTGTAGACCTCTGAGACAGGATTGTCTCAAGGCACAAATCTGGGGAAGGGTACAGAAACATTTCTGCTGCTTTGAAGGTCCCAGTGAGCACAGTGACCTCCATCATTTGTAAATGAAAGAAGTTTGGATCCACCAGGACTCTTCCTAGAGCTGTCCGCCCGCCTAAACAGAGCGATTAGTGAAGGAGGTGATCAAGAACCCAATGGTCACTCTGTCAGAGCTCCAGCATTCCTCTGTGGAGAGAGGAGAACCTTCCAGAAGGACAACCATCTTTGCAGCAATTCACCAATCAGGCCTGTATGTTAGAGTGGCCAGAAGGAAGCCAAGGCACATGGCAGCCTGCCTGGAGTTTGCCCAAAGGCACCTGAAAGACTCTCAGACCATGAGAAACTAATTCTTCTGGTCTGATGAGAGAAAGATTGAACTCTTTGGCATTAAAGCCAGGCGTCATGTTTGGAGGAAACCAGGCACCATCCCTACAGTGAAGCATGGTGGTGGCAGCATCATGCTGTGGGGATGTTTTTCAGCAGCAGGAACTGGGAGACTAGTCAGGATTGAGGGAAAGATGAATGCAGCAATGTACAGAGACATCCTGGATGAAAACCTGCTCCAGAGCGCTCTTGACCTCAGACTGGGCCGACGGTTCATCTTTCAGCAGGACAGTGACCCTAAGCACACAGTCAAGATATGAAAGGATTGGCTTCAGGACAACTCTGTGAATGTCCTTGAGTGGCCCAGCCAGAGTCCTGAATCTGATTGAACATCTCTGGAGAGAACTGAAAATGGCTGTGTACCGACACAGCCCATCCAACCTGATGTAGCTTGACAGGTGCTGCAAAGAGGAATGGACAAAACTGACCAAAGATAGGTGCACCAAGCTTGTTGCATCATATTTAAGAAGACTTGAGGCTGTAATTGCTGCCAAAGGTGCACCAACAAATTATTGAGCAAAGGGTGTGGATACTTATGTACATGTGATTTCTTAGTTTTTTATTTTTTAATAAATTTGGAAAAAAAAACTTTTATCATGTTGTCAATATGAGGTGTTGTGAGTAGAATTATGAGCAAAAAATTTAATTTACTCCATTTTGGAACAAGGGTAACATAACAAAATGTAGAAAAAAGTGAAGCGCTGTGAATACTTTCCAGATGCACCTTATATTCAATTTATTTCATTTATATAGCCCCAAATCACAACAATGTTGCCTCAAGGCACTTCACACAAGTAAGGTCTAACCTTACCAACCCCCAGAGCAAGCGCACAGGTGACAGTGGTAAGGAAAAACTTTCTCTGAGGAAGAAACCTCAAGCAGACCAGACTCAAAGGGGTGACTCTCTGCTTGGGCCATGCTACAGACATAAATTACAAAACAATTCATAAAACAAATATACAGGAAATGTTGCCGGTGCACAGGACAGGAGGTTTCACAAACAGACACCACACTCGTCTCTGGATGGATCTGCACCTCAAATAGAGAGAAGAAACGGAATCAGGCATCAGAAAGACAAGAAATACAGTATAATTTGTCAGCATTAAGCAACAAGAAGAACAAAAGAAATACTAAGGTGATCACTGGCCACTAGCCCTAAGCTTCACTAAAAGACCCAGAATTTAGATAAAGTTGAGGCTGTGGCACGCTCTGTTTCCTAATAAAATTAATTTAAAAGAGTAAAAAGCATAGTAACATACTATGCCAGTATGCTAGTCATATGAAAGGGAAAATAAGTGTGTCTTAAGTCTGGACTTGAAAGTCTCCACTGACTGTTTTATTGATGCAGGGAGATCATTCGACAGAACAGGGGCATGATAAGAGAAAGCTCTATGACCCTCAGACTTTTTCACCCTAGGGACACAAAGTAGTCCTGCACCCTGAGAAGCAGGTGGAAGAAAGCAGTCCTCATAATATCTCTAATGTGGAGGTCAAAGGACAATGTAGGATCAAAAATTACCCCAGGGTTCCTCACTTTGTCAGTGTGATGTATGACACATGAGCCTAGGCTAAGTGTTAGCTGGTCAAATTGATGCTGATGTCTCACTGGACCCAGAACCATCATTTCAGTCTTATCAGAGTTTAAAAGTAGGAAGTTGTTAGACATCCACCTTCTCATTAATGCAAGGCAATCTTCTAAGGATTTTATGTGGATGAGATTACCAGCAGTTATCGGCATGTATAACTGAGTATCATCAGCATAGCAGTGAAAGGTAATCCCAAAATGCCGCAATATGTGCCCAGGAGGTGCTATATAAAGGGAGAAAAGCAGGGGGGGCCTTAGACGGACCCCTGTGGAACCCCAAATTTCACGTCACTAAGGTTAGAGGTAGTGTTACTGTACACAACACAGTGAGAACGACTGGTCACGTATGACGTCAACTATGCAAGGGCACTCCCAGTAATCCCAAAATGATTCTTCAGCCTATCAAGTAGAATATGATGATCCACGGTATCAAACGCAGCACTGAGATCTAACAACACCAGAACTGTAATGGTGTCTGAATCCATTGCAAGCAGAAGATCATTCACCACTTTAGTGAGACCCGTCTCTGTGGAATAGTATTTTCTAAAAGCAGACTGCAGTGGCTCAAAAAGATTATTCTCAGTAAGATGGTCCACAAGCTGCCATGAAACCACTTTTTCCAGAATTTTAGAGCAAAATGATAGATTTGATATCGGCCTATAGTTTTTCAATACACTCGGGTCAAGATTAGATTTACTAAGTAATGGTTTAATCACTGCAGATTTGAAACATTTAGGAACAGATGAGAGATCGCAGGGGCGGTGGCCAAGTGGTTAATGCGCTTGGTTTCCCACCCCTGCCACATTTCTCCATGTAATGTGGAGTTGCGTCAGGAAGGGCATCCGGCGTAAAACCTGTGCCAAATCAACATGCAGATCCACCTTGGATTTGCTGTGGCGACCCCGAGTGCAAACAAGGGAGCAGCTGAAGGGACTTACTAGGAACAGATGAGAGATTAATAATTTCCAGCACAGTTGGCCCAAGAGTGGGCCACAGGTCCTTAAAAAGTTTTGTTGGTATAGGATCAAATAAGCAGGTTGTGCTTTTTGTAGATGTTACGAGTTTCATTAGCACGCCGAGTGACATACTGTCAAATTCTGTAAATCTAGGTAATACCTCAGTAATGGCATCCACCTCAGCAGCAGGGTGTAGTGGCTGGGTTAAGGCATGCTGGGATATGTTTAACCGTTCTAGACCTCTAGCCTTATGCTTGAGGTCACGCAAGTAACCAAGGTGAACTGAACCAAGGTGGCTGTGTTTTGGGGGGCGTGGTTTTAATAAAGGTGGCGCAATCATGTCGAGTGTAGTTTTGAGCGCTGAGTTTAAACTATCCACAAGACTGTCTACTGATTGGGCATTTTCCAGACGTGAAGCTAAGATATCAGGCAGTCTAGCTTCGAGTTCAGTTCATGGTAGAGTGGAACACATAAGGATTTTCTTTAAAATAAGATGTGAATTTTCAGTTACAGAGAAAGTCAAGTCTACATTCGATCTGCTTTCTTGTATTAGAACCCTTCTATGTTCCACTCCACGGAAGCCTAAGTCCTTTGAAGTTGTCATGAATGTTTTTTGGTGGCTTCCCTCACTAGTTTCTTTTTTTGCACGGTCCCTTAGTTTTTGAAAACTGCCTACTCCAGACAGATTTACCAAGCAGTACCATACTGTTTGCGTTTCTTAATGATTAAGGTCAGTTGGAAATGTTCATGTGTCCATCTCCTGACTTGTCTCAAGAAAACTAGTAGTAAAAATGCTAAATTCTATTAATAATAATCCTTCAATTTAGTTTGTCCAATTACTTGTGGGCTCATTTCAATGTTTCATGCAATATTTTGGTTAAACCTCTTGACTTAAAGATTAACATCTACAAAAATATTTAAATTGCACTCCATTGTGGTAGTGCAGAGGAAAAAAAGCACAAAAAGTAAAACTGTCCATATATTTATGGACCTGATTGTACATATTTGCACATCCCCCCACTAAATCCAAAACATCACATTAAATGCTTCAATGAAATCCATTAATTCAGATAAACTTGTAGCATCACATACATTTTAATCAATTAAAAAAAAAAATCATCAGGTGGCAGCAGAATGGATTTTTAATAATCCACCACAAATGTTGACATGACTTATCAATTAGAGTCATGTCAGCCATTTATCCTGTCACTTCATTCTCTGTAGTAATGTCACGATTATGATATTGTTGCTTATCATTTTTACATACGTGCCCCCTGCTGGGAGCGACGGCGAGCAGCTTCAGTACTTCAGTCGGCAGTGTCCCTGACATAAATTACAATGAGCTTGGCATAACCACAGTACATTCTTAGGGAAGATTCACAGTTTGACATTCAGCCCAGATGCTATCGCTGAGCCTCAGTGTTTAAGACCGCAGAGAAGACAGACATCTGTCACTTGTTACCTTTGAAGTGAATGAGAGAGGGGACGCGGAAAAACACAATGGACAAAAGGCCATTCTGACCACAGAGCCTCGGTGTTTACACACGGAAAGAGAGAGTGACAGGAGAAACTCAAGATGAATGGATCACTGCTGTTGATCCCCTCCTCATTCCGTGTGCTAAGTTATTCCGAGGCTGCTCCCCCAGTGGGGGGTGTAGGGAAACAGGAAGTTGAGAACGGCAGGGAGAGGCAGACTGAACGCCTCAAGGACTTTGGAAGAGCGAAGCATTGCAGCCTGTAAGGGGGGGGTGAAAAATATTGCTGTACACTTCTTTAACCTGAGGTAGCAAACATTACAAATGTGAACATAACACACATTTTAATGAGCAGATGATGCTATATTAAGGTGATATTTGCAAGAGTGTGATTTGTTGTGTGCGGAGAATTGAAAAAATGTGCATCTGTTGCACAAGCAATCTATTTTTAATGCAAAAAATACCAATATTATTGGTAATTAAATGCCGAGGGATGCATTGTATCAATTAGAGCGACAAATGTAGAATGGCACTTTGATTCTTACGTCTTTTATTAATGTCGCCGCTGGAGGCGAACACTCTGATCACCTTGGTCTCGATCTGTTTGACTGTACGCATGTGAGCAAGATATCGGTATCTTAAGAAGGCCTAATTTGATTTAGATCATTGGGCTTACAGATGTGAAGGCGTGATTAGAGTTTGGTTATAATGGGAGAATGTTCCAGGTCAGAGGTCAAGGTTAAATTTCTGGCCCCATGCTAATATGGCATGGAAAATTAATAACTTTATGAAAATTTGTTCAGATATTTTATTTTTAGCTAGCTAAACTGTTTAAAAGCCCACGCAACATTTTCACTCTAAGAAAGGAAACACAGGGGTTTTAAATGTAATGAACACTATTATTTTCACTTGCAAATGTTAATTTTAGGGATTTAAGTAATAATGTTTCATTTGATTTAATTAATTTCAACTACAATATTGTTTTGCACTCAGTTGACAAAAGTTACCTTAACTCTATCAATTAAATTCAACGTTTTACTTCTTAGAGTGTACATGCGTGATACTTTGAAATGTGGGTGTGGCATCTCTGTTCTTGTGCAGTTTTAATTGATTCATTATTATTACTTTATTATTTTTATTATATTTTCAGTTCATATAAAATTCTCATTTCAACTTGATATCTTCTCCACATAACTCATTAGCTTATTGTTATGCTACATTTTCCACTTCCCTTAAGTCTGGAAAACCTGCGGCTGTGCACCGGGGCTGAGCCAATTTTGCATCTGACCAATCAGAGCAATTGCTTCATCTTGCAAGCTCCACCCAGTAGTTAAAAGAGTCATTGAAGAGTTCCTCCCCGGGAGTACTGATGAGAAATAGTCTCCAGAATTGGAACCAAAATAGCTTGCGTCATGAGGAAATCCACCACAAGTGTCCTGAAAAGATACCCCGGACTTGACTTCAGGTACATAGATGTAATAATGGGATCAGTTATATATTATCAACGATGGCAAAGATGTGTATTTTGATATTTTGATTTTTTGATTTTGATAATTATTGGAACAATGGCCATGTTCATTTAGCTTCTGTCAGGTCTCATCAGACCTGTTTCTATTTCAGGTTGCACATCAAGTGAGAGCAGCTATATCTGGCTGGCAATTAAACTGGTCCTGCCTCCCCTTGATGCTTGATTAGTCCGATTGATGGAGGAGGCCATATGTGACGGTGTCAAAACTTGGCAGCCAGACTCCATCCTCTGAAATGAGAGGCAGGCAATAAAGAGGCAGGCTGCCCAAAGTGGGGACACGTACGCAGTGCCCGCAGCATTGGGATTTACCCCCCCCACCCCACCCCCCAACCCCCACTGACATGTAACATTCTCTCCTGAGGTCTTTGGGGCACTGACCACTCCGGCCAAGTTCCCGTCAGGGCAGAGGTGGCTACCGGGTAGGGGTGCCACTGTACCAAGCCCTCTGGGGCACAGGCTCCAGGCAAGGTGGTGGTGGTGGGGGGGTGTATGTGTGGGGAGGGGGTGGTGGGAGCTTTAGAAAGCTGAGAGATATGGCCCCCTTCCCAATCTCACTCGGAGACAACAAAAAGGGAATGCTTGAGAAGGGGAAGCAGCGGGAGGAGAGCACAAAGACAAAGGCGCGGGCAAGGTCAGTCTAGCTAATGGGCCTGAGCCGTAGGCTGCCTGGGGCTAGGCACACTTCTGTTCTCCCTCACACACTGGGCCTTCAAAGACCCTTCAGTCCACCCCTCTCCTTCTCTCCTCTATTCCTCCAACTCTTCCACTCCTCTGTTTACTCTTTCCCCTCTTCCATTGGTGACACTTCCTCCTTTCAAAAGGTTCCACGCCCTTAAAAACAACAACAAAAAAAACCACATTTACACTCACTTTCATCAAATGCATCAACAATTACGATGTCCCACCAAGTACTTTTCTGTAATTTCTTTCTCCGATTTATCGTCAACTACAGGGCGGCGGAATTCTTCAGGTTCATCCGCCGTCGTGATCATTATTAGGTTCCAAGGTGGGTCCTTTGGAAGTGCTAAGAGGAGGAAATGAGGAGGAGGCGGAGTGTTGCTGTCAGGTTGGCTGGCTGGCGTTGCTTGGCTCCACTCGAGGGCTCCTTTAATGTGCAGCGGAGTAGAATAAGTGAGTAGCTGTGGGCACCAGCTGAGCTCACTCTCGTCTTCGCCTGGTAGCTGAGGGGTGAGCCGCTGCCACCTGACACTGGGCACACGGCTCAGGGCTCCTCTTGGCAACGTGGCACAGCACACATGTCCCCTCATTTGGATGGAGATTCAGACACAACACACAAAAGCTTTACCCCTTTACCAGTCCTCCTCCTCCTCCTCCCCCTCCCCTCCATCCCTCAATCACTCACGTTGTCTCTCTCTTTTCATCCCCCTCTTGTTTTTTTCCTCCCTTCCTTTAGTTTTTGATGGCATCATAATAATCTGGGTATCTTCTTGATCATGCCCCGTGTTTTTTTTTTTCCTTCATCTTCTTCTCTCTCCTCATCTTCTCGGAGACGAGTTTGAAATTGCCTGCGTCAGGACTTTGCTAATTAAAGTCATACTTTCAAAAATGCCATAATAACTGTTAATTAGCTTGATGCTATTTTCAGCATAATTTGCTAATTAGTGGAAAACCTGTACAGCGTTTCTCTCTAATTACAGTATGGCTCCGCACGGCGCATCTGTGCCTTGACTCCAAATGATACCATTACAAAGTCCCGTATTACGCATTCTCTCAAAACAGTTAATTGCCTCCACAGATAGTGAGATACTTCAGTCAGCTGATTTTTATGGTAATAAATGGACAGGCACAGACTCAACCCTTCCCGGTTCATATTTATGAAATATGAAAAAGGAAAACAACCTCTTTATGAGATGCATGGAGTTAGCTTGGAATATAATCTGGTAGGTTCTGTGATGATTTTGTGTGCTCATGCGTACAGTTGCCGAGACTTTTAATGAAGTTTGATTTATTCAGTGTTTTAACCTTTGAAGCGAGTAAGCCATAACGGTGTCATTAAAGGAAAACGGTGGGTTGAGATAAGGATGACACAATGCAATTTTTTCATGTCTGATACCGACACTGAATCTGCCGATACTGATATCAATCTGGTATTCTGCAATCAATGTGTTTTCATAAGGTTCAAATGAGCCCTTTATAATTACATGGGAGGGGGCCTCTTATGGAGGCAGCCGTGTTGCACTGCTATGTTGATACAGTAGCCTAAAAGGGACATACTCTGTCTTTTACATATTGCCCATTGTGATCAGTGATGCCACAGTGCAATCTGCAACCTCACCACTAGATAACACTAAATCCTACACCCTGGAGCTTCAAAACAACTAATTTGCCAATGAATATATTTGTCTGGAGGTAGTTTTTTGGTAACAAGAGAACTCAGCCCTCAGGAGAACTCGGCCCAGGTTAAAAACTCTTCTTGTGGTAGGGTTACGGTTGGGTTAGCATTCGGGGTAGGGTTAGGGGCGGCTTAGTCCTGGACTCTGTTCACACCAGGAGCTGAGTTCACATCATGCCGACTTCTCCTATATCCACTTTTCTAACCCCAGCCAAAACAAAACATCAACTCAAACTGTCAAACAAATATTCTGCCTTTTTTATTTACTGTATTCCATCCAGTAATTTTGGCCAATATTGGACTGACACAATCGAAAATATTGCATGGACGAACCCATAGTTGAGATGATAAAAATGAATGGCCCTACTGGCTCTGATTTATTCCACTTTCAAAGGCAGATGGAGACGTAAGTCCCATATGGACTTATCTCTTAATTCGGGGTTTTCATGTATCCCATAATCCCTTGTGCGCGAGAGAGTCGCTGCAGTCAAAACAACATAGAGAATCCACATGATGACAATTGTAAATGAATATTATACTACAAAAATGTAATATTTTATGATTTTCGTCATGTTAATAAGAGACTGCTGCAAGATACCCTGAAAACTTGCTAAAACAATTATAACAAATAATCCGTGTCTGCTACATTTAATCTGCGTGGAATTTAATAAACACAAACCGAATTTCAGACATATTATATATATTAGTCTGGAACAAAGAGGACAAACAGTGTTGTAAAGAATCAAGATGTTAAAGAGCACACTTCACTTTCCCCGAGAACGACATGATCAGGAAGCGAGCGTAGCTCACAGCAGCTCCCACTGAAAATAACAGAGAGACAGCCTGTGATTCTCGCATGTTTACATAAACACAATAACAATGTCTATAAACCCAGAGAATATATTCATGAGAGTTTTAGGCACAATATAAAAATAGTTTTATGTTGCGATGTTAATGCTGTTGTCCGTTTGCAGCGGTTAAAGTGCAGTGTGATCAGAGCATCTCAATGCAGATCTCAGTGTTACTGAGATCTCGCCGCGCGGCGACCTCTCCGAGGTTTTGCGGGATTTGAAACCTGAAAAGGGTGAATTCCTTAGCGTCAAGTAGATGAGAGTCTACAACTCCTCTTAGATGGGATGCCAATCAGATGTAGGTTAATTCCCAAGGCAACGCTGGTGTCCATTTACAGCTGGGTGGACTGGGACAATGCAGACTGAGTGTCTTGTCCACGGACACAGTCAGATAGCATGAGCAGGATTTGAACTCAGGTCTCCATATCGGCAGGCCAACTCCTAATCCACTCAGCTACCTGCTCTACAGATTTAGCTGCCTTGTAAATACAAGTAGCAACATAATGTGGCCATGCTACAGCTTATTACGGCGTATGTAACCACCTTGTCGCCCTGACAGTTATTTTCTTGTAGCCTAGCAAAGGGAGAGAGTTATTGACACGACCACAGGTTGACCCTCATACGTGTGTACACCAGACACAAATTATGACTCATTAAGTGTGGCGAGGAGCATGATTGGCACGACCTCTGACCTAAGGATGTCAGCCGTGCCCATCCTCCGCTTTGCCCCGGTTTTGACAGCCACCAGTCTGACAGGGCTAGCATTGGCGTCGGCTAATTAATGCGCCACTTCAGAGACCCTTTCATTTATGGCTTCTGAAAGGCATTATTAAATTAATTAAACCACCAAGAGTTAGTCATTATGAAATCAGGAGGTTTACATGGATGACAGCGTTTATGAATTAAACATCCCCAAAGTTCCTTGCAGGAGATACCCCGAGCAGCGTGCGGGTACCTAGTGCGACAGATGTTTGGCCCCCCTCCCCTCCCGCACCTTCCTCGAGCTAACCTGTATTGCAAGCGATTTAGGTCTCATTTGGGGGTTTGAAAACTGAAAGCTGGAGAGAAAGAGGTGCAGGATAGCTAATGAGCAGAGAAAGAGAGGGGAAAAGGAGGTCACTCGCTCTGTTCATCTGTAGACAGTACAGATGGTTGTGTTTTATACAATACAACAACGGCGTACATCAATTTGTTGATCGTTAATAAATAGCTATTCTCCCATGAATTGCAAGCCGACATCAGATGTCTGTGTGGTTTTTTAGCTGAGAACTCTACATTTATAGCCTCCAAACATTTAGAAAAGCAATGTGCTGTTTTTAACTCATCATGTGATGTGAAAACTACAAATGGTTCAAGAGATAAATCCCATAAACTTGGGCTTAGCTGGAGAGCATAGGGCAGAGATGAGTAGCTCACTCAGGAGCCTTGACGATAGACTCCTTTTCATCTGCGGACTGAGATTCACAGATTATCTCAAGAGGCTCTCTATCTCTGTCCTCGTCTCTATTTCTCTTTTTCTGTTTCTCCACCCTCCCTTTCTCACCCCTCGATTCAGGAAGTTTGCCAGCTACTGTCTTTGTTTACAATGCCAAGGGAAAATGTCAGCGCCGTTGAGAAAAATATCCTTAGAATCTTTTTTTTTCATCTTCTTAATCTAACAGTTTACTGAACTTGATAAGTGTCCTATCAACATGCTAATCAAATTACTTCGGAACCAAAATTGACAGTTTTCATTAATTATACAAGATTATTCTAATTGCAATTCAAATTTATTCATTCCGAACAGAAGGTATTCAGTAATATTTTACAAAATTTGCATATTAAATGGAGGGAGTTGTGCATTATGCATGGTAATGTATGCACAGTTTCTTATTTTTAACTTCGCGGCCATATGTGGTGTCGTTGTAGGAGCAGGTGAAAAGTCTAAGTGTGTTTAATTTGCTTGACAAACATTCGGCTGGAGCTTGTCAAGGGGAGTATTGTGAATGCCAATCTTTATTCCCTCTTTATTGATTACCCTAAACTCTAAACATCTGGAGGTAAATGGCACTGAGAGAGATGAACTGAATCATGGGATTAGTACCTTCAATGACTGAATCACTATCAATTACTTCAATAGCATAATTCAAGTGTTCTGCATAAAAGCTACAGTACCTCGGTTTCAGACGGGATTAATATTGCAATTTAACGTAACAATGGAAGCATGAGAAGGATATGGATGGCGTCCAACTTTTTCACATTGATGTCATAAAGCTAATGCCGTTATCTCAATAGGAATGTATTTAATTCTTAATTTAGGCTTTGTTTGTAAAATGAAAAGCCTGAGCGCATTAGGCACATCTTTTAAAAGGTAATGGATTCTGTGAGTAAAACAACCTTATTTATTCACTGAGACGCAAAACCCCCAATTTGGTCTTTGTTTTTATTTCCTAGAGCAGGCAGTGAAGTGCAAACAGCTTACAGGAAAGCTGTTTACTACGGTATGTGACAAAGGTTGGTGCGTGTGTGCGCCTTTTTACGTTAGTGTATTTGTGTGTTTATGGGCAAAGGGGTGTCTCTCTTCCAGCTCTACAGGCAAGGTCTTGTGTTGTAATGTAAGCATAATAATTATCAAACAGCATCAGGGGCTCTGGGTACGGGCTTTAACAGGGGGAGAGCATGTTTGATATGTAGAATCAGCCCATAGTGCATCCATAGAGGGCGACTAAATCGCACGGTTCATGGATCACATTAGTATTGCTCTGCATCCACCCTCGCGCTATAGGTGATTTCCATTTAGACACACATTTCCACATGAAGATAAATATGACTTGAATCGTAATTTCCCTGAAGTAAATATAATACAAATACAACATAATACAGTGTCAGGCCATGCAGGCTAATAGATTACTAGCGTGTTTTCCATTTGTATGGTAAGTGGTGAACCTGGGTGGTGGGCTGCCGAGTAACAAATTGAATGTTTAATCCATCTCAGTGCAGATTGAGGGTATCGGCAAAGATCGCTAGTCACACCAGTTCTCCTGTGACTGCTGGTGTATTCGATGTTTTTTACTCTTTAGGGGGTTTGAGGAATGCTGTTGGATTAACAAGAGGTGTAAAGTGGTAGATAAATGTGTTTTCTTATCTTTTTTGAAGTTGTCTCTTATTTTTCCAATAGGTATTTGGATTTGGCAGTCTCAGTGGATTCTACATATCTTTTGTATTTACATGATCAAATTTATTTAATAGTGGAGCATTAATCCTAAGCAACTACACAGTAAATGTTGCAGAGCAAAACAGACTACATCTGATCCTACTGCAGAGTTAAACAAACGCTATCACAGTGTTAAATCAACTTATATGAATATATATTGAACAACTTGATTTAACATTGTGAGAGAGCTGATTTAACACTGAAACAGAATTTATTTAAATCAGCTCTATCATGGTATAAATGACTTATGAGAGATGAACAACTTGATTTTACACTGAGTTTATTTAACCCTGTCGTAGTTCCATTACAAGGTCAAATCGAGCTACAGTATAAATGACTATTATTAAAGATGATTGAACAATATAATAGAGTAACCCTATGATAACATTAAATCAACTCTATCATAGTATAAATTACTCATATGAGTTGATCAACTTGATTTAACACCATGATGGAGCTGATTTAACACTGCATTGGAGTTTATTTGACTCTATTATAGTGTTAAATCAACTCTGTAATTGTAGAAATAACTTGTTAGAGTTAAGCAACTTAACACTATCACAGAGCTCACATAAAGTTGAATATATTCTATTTTATTATATGGCTACATGTGTTCTGATTGGCTGATTTCTGGTCTGATATTTTCCCATATCAGACTGTTACCATGACATTCGGTCCGGATCGCGTATCGCATTTGTTTACAATTTTCACAGAGCAAAATAAAACAAAAAACGCAAACAAAGAAAATGGAGGAATTAACAGCAAATGAGCTGAAAGTAGACGTGCAGAATGAAATGCAACAAGATAAAAACACAGCTCCAAACAGTCAAGAAGAGATTGAAAACTTCGTTACACACCAGAAAGCTAAAAACACGATTAGAAAAACCAAGTCGGACATGAACATACTCCATCAATATCTAAACAGCACTGGAAAAAAAACACACAGATTGAAAGCTTACCAGCTAACGACCTTGACCATCTGTTCTTCATGGAGGTGAAGAAAGCAAACAGGTCTGACTACGAGCCCAAAACCGTCAGAAACTTTCATATTCGGACGATACTGTAAGCTTGTGTGTTTATATATAATAGCCATATAAGAAAACAAATTATTATCCCCACTTGCGTGGTCTGTACGGGGATATCAATCAATTCAATCAATTTCAATCAATCAATTTTTTTCAATCAATTTTTTTTTTTTATATAGCGCCAAATCACAACAAACAGTTGCCCCAAGGCGCTTTATATTGTAAGGCAAGGCCATACAATAATGATGTAAAACCCCAACGGTCAAAACGACCCCCTGTGAGCAAGCACTTGGCTACAGTGGGAAGGAAAAACTCCCTTTTAACAGGAAGAAACCTCCAGCAGAACCAGGCTCAGGGAGGGGCAGTCTTCTGCTAAAGATATCAGACCTCTGTAATTTTTGCACCAACCATGCGCCTGATATTTTCCCGTACAGACCACGAACTTGGTTAATAATCATTTAATATTAAATCATTATAATAGAGTACATTTAATAACTAATTTAAAAACTATTTACATAGTTATTAGAGTAGAAGAGTTTGCTTTAATACTATGATAGTGCCAATTAAAGCTATAAGAGGGTTGATTTAGCTCTCTGATAGTGCTAAATAAACTCGATCATCATGTAAATGATTTATTAGAGCTGAACATCTTGATTTAACACTGCGATAGAGCTCATTTAACACTATAATACAGTAACTTTATTATAAGATTAAATCAACTCCATCATAGTATAAATTACTCTTATAGGGGTTGAAGGACAACACCAAGGTAGAGGTGATTTACCACTACAATGGAGTTTATTTGACTCTATTATTGTGTTAAATTAACTGTAATTTTATAAGTGACTTGTTAGCGTTAAGCAGCATATCAATATAATAGAGCTGACGTAGAATAAATTTAACTCTATTATGTTAAATCATTATAATAGAGTATATTTAATAATGACTAATTGAAAGCTATTTACAGTTATTAGAGTAGAACTTTATTTAACAATATGAGAATATAATTAACTCTCCAATAGCACTAAATAAACTTGATTTAACAATATGAGAGTATAATTAACTCTCCAATAGCGTTAAATAAACTATCATAGTGTAAATGATTTATTAGAGCTGAACAACTTAATTTAACACTGCTCATTTGATACGATAATACAGTAACGTCATTTTAATATTAAATCAACTCTATCATAGCGTAAATTACTCTTGTAGGAGTTGAACAACTTGATTTAACACCATAATAGAGCTCATTTAACACTGCAATAGTTTATAACTCTATCGTAGTATAAATGATTCTTATTTAAAAAAACTTGATTTCATGCCATGAGAGCACTGATGTATTATGATTGAGTACATTTAACTCAATTATTGTGTTAAATACAATCCATTATAGTATAAATGAAAGAGGTGAACAACTTGATTTAACACTATGATAGAACTAGTTTAAATCAACATTATCACTGAGGCTTATTAGATTTGAATGGCTTGCTTTAACACTATGATAGCATTGTTTTAACAGTGTACTAGTGTATATTTAACTGTATTTGGAGTAGGAACAAATGTAGTTCATTTTACTCTGGAAAATTTACTGTGCACTAATAAATATATATTACATTATTACTGTAATATCCTAGTTTCTTATTGGTTTATTGGAAACAGATATTTTTATATGGATTAGGAGGAATACAGTGAGAAAGTCTGATATATGGAAGTACTAACTCTTACCTCACGACCAATTAATGATCAATCCATTAATAAATTAATTATTTAGTTTTTTTAGGCTCCTTCCCCGCTTGTTTGGAGGCTTACTGTGGAGAAACCAAAACAAATTTGCAAATGATACACTCCCTTAATGTTGCCCGACATCCTCTAAGTACATATTTAATTCTTTAATAAATGTTTGCAGTGGCATTTTGGAGAAGTGAGATTAGCGTCGACTGCACAGCATCTCTATAAAGTGTGACAAATTGATATTTTTATATAGCCTAATCTGTTTACTATGATGTTTATGCGAGGAATTATTACAAACTAATTAAAGAAACCACTTTGATATAATTAGTCAGATTTCAGGAAGCTCATTAGTAGTAATTTGCATGAAAAATAAGCCCTGTAGTGGTGCTTAGACCCAGCTATTCGATCTGCGTTTTATCTGGTTACACATCAACCGCCTTTGTTTGTTGTTGGAGGATGTCTGAAGTGGCCCCACAATATTTTCAGTCATTGCCCTGACAAGCAGTGGGGTGTCTTTCAACAAATTCCTTCCCTAAAGCAAGTCAACCTGTATGTGGAAGCAGACACACGCCTCTGTGTACATACGGCAGGCGGAGTGAGCGGCAAAACACTGTCTATTTATCTGTCAGCTTCCTGACAAAGAACTGAGCTGACAAGTGAGGGTTTCCCTCGGCAGAGCAGGGGGGCTTTATTCACCGTACTTACATGCCCAGTCTATGCCCAGAGACTCATGTTATTTGCAAATCACACACTCTTTGAAAACTCACAAACGGGGCGAGACACGCCACGCTCCGGGTTTGTCAGCTGCCTTCACCACAGCTAGCCGTATCGCTAACAGCGTGCGGTTCGCTAAGGAAGCAGCTTTCTCTTAGCATTTGCCTCGCTGTCACTTTTTCCAACACATGCGATCTGTGTCTTCATGCTTGGGGTCTCTCCTTCCTCAGAGGGTTGCCATCTTCCCTTTGGACTGACAAATAACATGCCCGCGCTCCCACTAAAATAAAAAAAATAAAAAAAAAAGAGAGGGGGGAAAAAGGGAGACTGGTGGAGGGATGAGAGTTGCTCCTGGAATTACATCATTCACTGCTGCGATTTCACTCCCACAGAAATGAAAAAAAATTAATAAATACATAAATAAAATCAATGTATATAAATTATTTGGAGTTTGATAAATATTTTAATAAAAAAAAATGCTGTATTCTTTTCTTAGAATATCCATGTCTGGTTACAAATCAAGGTCTCAGTGGAAAAAAAAAGTAGTCGTGTTTATTCTCTATACCCTTTTCCCACCATGGACGAAATCCTTCCCTAAACATCCGGACAGAGAAGTACTTGTGTGGCGCTGATGTCACGGACCTACCTGGCCTCCCTCTCACAAAAGCTAAGGTATCATTAGCTAGGTCCACACAATGGCCATTCAACCAAGTCACTGCACTCCTCAGGACTCAGGAACAATGTTATTTTTTGTCTCAGAATTATAAAGACAGAGTTTTGCAGGAAACCTGACAGACAAAACCCTTTAGAGGTAAATGCTCCAGGCGGCTTTTGGGTTTAATCTTTTCCCATTAGCATTTTGCTCCCCCCTTACCCTCCCTTGCTAACACACAAAGGCCATATTTACAGGGTCAAAAGTAAAGGCTGCCAGTCTCAGGAGACTGTTTTTTTAAGAGACTGTTACTATATATTGACCATACTTGTTTTTTTCCTAATGTGTTTCTTCAGAGTTTGAGATAGCTAATTAAACCTGCATGTTTATTTCTAACAAGAAATATACATGCTAATGCAGCACTGACTGTCGCCTTTCTACAAGTAATGTAATTTGTCATTATTTTTTCATTGTTACATAAGTATTTTTTATGATTCATAATACTAAAATCCTATTTCATTCACTTTTGTTATATTATGTTTAAACACCAGAGGGTGCTACTCAACTGGATGAAGTCAAAAACGTGATGACTATGATGTAATGAGGCCACATTTACAGCACATAATGTCTTCCTTTTGATACAGAGTTTGGAACAATGTTTCAAAACTAAAGTTTGCAAAAAAAAGGTTTGCAACATTCTGAACAGGGGGTTTGGATCATTATTCTGAAGGTCCATTGGTCTGACGGTCCCTAAAAAGGCTGGTCAGCTAGTTAGCTAGCAGGCTAACAGCATGCAGCAACAGCAGTATGACCAAAAAAGAAAAAAGAAAAGACTGTTCAAATCAGCCGCAACACTTTTCCATTCTCGAATCTTCCTCGGAATTTGAAGGTTTCTCCGCGGCACGTCCCAGTTCAGCTTCTGGCCTGGCAGCAGGGAAGAGCTAAAACTCCAGGCATCCACCTGCATGCTCCTCTGACGCTCAGGGCCTTCTCGATCAGGCATTACGGCGTCTTCACATCCAGCCTGATGGATGTTTGGACCAATGGGCCTTTGGATATCGAACAGTGTTTTTTAAGTTTGCCATCAATAATTTGCAGTAACCATTTTGTTAGCATCCATAGCCACATGGTCTGGCCATGCTTTAATTCCAGTTTTGCGTTCCTGTTCTGTTGAACATTTCATGCTGTACTTGACCACACAGTGGGTATCGTGTTAACCCTGTGGTTGCTAGCATGTTAACTGGCACTTGCATGAAGGAAGTTAAAAGCTGATGCTTACATGAAGACAGTTAGTGGCTTGCTAGCTCATGCTGACATGAAGGAGGTTGCTAGAGAGTAAATCTGCAAGAGTGAAGGTGAAAGTCCAGAAGACAGTCATGAGACCAGCTATGTTGTACAGCTTAGAGACAGTGGCACCAACAAAAAGACAGAAGGCAGAGCTGGAGGTGGTAGAGCAGAAGATGCTGCGATTTTCTTTGGGACTGATGAGGGTGGACAGGATTAGGAATGAACATTTCAGAGGTACAGCTCAGGTGGGACAGTTTGGAGAAAAAGTCAGAGATGCGAGATTGAGATGGTTTGGACATGTGCAGTGGAGGGATCCAGGTTATATAGGGAGAAGGATGCTGAGGATGTGAAAATGGTTGCTGGCTGATGCTCACATGAAAGAAGTTGTTGGTCTGTTACGTGACACTCAATGTGAAAGCACTTGTTAGTTTGTTAGCTGACACTTGTGATGGTGATTGCTAAATATGTTGGCTGACACTCATGTGAAGGCACTTGTTAGCTTGTTAGCTGACATGCGTGATGATTGCTACGTTCGTTGGCTGACACTCATGAAGGCACTTGCTAGCTTGTTAGCTGATTCTCTTGTGAAGGTGCTAGCTGATGCGTTCATAAAAGCATTTGCAATCTTGCTATGTGAAGGCAGGCAGCTGTTTCTAATTTTTCATAATCCATCCAGTACCTATTAACCATTCATTAGGTGGCACATCTATGGGATATTACTAATCAGTTCATCCTCTTTATGTGTTTTTTCTTTCTCTTTTTGTTTACCTCAGCGAATTTAAAGATTATAGCATTTACCGTTATTCCGTTGGCTAGAATGGACTAACCCACTCACTCACCCACTCATTTACATTTTTGCTGTCCAAGCCCTACACTTTTAGCACCATAGGGAATTATAAATAGTATGTTTTGTAAGAGCATAACAAAAATAACAAATTAACATGTTTAACCAAATATTGAGAAAAAAAAAATCCCACACATGGAAGCATATTAAAAATTATTAACCTATGACGTTGAGGTTAATTTAATAGTTATACTGTCCAAAGTGCAACAGCTATGAGGGTTCATATGTGCTACCTTTATATGTATGTGCGTAGGTGTATGTGTGTGCACACATTCACTTATGACTGTGTGCACGAGTGTGTGCGAAAGAGAGTATGTGTATGTGTGTGTGACTCCATGTGTGTGATTCATTCCAGGGCAGTTTTAGTCCTTATAAAATATTCATTTTGGTTGTGCAGGGCCCTGTAATTGCCATCTCTCACCCTGAATTATTTATACCTTGCACAGACTGACAAAGCTTTGCCATACGGCCCCAGATGAATCAGAAAGCAGCCATCTCTGCTGCCAACAGCACTGGGCTTTCACACAAATATGGCAGCCACGTCTCTCTGCCTGGCCTCTCTTAATTTGACATTTTCTTTTTCCCCCTGCCTTTGTCCTAGGTGCACAGAAAGGTTACCTGTTAGCTTTAAGCACCGACCCTCTCTCTGTCTTTCTCTCTCTACCCCCCCCCGTCCCCCCAACCCCCCAACATGACAGTCCACAGTAGGTGTTTTCTTTCTTTTTTTTTTATTTTTTGTTAATGTGGCAGCAACGTCAGTCTGGGCTGCCTCATGTTTTATGATGACTGACCAGCCCTGACAGCCACTTTAGATGTATGTATAATACATTAGTAATAATACCATGTACAGTATTGCATGCATTTGTGCATGCATGGACCTGCTCGTTGCACACACTCGCACATAAAAGTCCCCAGCCATCCCGCTGGATCCAACACGCCTGTTGGTAAATGGTCAAAGCCCCCCTGCTGGCTTTCCCTGTACAGCTGTGCTGCTCCGCGTGCCGCCTGGGTCTAATCACTCCGTGTGGCCACAGGAGAGCGCCGGGGAGAGACGGCGCTCTATGGCTCTCATTGTAGACCGGCTCTGGGCCCTTCCAGAACCCATCGTCCAACACCCTAAATACTACTATTCACCAAGTCCAGTTACTCCAGCATATGCTTATCTTCCATCTCACTGGTGCAGGGAGGTGCTGACTGGTATTTCCTCAAGGCCCCGAGCGCCAATGCTGACCAGTAATCAAAGCACCGTATTTCACCTGAGCAAAAAAAACAAAAAAAAAACCAACCTGCAGATACAGTATTTCTCTCCAGTTTAACTCCTGAACAGAGAATATCTATTAATGATGATTATTCTTGCGATGTCAGCAACCTCTCGGCCGACGGCGTTGAAACTGTCACCGCCGGTATCAATAGTTGTCATGCATTCTTCATAGTTGCCGGTGATGAGTCGAAATTGTTTATGAATTCCAGTTTAGATGTAAATGTGTCGACTCCACACCAGCAACTGGTGTTTGAGTCCGTTTTACAAGCAGGGTAGCAGAAGACGTAACAACGCGGAATTATTTATGCTTTGTGTCTTATTATATTGTGTTCAAAGTCTGGGAGAAAAGCCGCATTTGGAGTAAAACAAAGAACAGCGAGCAACAGTACACAGCCTCAGCAGTATCTTGATGTGAGGATGGGAGAGGTAGCGAGAGAAAGCTTGGGGCTAAACATACAGTATATGGTGGGCTGGAGCTAAAAGCTGCATAAAGCGCACAGCCCTAGTCCACTGTTAGCAAGTGATGGATAGTTAGTAGGAGCTCAGGGTCTCCGTCTAATCTGTTACAGTAAACCTGTGCCAAAGCCTGAAGGGAATCAGTGGGGGCTACAGCTAGGAGTCGGTTTGACGTGAAACCATTTGAGAAGACGAGCAATTCTCTTAAGTAAGAAACTAACAGTGTCTGGGAGAGAGACAGCGAGACATGAGGTGAGCAGAATAAGTGAGAGGGAAAGCGAGAAGGCAGAGAGAGAGAGAGAGAAGGCGGAAGAGCTACCATAATGAGTCCTGTAGCCATGGAGTAAATGAAGAGGGATTGACAGAGTGAGGGATCCTCAAGTGAAATAATGTCAATGCCACTCTGCCCATTAGAGAGAAAGGGGGGGATGGGGATGGTAGTGGAGAGGGTAAAGAGGGATGAATGGAGGGACACAGCTACATGTTAGGATGCAGGGGAAGCACATGAATTATTTGTGACACCCCCCCCCCACGCAACACACACTCACACCGCTAACAAAAAAAAAAAAGAAATATGAAACAATACAATGAACTCACAATGGCAGCTGGGAAAGAAAAAGAAATAATAAAAACAAGGCCTTGGAAATACACAATAAATTCTCCAAGACATGCACTCGTGATGCGCTACAATAATAATCACAGTGACATCTGCTGTGCTTCGCTCTCCGAGGAGACGGGTAGAGTCCGTGAGCGGAAGGGGTTAATCTCCCAAACCCAATAAGGTTGGATAGTGAGGCACTTGTTCCCTGATAAAGAAGTGATAGGATCTGTGGGTCTGGTCCCTCGGTGCTTGTACAGGGGTAGAGCAAATATTGTTAATGTGCTGTGGTTTACTTCAGCTAAGGCGAGAGAAAAACAGCCCCGCTTGACGAGAGAAGACAGCGGCAAACCTGAATACGACAAAAACGGCCATGGCAGCTCAGCTCGGCCTCCTACAGGCTCAGCGGCCAGCACACACACACACACACACACACATATATATATAACAGGCCCACTCAGCTGCATAAATAAGTGTTTGAGAAGATTAAGATCTATAAGTGTCTCTATTTCTAGTTTTACCTGCTTCGCCTTGTCACAACAGGGATCTGAATGCAGTTCAGTGGAGTGCCTAATAACTGGAGCAGTAGGTAAGGAAGGCAGGAGGCTTGACATTAAGACCCCGGCGTTTTGGAAATCCGATACGCTATTGACCCGTGTACTACTATCTCAGCATAGAGATCTGGTGTCAGCAGATTGTAGTCTGGTGTTGGAAGCTGTTTCTTTCAGGGCTTCTGTAACAGGGGCCCATTGAGTCTGGGCGGCAGCTGGGGCCTGATGGGCTGGAGCTGGGTGGTGATCGATACTCACCGCCTTGCAACGGATGACCTCACTGTCATGGCTGCCGGCTGTGGACACTGCATGCTAGTCATTAGTGCCGGGGCACCAATCAGGAGCTTAGGGTTGTCAATACCTGACTCTTACAGATACTGCGGCCATCTGTCAGTGTATTGTGTAACTGCACTAAACAAATATGGGGGAGCGCTTTTGTACAATAAGAACAAGGTGTAGGATTGAAGGAAAATGCCTATAAAGAATGAACTTTCACCAAAGAAAAATCCAAAAACCATTGACAAATTGACAGTCGATCTCCTTGCATCGACTGTGGCGCCTTCTTAATAATACAACATTATCCTTATTTGCCCTCTTCGCTCAAAGCGACGGACATTTATGCACGGGTGACATCAACCTGGCAATTAAGTTGGCCATTTAAATGAGAGCAGGCCTTTCTCACCTCCCCTGTTTGTTTTTCTCCCCCCCTTGCTCTCCTTTTTTTTCTTCTCCCTGCTCATCTTCCGTTTGATGATAGGAGAGGGTGAGCTAGAATTAGGGCAATGGGTCTCCCTTTGAGTGTCAGCCTAAAATGATCAGAGTAAAGATAAGAGAGTCTAGCAGCCCTCAAATCAGTCAAAGTGCCAAAGTCGGCCTTTTTCTCCTCAATTACCGGGTCTGTGAAGCCAGCGAGTGGAAGGCGCAGAGCCTGCTGCATTACTAAAGAGACAATCTATTTCCCCTTTGACCAGAGGGAGAGAAATCATTATGGCATGATTAGTAGCTTCGGCAGTGGGCGAGCATGAAGGTACTACAGGAGAATCGTATTAATTGCCTCAGACCGAGGCATGAGCAGGATTGTTTTAACGCTGATTTGTGGACTTGTATGACTAGCTGTCGGAGATAAAAGCTGATGTCGGGTCTTAGTTATACCGGCAGACTTCAGGCACGCAGGCAGAGGGTTGGTGTCAAAAATGAGCTTCCATGGCTGCCCTGGAAGTCTTTCTCGATATGCCAGTCGCTGTCTTCCTCTTTGTCTTTCTTCACACTTCATAGTTCTCCTTTATGCCTCCCCCCATCTCCTCCCACTCCTCCATCCCACTTGTCCCTCAGATGGACTGCACCCCACCCCTTCCCACTCTCCCTTTCTCTCTCCCCTCCAACTGATAGCTGCCTTGGCCGATTATTTCATCCAGTGCGGTCCGCTGAGAGCCTCCTCTCCCGGCTTTGGAAGAGCTTTAATTAGCCATGTTAATATCCCCTTCATTGGCCTTAATATCACTCAACACCTTCCTCCATCTCAGCAGCCACCAGGGTCCCCCTGTCCTGTCAGAACAGCTGATTATTGAGAAGGATAGCTTTAATCAAACCTAATTGCAGTTCATTCTTTCTCTCTATCCCCCTTTGCCCTCCATTGCCAACATCTAATGGCAGCGACGACTTGATATCCCATTAAAAAACAATTAAACAACCTTCTTTTGTCTCTGTGCGTGCCAAAACACCAGCACAAACTTCTGTAGATATTTAAGAAGTAAAAGAGAGAGAGCGGGGCCTTGTCTTAATTGCTCTCCTTTCCACCAAGGACCAATTTGCACTGTGCTCATGGAGAATCTTAACCAACTCAAATGTAATGGATGCTATAGCACCGCCACTGCTGCGGACTATGAAAATTAAGCTTATCTTTTTAGCAGAGAAATTGTGCTTAATTGCCTTCATAACAGTAAACATAAAGGAGCTCGCTTATGAAAGCGTGGGCACTCAATTTCTTGTGTTTATTGTTTCTTAAGTTTTAGTTTCGCCGTAGTAGAAACCGTATGTAAGGGCGTTAAAGTATCCCGCAAAAGAGACAAGACGAACTCTGGAAGTAATGTGTTTCTTTTATGAAGTCAGCTGCATAGTCTGGGAAATGTATTCTATCTCTCGCACCGACATAAATCCTCCACCAACGGGGTGACACGTGCACATACATATGCTCACATGCATGTGCACGCACGGGCCTTACCCAATCAGTATGAGAGGCGACAGACAAATAAAAGTCGTATTTCAGGTCTGCTTTCCACAGATGTCTGCTGCTCTACATTATGACTCTTTTGGGAAATAAAAACAGGGTCAGGGAATTAGAGTACATAATGGTCATTTTGATGATCAGCCAACAGATGCAACCCGAAAAAACATGGCGAACACAATCAAGCGAAATGCACTAATGACAAGTCAGGTTTTTTTTATGGCCTCACCACACACCGACAGGCAATCAGCATTTTGGCATGGGTTAAAATGTCTTTTATTGATGTCCAAGCCAAAGCTCCTTTGGATGCGGAGTGAAAATATTTTCTCACCTCTCCGCTCCCTCATGGGCCCTCAGTGAAGCACAAGGTATAGGAGTCTATCGAAGAACGCTTCTAAATGACCAGCGCATGTGTTAATGTGGCCAGGGTTAGAAGGGTCATTTCAGACTCTGATTTATGGCCTGGCCCAGATCCCACTGGGCAAACCAGAAGACTTAAGTGTTGTGAAAGCGTCCTCACAGGCCACACAAGCCACCGCATTTAGCCGAATGAAATGGCCTTGCAATCTATGGTGCAATCTATGGTAATCCAACAAACCGCCGAGATTCTACGAGTCAAGTCAGTGTTACAATGGAAGCTACAGTATTGCATATTGTAATGTTCATGCGACTTGATAAAAAATAAATACCACCGCACTGTATTTCTAATGAACATGCGAAAACAAAGGCGCAATCAGTCACGATTCTGTGGGGAGACTTTGGCGAAACTACAAGTCAATTTCATTGTTTATTCTGTGTGGTTGTGTAAGACAATAGGCTACATCTGAGACCATTTTTCTTATTGGTCTTGCTGTTAATCTTCCTCTCTTTAACTGTCTGCTAGGCTACATCTGAAGTACAGCTCTCGACGTGAGGCGTTGTAAATAAATTCTGCAAGATCAGAGACAGAGGCGGCTCACAGACATACCAGATCTCACTCAGACGTGACATTTGTTCAGAGGCGATTAGCCAGGTTGTAATTTGTGGCATAATTGCCTCACCCACCCACAAGTGCATGGTTGTGGGTGTGTGCGTTATGTGTGTGTATGTGTGTGTGTGGCATACGGTAGTCCCAGGAGTGTCCGCCTAATTGCCTGACAGGACTATAAGTTTTGTGGCGCGCTCTCACCTTGTTAGGTCCTTTATCCCTGACGCTCTTCAAACAAGACCTGGTCACAGGTGGGCCTCATTTGCCTCCCTATTGAACAGGAGAACTTTAATTGCACAGGGGGCGTCCTGGGATTAAAGAGGTGGGTGGAATATCAAGTGGCTTCCTGGATGTTAGTGGCAGATGGGTGTTGGAAAAGACCCGTGAACTCAGGTGAGAGGATGGAACGACAAAGAGGCTGACGCAATAGACTTTGAGGCAATAACAAATGCAAAAATATTGTCCTGCTTTTTAAGTGAGTGAGTGAATGAATGTGTTTGACAATACGTATTATGTCTTTTGATGGTGGCCAATAAGGGACGCAACACCTGCAAAAGCAGAATTTTTTTTTTTTTGCATCAATTCAACAAGTGGTAGTTGCATCACAAATAATAAAAAAGCCTTGCACATTGAAAAAAGAGAACACAAACACCTGCAGCACATGCAACAGTTTAATATGATATGATAATGTGTCTGTTGCAGATTCACACAACGCACGCACAGAAACACTTTGCAAAACTTCACAACAAAGCAGAAGTAGTCGCACCTCAAAAAGACCTCTCTGCCCAGAGGACATTAAGTCTGTTATCTTTATCCCAACCTGGTCAGCAGAGCTCAGTATATTTATTTATTTACTTTATTCAAGATTTTGCTCTTACGCGAGTTGTATTGTCACATTTTATCATTTTATTAGTAATGCACTGAGGGGTAGAAGTCAGTTAAAGTCCTCCAGGCAGGCTTGTGTTGTGAGTACGGTACTTGCGTTATGTCTTGAAACTTTGCACAGTAGACACGTTATCAAATTAAATTGTCACGTGTGTGCAGGTTGGGTTTGAATTCTCTGCATTTGCGAACAACTTTCAATGTGCAAGACATTTTTTGATCCAACTACCCATCATTGAATCGATGTAGGTGTTTTTTGTATTTGTAAAGGCCGAGGCTGTATACACGACAATCCTGTAAGCACTGAGCTTCTCTACACAGTGATTGTGTACGTAGTGTGTCAAAAAGCTATATACCCCACACATTATATAATGCACCATAGGGGTTCACGAGTCAAGTTAGATGAATCTCCTTTTGTCTTAGACAGAGAGAGACTTGTAAGAACCCACAGTTTTGTGGCATTATACTCCAGACTGAACAATAACTGTGGCCTGAGTGACATTTTATTAAACTAGAGATAATATTGCATTATTGATTCATATATACAGTGGTGGGCACACTTCCGATAATCCGATAACAGATAATTATCAAAGATAATGTTTTCATTATCGGATTATCTTTTTAGATAACTTTAAAAACCATTATCGGACTAATTATCTTCCGATGAATTGTTGTCCGATTACATAGTAAACCAAGCTGAACAGCAGCAAACATTTTTAAAATTTAAAATCAGTTGAGACCTACCTGTTGAAAGTTTCCTAAAAGATGTATAGTTCTACCCTCTACAAACAGAAGCGAGCTAGTTTCAGGAGAAATCACTCTACCCTCTGCAGGCAAAGAAGAACTGGTCACAAAAAAAAAAAAAATAATAATAATTTGCTTTAACACCATACTGATACGCTGGCAATATCACCCAAGTCATCCAGAGGCATACATTTTTAACTTATGGTTCAAATTTTGACCAAACTAATTTTGGGCAAGTTATTTAAAATTACTGTCATGCCTGAAGTTTCATAAAGTGAAACATCAGATATATGTTTTAATTTTAAAGTAATGTGCTAATTTTTAAGGTTTTGTGAGCACATGCTGTGCCCAGCAGTGCATTATGGGTAATCTCAGTATGTTCACGACAGGACAAATGCATTTCAGACACTCTGTTCAGGCTCCACGGACAGCAGCATTAAACTCTAGTGCCTAAAACTCTCGTGAATATATTCTCTGTGTTTATAGATGTTATTGTATTTGCGTTTGTTAAATTCCACGCATCTTAAATCAATGTAGCAGACATGGATTATCTGGAATTTTGTTTTGGCAAGTTTTCAAGGCCTCTACTGCCATCTACTGGCCAGTAGTGTTCATGGCAGTATTCGCCCTAAGTACTAAGCGTCGGGGCACCAGTAGATGGCAGTGTTCTATTTATTTGGCCCCGGTTATATCAAATGGTTGTCAGATCAACTTTTTGGCTTTGCAAATGGCTTTTTTTTTTTTTTTTTTACAAATTAAGTTTAAAAACAAAACAACAACAAAAAAAATAACATTACAAGACAGCTCTGCAGTGTTTACACATGCACAGTGTGAGCGGTTGGGTGCTTGTAGCTCTTCAGGAGCAGGATACAGAATAATATCAAACAGATTTGATTTTCATTCGAGCATACGATCGGCGAGCAGGAGGTGGTCGTCAGATGTTGAACGCAGCTTGTTACTCCATGTACACTACACGATGCAGGACACGCGATTAACCTGAAACTCGGTCCAAAAATTTCTCACACGAATGAAAAATCATCTGAAAAAGGACCAAAACTCGCACAGTATAAAGCCAACATTTATGTGTCAACACAATATTGAGTGCACGTTTTACAACATCATAAAACGTGCGCACGGAAATAATAAAACGTACGCACATTCTCTCCACATGCAAAACATTTTGCGATGACACTTCCAGGACTCCATAAAAATGCCTGTTTTTACAAATAAAAAATGGAATATTTTACAAAAGCACATTTATCTGTAAACACCAACACATGACACACGTCACATTAAAGTGTTGGTTTACATAATGAATGATTGAACCAGTGTTTAGCAGAGGCACTTTTACCCAGAATCCGTTGCGATCTGTCTGTGTTTGTTACAAAACCTCAGAATTAGTGCATTATTCAACATTAAAAGATATATGTTATATTTTAATTTTGTACAAATGACAGAATTGACATTAATGGAGTTATTCTATCAGTATTCACACAAAACCATAAGTCAGGATGCCTTTATTTTTCAAGACCTCTGCCTGACCGGAGCATTTTGATTGGTTGGGGGCTGGCTTTCTGGCTGCTCTCAGGGTGCTGCAGTGCTGTAGCTTTGGAGCTTCCAGAAGGGGGCATTATGTTCAAACATAGCAGTGCTGACTCACTGTTTGGGTCTTTTGTCGCTTTTTATGCTTCCAAAAGCAATCGTGGTGTCAAAACTCAAATTCAGTTTGTTAGTATTTGCAAATGTACCAGAGACAATACTGTAATTTATCGGTTATCTGTAACTTCCGATACATTTTTGGGTGGTTCATCGGTTTATCTTTATCAAAGATAATGTTTCAGTTATCTGATTATCTGTTATCGAAGTAAATTTTTTGCTAATCTGTGCCCACCACTATATATATATATACTTAACAAAAATATAAATGCAACAGTTTTGGTTTTGCTCCCATTTTGTATGAGATGAACTCAAAGATCTAAAACTTTTTCCACATACACAATATCACCATTTCCCTCAAATATTGTTCACAAACCAGTCTAAATCTGTGATCAATCAATCAATCAATTTTTTTTATATAGCGCCAAATCACAACAAACAGTTGCCCCAAGGCGCTTTATATTGTAAGGCAAGGCCATACAATAATTATGTAAAATCCCCAACGGTCAAAACGACCCCCTGTGAGCAAGCACTTGGCTACAGTGGGAAGGAAAAACTCCCTTTTAACAGGAAGAAACCTCCAGCAGAACCAGGCTCAGGGAGGGGCAGTCTTCTGCTGGGACTGGTTGGGGCTGAGGGAGAGAACCAGGAAAAAGACATGCTGTGGAGGGGAGCAGAGATCGATCACTAATGATTAAATGCAGAGTGGTGCATACAGAGCAAAAAGAGAAAGAAACAGTGCATCATGGGAACCCCCCAGCAGTCTACGTCTATAGCAGCATAACTAAGGGATGGTTCAGGGTCACCTGATCCAGCCCTAACTATAAGCTTTAGCAAAAAGGAAAGTTTTAAGCCTAATCTTAAAAGTAGAGAGGGTGTCTGTCTCCCTGATCTGAATTGGGAGCTGGTTCCACAGGAGAGGAGCCTGAAAGCTGAAGGCTCTGCCTCCCATTCTACTCTTACAAACCCTAGGAACTACAAGTAAGCCTGCGGTCTGAGAGCGAAGCGCTCTATTGGGGTGATATGGTACTACGAGGTCCCTAAGATAAGATGGGACCTGATTATTCAAAACCTTATAAGTAAGAAGAAGAATTTTAAATTCTATTCTAGAATTAACAGGAAGCCAATGAAGAGAGGCCAATATGGGTGAGATATGCTCTCTCCTTCCAGTCCCCGTCAGTACTCTAGCTGCAGCATTTTGAACCAACTGAAGGCTTTTTAGGGAACTTTTAGGACAACCTGATAATAACGAATTACAATAGTCCAGCCTAGAGGAAATAAATGCATGAATTAGTTTTTCAGCATCACTCTGAGACAAGACCTTTCTAATTTTAGAGATATTGCGTAAATGCAAAAAAGCAGTCCTACATATTTGTTTAATATGTGATAGTGAGCACTTCTCCTTTGCTGAGATAATCCATCCCACCTCACAGGTGTGCCATATCAAAATGCTGATTAGACACCATGATTAGTGCACAGGTGTGCCTTAGATTGCCCACAAGAAAAGGCCACTCTGAAAGGTGCAGTTTTGTTTTACTGGGGGGGGGGGGGGATACCAGTCAGTATCTTGTGTGACCACCATTTGCCTCATGCAGTGCAACACATCTCCTTCGCATAGAGTTGATCAGGTTGTCAATTGTGGCCTGTGGAATGTTGGTCCACTCCTCTTCAATTGCTGTGCGAAGTTGCTGGATATTGGCAGGAACTGGTACACGCTGTCGTATACGCCGGTCCAGAGCATCCCAAACATGCTCAATGGGTGACATGTCCGGTGAGTATGCCGGCCATGCAAGAACTGGGACATTTTCAGCTTCCAAGAATTGTGTACAGATCCTTGCAACATGGGGCCATGCATTATCCTGCTGCAACATGAGGTGATGTTCTTGGATGGCACAACAATGGGCCTCAGGATCTCGTCACGGTATCTCTGTGCATTCAAAATGCCATCAATCAAATGCACCTGTGTTCTTCGTCCATAAGAGACGCCTGCCCATACCATAAACCCACCGCCACCATGGGCCACTCGATCCACAACACTGACATCAGAAAACCGCTCACCCACACGACGCCACACACGCTGTCTGCCATCTGCCCTGAACAGTGTGAACCGGGATTCATCCGTGAAGAGAATATTTGCATTTGCCCACTCAAGTCGGTTACGACGACGAACTGGAGTCAGGTCGAGACCCCGATGAGGACAACGAGCATGCAGATGAGCTTCCCTGAGACGGTTTCTGACAGTTTGTGCAGAAATTCTTTGGTTATGCAAACCGATTGTTTCAGCAGCTGTCTGAGTGGCTGGTCTCAGACGATTTTGGAGGTGAACATGCTGGATGTGGAGGTCCTGGTGGGTCCTAGTGGCTGGTGTGGTTACACGTGGTCTGCGGTTGTGAGGCTGGTTGGATGTACTGCCAAATTCTCTGAAACGCCTTTGGAGACGGCTTATGGTAGAGAAATGAACATTCAATACACGAGCAACTCTGGTTGACATTCCTGCTGTCAGCATGCCAATTGCACGCTCCCTCAAATCTTGCGACATCTGTGGCATTGTGCTGTGTGATAAAACTGCACCTTTCAGAGTGGCCTTTTATTGTGGGCAGTCCTAAGGCACACCTGTGCACTAATCATGGTGTCTAATCAGCATCTTGATATGGCACACCTGTGAGGTGGGATGGATTATCTCAGCAAAGGAGACGTGCTCACTATCACAGATTTAGACTGGTTTGTGAACAATATTTGAGGGAAATGGTGATATTGTGTATGTGGAAAAAGTTTTAGATCTTTGAGTTCATCTCATACAAAATGGGAGCAAAACCAAAAGTGTTGCGTTTATATTTTTGTTGAGTGTAAATCATTGGTTGTCTGGATCAGAAATTTCAGTTAAATGTATCATATAGGAGACGAACACACTGATATTTGAGAAGTGAAATGAAGTTTCTAGTATTTACAGAAAGTGTGCAATAATTATTTAAACAAAATTGGGCAGGTGCATAAATTTGGGCACACTTGTCATTTTGTTGATTTGAATACATTTAGCACTAATTATTGGAACACAAAATTGGTTTGGTAAGCTCAATGACCCATGACCTCCTTACACAGGTGAATCCAATCATGAGAAAGGGTATTTAAGGTGGCCATTTGCAAATGTTCCCCTGTTTGCATCTCTTCTAATGAGTGGCAACATAGGAGCCTCTAAACAACTCTCAATGACCTGAAAACAAAGATTATTCAACATCATGGTTTACAGGAAGGATACAAAATCTATCTCAGAGATTTCAGCTGTCAGTTTCCACTGTGAAGAACATAGTGAGGAAATGGAAAACCACAGGCACAGTACTAGGTAAGGCCCAAAGTGGCAGGCCAAGAAAAATCTCAGATAAGCTCAAGCAAAGGATGGTAAGAACAGTCATAGTCAACCCATAGAGCTGCTCCAAAGACCTACATCATGATCTTGTTGTAGATAGTGTCTCTGTGCATTGTTCAACTATACAGTGCACTTTGCACAAAGAGATGCTGTATGATGCTATAATGCAGAGGAAGCCTTTTCTGCGTACACGCCACAAACAGAGTCACTTGAGGTATGCTAAAGCATATTTGGACAAGCCAGGATAATTTTGTAATAAGGTGCTGTGGAGTGATGAAACTAAAATTGAGTTATTTGGACATAACAAGGGGCGATATGCATGTTTGAAAAAGAACACAGCATTCCAAGAAAAACACTTGCTACCTACAGTAAAATTTGGAGACGGTTCCATCATGTTGTGGGGTTGTGAAGCCAGTGCAGGTACTGGGAATCTTGTTAAAGTTGAGGGTCACATGGATTCCAGTCAATATCAGCAGATTATTGAGAACAATGTTCATGAATCAGTAACAAAGTTGAAGTTGCGTCGGGGCTGGATCTTTCAACAAGACAACGACCCTAAACACTGCTCAAAATCTACTAAGGCATTCATGCAGAGGAACAAGTACAATGTTCTGGAATGGCCATCTCAGTCCCCAGACCTGAATATTATTGAAAATCTGTGGTGTGATTTTAAGCGGGCTGTCCATGCTCGGAAACCAACAAACCTGAGATGTTTTGTAAAGACGAATGGTCCAAAATACCTTCAACCAGAATCCAAACTCTCCTTGGAAGCTATAGGAAGCATTTAGAAGCTGTTATTTCTGCAAAAGGAGGATCTACTAAATACTAATGTATTTTTTCTGTTGGGGTGCCCAAATTTATTCACCTGCCTAATTTTGTTTAAAGAATTATTGCACACTTTCTGTAAATCCTATAAACTTAATTTCACTTCTCAAATATCAGTGTTTGTCTGCTATATGATACATTTAACTGAAATTACTGATCCAAACAATCAATAGTTTATGAAGGAAAATCATGGAAATCATTGGGGGTGCCCAAACTTTTACATACAACTGTGTGTGTGTGTGTGTGTGTGTGTACATTTTATATATATATATATATATATATATATATATATATATATATATATATATATATATATATATATACGAGGTCTGTCCATAAAGTATAGGTCCTTTTTATTTTTTTCAAAAACTATATGGATTTCATTCATATGTTTTTACCTCAGACATGCTTGAACCCTCGTGCGAATGCGTGAGTTTTTCCACGCCTGTCGGTGACGTCATTCGCCTGTGAGCACTCCTTGTGGGAGGAGTCGTCCAGCCCCTCGTTGGAATTCCTTTGTCTGAGAAGTTGCTGAGAGACTGGCGCTTTGTTTGATCAAAATTTTTTCTAAACCTTCAGAAATGCTGAAACCGACTTCTTCTGAAACTTCTCTGTTCTCTCACGACGTCCTGGATCAATAGAGCCTGAAATGTGGAGGTTTTCAGCTTGAAACAGGCTGATGACGCCGCCTGAGAGCGCTGAGCGACGTCTCGCACCGTGGGAAGTCCTTAAAGCGACAGTATCACCTCAAAATCTCTCATCAGCCGATAAAAGTTTTACTGAAAACCAGCTTAATTTTTCGAACCATGTCCACTTCGATGTGTCTCACAGGTTTAGAAAAAAATTTGATCAAACAAAGCGCCAGTCTCTCAGCAACTTCTCAGACAAAGGAATTCCGACGAGGGGCTGGACGACTCCTCCCACAAGGAGTGCTCACAGGCGAATGACGTCACCGACAGGCATGGAAAAACTCATGCATGCGCACGAGGGTTCAAGCATGACTGACGTAAAAACATATGAATGAAATCCATATAGTTTTTGAAAAAAATAAAAAGGACCTATGCTTTATGGACAGCCCTCGTATATATATATATATATATATATATATATATATATATATATATATATATATATATATATATATATATATATAAAATGTACACACACACACACACACACACACACACACACACACACACACACACAGTTGTATGTAAAAGTTTGGGCACCCCCAATGATTTCCATGATTTTCAAAAACCATATGGATTTGAATCACGTGTGAATCAGCCAAGGTTGAACCTTCGTGCGCATGCGTGAGTTTTTTCACGCCTGTCGGTCATTCGCGTCATTCACCTGTGAGCAGGCTTTGAGTGAGGTGTGGTCCACCCCTCTGGTCTGTTTTTTATTGCAAATAAATCTCTGAACGATTTGGAGCTTTGCTGCATCAATTTTTTTCCAGAAACTGTGAGAGACCTCCAGGTGGACACCGTTCGGAAAATTAATATGGCTTTCATGGACGATTTTATGGGGATTACACAGATTAAGTGATCCAGACGGTTTAAAGACCGCCCACAACTGCTGAGAGCGCGGCGCGCTCCCAGCCCCCATCGACAGGCTGACACCCCGCTGGAACATCCAGATCATTTCCAACGTGAAGGCTTTGTTGATCCGGGACCTCGTCTGACTTTCACAAAAAGGTTGAAGATGTGGACATCAGCACTTTTTCGGTACATTCCACCGTTACAGGAGTTTTTTTCATAGAAAGAAAAGCGGAGGGATGCGCCACAGAGCCGTTCATTACACGGGACAAAACCACCTCGGTGTTGGTCTCACAGGATGGCTTAAAGGTGGATTTCAGATGGATTCCAGTTGCTTTTCAGTCGTGTGATTATCCGATTGTGATTGTGCATGAGCTGAACCTGCCACGACATGTCCTGGAAGGCTTCATCATGGTGTTGCTTTGCACCATGCAGCTATACCGCGACGCGCGGGATTCCTCCGTACATCTGTCTCAATGTGCCGAAAAAATGCTGATGTCCACTGTTTTCACAGTTCCTGTGCTAGTCAGACGACATACCGGATCAAGACAGTGTCCAGTTTAGAAATGAATGGCACATTCCACTGTTACAGGAGTTTTTGTCATGGAAAGAGGAGCGGCTCCACCATGCGTCGTGGTGGAGCTGCATGGCGCAAAGCAACGCCGTGATGAAGCCTTCCAGGACATGTTGGGGCAGGTCCAGCTCATGCACAATCACAATCGGATAATCACATGACTGAAAAGCAACCGACAGCCGTCTGAAATACACCTTTAACCCGTCCTGTGAGACCAACACCGAGGTGGTTTTGTCCCGCGTAATGAACGGTTCTGTGGCGCGTCCCTCCGCTCCTCTTTTCATGACAAAAACTCCTGTAACAGTGGAATGTGCCGTTCATTTCTAAACTGGACGCTGTCTTGATCCAGTATGTCATCTGACTAGCACAGGAATTGTGAAAAGAGTGGACATCAGCATTTTTTCGACACATTGAGACAGACATGCGGAGGAATTCCGCACGTCGCGGTGGAGCTGCATGGTGCAAAGAAATGCCGTGATGAAGCGTCACAGGACATGTTGGGGCAGGTCCAGCTCATGCACAATCACAATCGGATAATCACACGACTGAAAAGCAACCGGAATCCATCTGAAATCCACCTTTAAGCTGTCCTGTGAGACCAACACCGAGGTGGTTTTGTCCCGCGTAATGAACGGCTCCGTGGTGTGTCCCTCCGGTTTTCCTTCCATGAAAAAAACTCCTGTAACGGTGGAATGTAGACCTCGTATATATATGCTTCTTTTGGGTTTTTTTTTGTTTGTTTTTTGCTCTTCAAGAGGCATTTTTGACAGGTGCAACTTATAGTCTGAAAAATACAGTACTATGATTTCTATTTATGTATTTCGGCTACCTGTGTGTCAGTGAACTGAGATAAGATAATATTGAAGGGGAAAAAGAATGCATGTTGGATTTGGACATGTGCAAAGAATGCAAATGGAAAACAAAAAGAATACACATTACTACTGTAGGAGATCCATATCTGTATCACTGCCAACTGCTCACAACAATATGAAACAGGATGAACATAAATAAATAATAATAATTTAACAAAATTTTCCACAATGAGATTCAAACTGGTGTGTCTTGCTCAAATAACTCAAATACTCTACTGATGGCACCACTGATGTTAATGAAGGTGGTGCGTATTCCTTCTCTTGAGTTTCCTGGGAGTAAATGGAGCCAACCTGTTACACTTGGAAGCCCTTTCTCTACACGACAGTCATGTAGATCACCACCTTCACATGTAAATGATTTCTGCCTATGGGCCACTGTATCTTTTATTCAAAGGGATAAAATAATCTTTTCTGTTTGTTTGTTTTCTTTGTGCCTCTTTTTTCAGATTCTTCCTAAAGTTCTTCCTCAAGTGCAATCAGAACTGTCTGAAGAATGCAGGGAATCCTCGAGACATGCGCAGATTTCAGGTAACTCAAATCAATTTTCTCTTGCGCTCTCTCTCTCTCTCTCTCTTCATGTTACATGTCACATGGCTCCACATTTACACGAGAGTACATTTCTGTTATTGCCAATAAAGAACACAAAAACGAGTGAAGGAGAGCACAAGAGATGTCGTGTCCTTTGTCCTCTGAGCAGAATATTTATTAGGGAATCACCATCTGACACAAATAAGGATGAAGGATTTAAGACTGCCATCAATTGTGTTCCTGACAGCTTCCTGAGCCTCAGCACAGAGGGGAGGACGATCCAACCACATGTAACAACAGTGTTAACTCAGATCTGTCTGGCAGCGGAAACACATACCTCTCTATGCACGCATATGTGCAAGCACACACACATACACATATGATGCATGCACATATAATGCATGCACTTGCTTTCTCTGTTTCCCCATTTCCCTTTTCTTATCCACATGCGCACACATTTGCACGTGTGCTTTTCTTTACGACACTGAAATCCATCCTGGGCCATCTGAAAATGATTATTATTGCAGCTTGACAATACACTGAAATTTACACTAAAGGGCATGACCCCGAAGCACTTTCAGTGCTTATTTAACCCTCTTGCTTCTAATGTGTCAAGTTGAGCCTTGAAATTAATAACCCACACTATTGATCCATTTATCCAACCATCCATCCATCCTGCCTGGGCATTTCCACCTCGAACAGCTCACTAGGTCAAGGTGAGAGAGTTTAGTGTGATTTGTCCTATCTGGCTAACTACAAACTGCAGGGGGGCGTCCATCAATGCCAGCTGTGTGCTGTGATAGTCACAAACCCCAGCATCCTCCTGGAGGAAGCCCAGACATGAAACAGACAAGACAGGGTGTCCCGTCCTGATGTCACCACCATCAGACCTTCCCTGCCTTCTCAAATCTTCCCTCGGGGGGAATCTGGACTGATGGATGACAGCCACCAAGGGCTTTCACCTCTCACTTTTCTGCCAAAGGGAAAGCAAGAAAGTCACACCTACCCCGTAAAATGGAAATGTATACTTGAATCCAAAGCAGGCAGGGGATAAAAAAGCACATTTATTGTTATCATGGGGGAGGAAGAAGTGGATTTTTTTTTTTTTTTTGGATGATCATCTTTTATCTTCGGTGCAACAGTTAGTAGACTGCGCCATTTTCTCCTCAAATAGATTTGCCAGATGCTCCACTGTAGGTGTTTCTCTGACCAAAGTTGTGTATTCTGCATGCCTTCCACTCCACTTATTACCCCCCAAAACCAGCTGGAGGCCAGAGAGGGCCCAATCCATCATCCTCAGCTTGGCCCAGCTCTGAACCTGCTTGCAAGAATGGAGCTCTTTCACTTCCCTTTCTCTCCCCTCCGCTCCGTCTACCCGCCACGTTTCCCAAACCAACCAACCAAAAAAAAAAAAAAAGCTGCCCCCCCTCGCCCCCTTTAAATTCCACTGCTACACTGAGGTCACTTACCGGCGAAGCAAACCTGAGAGGGGCTCTGTGTTTCCGGCTCAGAAACACTTTGGCCATTCACACGCGGCTCGCTGTTTGGAGATGTGGTAGCCAAAAAAACAACAACAAAAATAAGCATTATGAAATATTGAGTGTGGCTTGGAATTTGATCCTAGTAAAATGTTTGCTGAGTGATGAGATGCCGTCGGATTCGGTTGCTAATGACTCCAGTAATATTTTAAAAGGGAGGCCTTCCTTCCTCAAATAGATGGATGAACTGATCAATAATTCTGAGCTTTGGTTATGATGACAGTTGGTCAAATGGGTAAATGGAAATGGTATTTTAGCGACTGAAAAAGACAATTAGCTGGGCACAAAGCAAAACAACCACTCTAATAAAAAATAAAAAAAAATCAGCTGATATTACGCAGATTTCTTACACCTGTTGTATGATTCTTTTTTCAACTTTTCTCCTACAAAGAGCAAAAAAATTCACTGTGTACTTTCCTTTTGCAGGTTGTCGTATCGACGACTGTCAATGTGGACGGCCACGTGTTGGCCGTCTCTGACAACATGTTCGTACACAACAATTCCAAGCATGGGCGAAGGGCTCGCAGACTCGACCCTTCAGAAGGTACGCCTCCTTATCTGGAAAATGGTAGGCACATTTTTACATCTTATAATTTGCTACGCTCGTTTCTCCTCTATTTTTTTCCCCACTTTCAGACACCTTTCCATCTTAGAATTCACAGGCTAGTAGTTGCTTCTAGTTGTGTAGAATTCTGCATCGCACCATCATTGCCATTTTACTTTTTAAGCTGCTTTTTGTTTTGTTTTTTTTTTGCTTCCCTCACACATGCTGCTGCATATGGAAATAGTGTGCATTACTCAGTGTGTTCACCATTTTTGATGCCATCACTTATGATGAAAATTAGGCATATGTGTGATTTAAACGTGCTATACTGTTTCCACATTTCTAACGCTTAAATGCACCTACATTTGTCCTAAAAGCTGATGTGAAACATGATCGTATTGCTTAAGAATTTGGCTGTGAGGTCAATTTCCTGTCATTGGGTTCTGCAGATTTAGCTGTGAGAGAGCTGAAACAGGGGAGGAAAGAGAAAGAAGGGGAGGGAAGGGTGGGTCGATGGTGTATGTGTGTGTGTGTGAATGGTGGTGGTGGTTGGGGGCGGGCGGGGGGTGGCCTATGAGGAAAACAGAACTTACTGTTTTTCTTCCAACTGATTCCATATGATAGACTGATTGCCTGCTCGGCCAAAAAAAGAGAGAAGAAGGACCACCAAACCATGGGAAATCCAAAAACTAAAATGCACTAAACATAACCTTATGACCCTCGTGGCCTCCACTCACAGATGGGAGCGCGCACAGCTGAAAGATTGTTCGGAAAAAAAAAAATGGAGAACTGACTCGGGCCAATTGTGCAAATTGCTTATCTTCAGATTTCAAGAGCCAATTACGGCTGGGCAAACAGTTTATATCCACCCCTGACTGAAGCAACCTTCTCTACACATTAATGGGCATTAATGGTTCTATGACCAAAAGCAAATGTAATGTTTAATACAACAACGACGACTAATAAAAAAAAACAAAGACCAGACAATTAATATATCTCGGTGCACTGCAGTCCTAGTGGGGGGAAAAAGCTAATCTATTTGTTTTTGTCTTTATTAATGACTCCTCTACTGGAGAACAAAATCAAATAATTAAAGTCCTGCCCGGAGCACCAAAGTCATTATGTTCACTGACGTTCTGTTTGTGTGTTTCACGTTTATGACACGATAGGTGTGGATCGCCTAGCAACCAGTTTCTTAATGAGGAGAGCAATTAAAGAGGTTGAGCCCTCGCCTCCGTGTTCCCCCGCTCCCGTGGGACCCCCCATGTTTTGTGTGTATGCGTGTGTGTGTGTATCTTCACAGGTTACCCCGACCCATCCTTCTCCTCGCCGCACTCTTCAAAGCGGCAGAGTGACGCCCCGTAAAGAACGAAAAGAAGCGATTGTCAACCGCCCAGTTGAACACGTCTTTGCATAATAACTTTGATACACCTTCCCTTTGCTTAAACACTTGCGTCTTTTAAGCTGAGATCTGTAACAACCCCCCCCCAAAGAGCTTGCAGTCTCAACTCCACAACAAACTAATTTAACATGCTTCGTTCACTTTGTTTGAGTCACCTTTAACAAATGGTAGACGCGACACTAGAGAAAAGGCTGCCCAGTCATAAAATGTAATTGCAGCCGTGTCCTCCATCGTGCTCTGACAGACAGCGTGCTTTAAATTAGCAACACATTCTTCCTCAGGAGTTCACTGGGCCAGAAGCTCCACTGACTGACTGACTGTGATGCATCCTTCCTCTCAGAGGTGCTGCCCCCTGTTGGTGCAAAGAAGGGATAGCCTGTGGATGACAGAACATCACCATGTGACACTTTTTGTGTGTGTGTGTGTGTGTGTGTGTGTGTGTGTGTGTGTGTGTGTGTGTGTGTGTGTGTGTGTGTGTGTGTGTGTGTGTGTGTGTGTGTGTGTGTGTGTGTGTGTGCACTTGCTTGCACTGTCACACGACAAGCATATTATGCATTCAGACACGAACGTGCTTTGTGGCTGCCTGTCACTCAAAAACATATGGATTCAGGCTCAAAGGTGCATAAACATGCACAAATAGCTTAGCCTTTCAGACGGAGCATCACCCCCAATAACCCCCCCCACGATGCATGCAGACACACATAGACTCGTGCTCGCTTGCAGACACACGTTCCTCAGCTCGGTTCCACCGTTACAGAGCCCCAGACGATATAGGAAACTCAGTGCAGAGCCTGCAGCGCCTGCCTCATTTGCATGCCAAGTGGCTGTAATGCTGTTAGGGTTTATGCAATAAAGACAAGTGAATCCAGACTGCTGGGCCTACGAGGAAGAAAGAGAGGGAGAAAAGAAGTGGGGAAAGGAGAGAGTGATGGAGAGAGTATGAGATAGAGAGAGAGAGCGAGAGGGAGAGAGACAGAGACAGAGAGAGAGAGCGAGAGAGTCAAAGGGAACAGATGGCCCAGGGAGAGGTAAAAGGTATAATCCCATCAGCTGCACTATCAACCGACCATCTGGACATCCCACAGCACAATTACAACACATTTCAGCAGGCAGAACAAAGGACGGCTTCGTGGGGCCACATCAGACCTGTTTGAGTGTCACAGTACTAGATCTTTGGATCATTTACGTCTAGACCTAACTAGAGTAGAAAATATCAGGACTGATCACGGGCTGTTTTACAACCAGCGGCGGCTCTTCAAGTCAACACAAGTGGACAACCCCACCCCCCATCAAAAAAACAAACAAACAAAACAAAACAAAACAGTGTAACGTTTCAGGAAAGGTGACATAAATTCAGCTCGGCTGTAGCTGAAAGTTTGCAGTGACTTAGTGATGCAGCACTCGCTCTTTGCATCCTCATGCGTCCGCTCCTCGTGATGCCTATCATCTGTTGGGGGGGGTGCATTGTGCGTGTCTGTCATCAGATCGCCTGCGCTGACTGTGTAATCCACTTTGCCACGGTCTCCATTCAGCACATGCTCCCCGCGCTGTCTGTGCATTGAGACATATGCAAATTTTTTTTTTTTTTTTTTTGGCGGCAGAAGGGTGGACGGCTTAGGGTCTGAGTCGCTGCCTCTCCATGGGTCCTTCTGTGTGTGCACGGAGGGCGGCGGTGGGGGAGCTGGGATTTCCGACGTAGCGTGTCTGCGTTTGTGTGCATGCGTGATTGTGTGTTCCTGTCGTCGGGTTCAAGCTGCAGCTGCAACACCAACACCCCCCCCCGCCCACACCGCAACAGTCACCGTCACCATCAGGCCCGCTCCTTACCACCACCACCACCTCCTCCTCCTCCTTCCTGCACCCCGCCATCCCCAAAGTCAATTTGTTTACAGTAATTTTGAAGGGTGAATTATTTGCTGTAATCGTCCGCACTGATGAAGGTCAGGCCCTTAGAGGGGGCCCGGCGTGCCCATAGAGGGTTGGTCCTCTTTCAGATGCTCCGCTTCGCAATTAAGGAAAGCAAATGTCACTCCTCCAGGCCTCACAAATGAAAATCTGTACGGGGTGATTAGCATGAAGTCAACAGCGCCTGTTAAAGTCAGATTCCCTGTAGTACCGGTGTGTGTGCGTGCACTTTATGGGCAGCGAGAGAGAGCAAACATGACCTGAACAGACCCAACAGCAAAGCAAACAATGGGAGATGTCTTGTCGGAGGTGATCCGTACAACAATGGCCGACTGTGATTTACTTACTGGATGGGGAAGGATAATAGAGGTGTAGAACTGAGCGTGCAAAGAAAGGGAACTTGCTGAAATAGTTGCTCACGCTTTGAGAAGCGGGAAGAAAAAAACCCCCCACACACATAGTTCGGAGTGTATTAAAATATATTGATGGAAATAGATTAAATTTGATATTGCTATTTTATGGCTAGCTGTCATGCTATTTGTGTTGTAAACACAGTGTTGTGCCGCGCACCATATTAAGGTAATGCATCAAATGACAGTGAATGTGCGGCACCAGATCACTCAAATTAGATTATAATAACAACGCGGAGTGTTGATGAATGGTGGCGCTAGGTAGCAGAAGTCATGCCAGATGAAAAGCATTGTAATAAACAATATGAAATGGATTGAATCGATCACAAAAAGGGAAAAAAAAGACCCTCAATCTGAATAATTCATGAGTGTATTTCACGTTATGAAACCTGAAGCGACACCGTGCGCCTGCACTCTACTGTATACGCAGAACAAAGGTAATGAAACAAACATGAAACAGCAAAGCTTGAGCTTGTCATTTCCACTTTAACAGCCTGTATTCTTGACTCATTTGAGATTTATTCAACTTTGAAATTTTACTGTACGTGCCGGCGGCGTGCTTAATCAATTCTGATAGCTACATTTGCCCTGACACGTAATTTGCTCTATCAAATCATTTTCCTGGTGAGCCCGGCGTTTAGCCTTTGTGAAGTGGACCATTTGAAGGGTCTGCTTAACTACACCACTCCAGCGCGTTGATAAATGATTTTGATTCTCATGCCTTAAAGGACAAATCCATCATTTTTTTTTCCAGGGGGCAATTTTCATGATATGTCTTTGTGAGGCAGACAGGAAGGGATGAACGTAGAGGTGATGCAGTGATATGTCTGTGTGAAAAGAGATATGGACTTGAGTGCTGGAGCCCAGGTGCTGAATTTGCTCTTCTCTTTGTCTTGGATAAGCAGCCACCCCATGCATCAAGGCTATCAGCCCCAGTGAGGGATGGACCACCGGAGGAGCCACTGTCATCCTCATTGGCGACAACTTCTTCGATGGCCTACAAGTTGTGTTTGGCACCATGCTCGTATGGAGCGAGGTGACGTCTCAATTTATCCGCATGCTTTTAGATCTCTTGCAACATTTATTAACAGCCCCCCCTCTCCCATGTGGAGTATACAGGTTATGGCATCATTTGTGTCTACAGTCCTGTTTTTTTTTTTTTTTTTTTAAAAGATGGATTTTAAAATATCTTCAGAAATAAATGCAAATGAACATATTTTGTATGAGCAGAATAATTCATGAAAAATCTTGTTATTGACAACAAAAACAACAACAACAGCAGCAACTAAGCCAATGCTTTCATATAGTGAAATAAGACATATATTAAATGAACGCCTGACACAATTATTGGCAAACTTTGATATGAATCATAAAATTAAAAATAAAGAATAAGGACAAGATTAAGAGAGAATATAGACAATTAGAAGAAAAATGAATGTAAGTGCTGAAATGTAAGGCTTTCACATTACTGATGATGATATTCACCCTATGCTTGGTGACCTGATGATGAGACGGCATTGGGGTTGGACTTGAGGAAACAAATGGACTTTTAAATTTTGTTTTAAGGACCAGAGAATACTAGATTTATCTTCTTTTTGCTCCTTTTTGTTCATGAAAATGCTTACGTAACAAGGAAATGACTGAATGAAGTGACACGAACAAATGAACAAATAAAGTGAAAGTGATAAATTTACATTAAATTGTCATTTTCACAGCAGATGTCATGAGGTACATCAGGAGATGGATACATAAACATTTCCAAGTCACTGAATATCTCTTGGATTTCATTTACATTAATCAAGTTGTTAAGCGGACAAACGTTTCTTACGCCCCCTGGATGCTACACCAGTCCATTGCAGGTTACTCCCCTGGCCAAGATTGGTACCCATTTACAGCTGGGTGGACTGAGACAATGCAGACATGTCACTTGTCCAAGGGCTCAGATAGATAGTATCAACAAGAACTGAACTCAGGTCTATATAGTGGGAGTGCAACTTCTATCTCATTGGGCTGGAAGAGGTAGTTGTCAACGCATGAGCATCCATACAAGGAGTAGACTAGTGAGGGAAGCTACCAAGAGGCCCAACCAACTCTGAAGGAGTGATAGACTTTAGCAGCTGTCATTGGAGAAATTGGGCAGAGTGCAGCTATTGTCCGTTGCAGGAGTCACAGCGTCATGGTGGAGCAGAGAAGGACTTTGTGGCAAACAAACCGCCAATTAAATCTAGTCTCAATTCTCCCATGAGCCATTTGGCAAACTGTAACTGAAACTAGCAACAGTGGTGTTAGTGGCCACCATGACCCTGTGCTTCACAACAAGGCTGGCAAATCCCATGCAAGCAACAGGGCTATTCTGTACAAACATTCCTATTTAAACTCATATGTAATACGAGTACAACAACTGTAAATTATGTTAAAAGATGCCATCATGGCCCAAAATAGGAGGTTTACTGGTTGTCAGCTCTGTCTATCATAATCCAAAATTTCAGCACTGAATATATGCAGTTATGAAGTTACTGATGGAAATTTCATGATCCCACTCACTCATTGTGACTCCCGTCCTCTCATATACATGCCCTGCTAATAGCACAGAATTTCACTTGTTCTTTTCAAGAAAAAACATTCTCTGTTCCACTCCACCCTGAACCTGTGTCACTGCTGATGCAAATGACAAAAGTTGATCTGTGCACAATTTTCATATACAGTACTCATGGTGCTTTACAATGATGCCTAATATTCACATGCAGACACACTGACACACCGATGTCAGCGTGCTACTATGCAAGACACCCAGCTGCACACTGCGAGCAACTGGAGGATTGAGGACCTTGCTCAAGGGCACCATAGTGAATTTCCCGTCTGATGGGGAGTCAGATCCTCATCAAATCTGCAAGCGACGCATCAAAGTTAACTACTGTCTAATCACTACATCCTCATTATGTGCACTTCTAATTTGGTGTTACAAAATGATAGTATTTATTGTTTTGGGGCTTGTACAGCAAAGACTTAAGTGAGCTGGAGAATGTGTGTTTATAATACAACCCTAATTCCAATGAAGTTGGGACGTTATGTGGAATGTAAATAAAAACAGAACACAATGATTTGCAAATCCTCTTCAACCTATATTCAATTGAATACACCACAAAGACAAGATATTTAATGTTCAAACTGATAGACTTTTTTGTTTTTGTGCAAATATTTGCTCATTTTGAAATGGATGCCTGCAGCACAGTTCAAAAAAGTTGGGACAGGGCAACAAAAGACAGGGAAAGTTGATGAATGCTCAAAGAACACCTAATTGGAAACAAGTGAGTGTCATGATTGGGTATAAAAAGAGCATCCCCAAAAGGCTCAGCCGTTCACAAGCAAAGATGGGGCGAGGATCACCACTTTGTAAACAACTGCATGAAAAAAATAGTCCAACAGTTTAAGACTATTTCAACATTCAGTTGCAAGGAATTTAGGGATTCCATCATGTACAGTCCATAATATAATCAGAAGATTCAGAGAATCTGGAGAACTTTCTAGACGTATAAGCGGCAAGGCCAAAAACCAACATTGAATGCTCGTGACCTTCGATCCCTCAGGCGGCACTGCATTAAAAACTGACATTATTGTGTAAAGGATCAACAACATCCAGAAATGCTGCCGTCTTCTCTTGCCCCGAGCTCATTTGAAATGAACAGACGCAAAGTGGAAAAGTGTGCTGTGGTCTGATGAGTCCACATTTCAAATTGTTTTTGGAAATCATGGATGTCGTGTCCTCCAGACAAAAGAGGAAAAAGATCATCCAGATTGTTACCAGCGCAAAGTTCAAAAGCCAGCATCTGTGATGGTTTGGGGGTGTGTTAGTGCCCACGGCATGGGCAACTTACACATCTGTGATGGCACCATCAGTGCTGAAAGGTACATCCAGGTTTTGCAGCAACACATGCTGCCATCCAAGCAACGTCTTTTTCAGGGACGTCCCTGCTTATTTCAGCAAGACAATGCCAAGCCACATTCTGCACGTGTTACAACAGCGTGGCTTCGTAGTAAAAGAGCACAGGTACTAGACTGGCCTGCCTGCAGTCCAGACCTGTCGCCCATTGAAAATGTGTGGCGCATTATGAAGCACAAAATACGACAATGGAGACTCCGGACTGTTGAACAACTGAAGTCGTACATCAAACAAGAATGGGAAAGAATTCCACCTACAAAGCTTCAACAATTAGTGTCCTAAGTTCCCAAATGCTTATTGAGTGTTGTTAGAAGGAAAGGTGATGTAACACAGTGGTAAACATACCACTGTCCCAGCTTTTTTGAAACGTGTTGCAGGCATCCATTTCAAAATGAGCAAATATTTGCACAAAAACAATAAAGTTTATCAGTTTGAACATTAAACATCTTGTCTTTGTGGTGTATTCAATTGAATATAGGTTGAAGAGGATTTGCAAATCATTGTATTCTGTTTTTATTTACATTTTACACCACGTCCCAACTTCACTGGAATTGGGGCAGTAGCTCAACATCCAATAAATGCTATTATCGTGTATATTTCCAACATTAAAAGGGAGCTAATGAGGAAAAAGTGATTCAGATCTGGTGAATTTTGATGCACCAGATCAATAAAAAAAAACAAAACAAAAAAAAAACTGAGAATGGGGACGACAACAAAACTTTTCTGTTTGTATTTGTCAATGACTGATGTAGATGAAGTCCATGACATCTTCAGTGAGTTGGAAAAATGTCCATCTTTCCATCCTCTGACCTGTCTTAAGAAAACTGGCTGCAAAAGTGATGATTTAATGTAAATTTATCAAAGTGTGCTAATAATTGTGCCACATGTACATTTTGTGTCTATATATATTTTTTATTTAACTTTATGAATGTTTTTTGTTGCTGTTGTCATTCAGTAACTTTTGACATTTTCTTAAATAGTTTGATAATATATACAATTTATTAATTTGCATTTATTTTTGGAAATATTTTAAATTCTGTTTCTAAAAAGCAAGCGTGCCAACACTTTGTTGGTTTGTGGGAAAGACGCATAAAGACAGAACTAGAGGGCTGACTCCCTATACTGTGTATGTATTGCAAGTGTGCCACCGTGGGGAGCCGTCGGCCATCCCTGAATGGGTCAAGAAGTGCTCATGAACAATGAAAACTAGTCACTCAACAAGGAAGCAGTACATAAATTTATTGTAGCAAACTCATAAAAATAAAATGATTAATAGTACTTATTACAAATGCATTTGATAACAAGAGCAATCTGAGATTTCTGATGTCTGCCAAGGATTGACGAGGACTCAAAATAAAAGATATGTGATTCACATCATGACCCGGACTTTACTTGGATCTGGATTCCACAACACAATGCAATAATTGCATACTGATCCAGAATTGTCCAACTGAGATGTTGTAAGGTGTTGTTGATCTTTAATTCACAAGCTGAAACAAAATAGCATCTTCTTGATCAAGGTTTTACATTGTGATGTTGTAGCTTTCTGCTGCAAAACCTGCATATTGATCCAGATTACTCCCAACAAATCCTGAGCTAGATCGGGATCCGGATCAGCTCCAAAATTCAGTGGAGTCTTCTTCCATGCCTTAATATCTATCTGTGTTGGAAATTTCACCAGAATCCATGAAGTAGTTTTGAAGTAATACTGCAGAGACTAAATAAAGTGAAATCTTGATCCAGATCACCTCCAAAATTTAATGTTGTCTTCCGTGGCTTAATATGTATCTGTGGTGAAAATGTTGTCTAAGTCGGTGCAATACTTTTGAAGTAATGCTTAAAAGTCTACAAAGCGAAATCCTGACCCAGAATCCAGATCTGGATCCAAAATTTAATGGAGTCTTCCATGGAATAATATGTATCTGTGGTGAAAATGTTTTTTTTAATCAAAATCCGTGCAGTAGTTCTGATGTAATCCTGCCAACAGACAACACACACACACACACACACACACACACACACACACACACACACACACACACACACACACACACACACACACACACACACACACACACACACACCACAGAGCTGGGTAAAGAATAATAAATAGTTCACAGGTAAACAAACCTGTTGTTCTACATTGCAGAGCGTTGCTTTTATTTCGTTGAGTCGCTGCAAGTTGACCCACTGAGTGATGGCGACGCTGCACACTGAACGGCTCATGGTCACATCTCTAGTTCTTCTATCTTAGAAGATGGTCCTTGACTTAAAAAAGAGGTTGATCAAATGTTGGTGGATCTGGATCTGCCTCAATATATATATTTTTTTCTTTTTCTTCCACATAGCAAGAATCTACTTTACTAAGATGTTTACCTGTGGGGAACTACAGGTTCTAGATATGGCTGTTTGTACTGTATACAGAGGACAGCTATCTTTTGGGGAAACTCTGTTTACAGTTACGCTACATTTTTTAAATATTGACACAGAAATATTTCTTGCCTTTTATGAAAGTCTTTATTGATGGTTTAAGCTGTTTTCAGTTGTGTTCAGTTTTCTAAAAAGAATTGTTGTCAATAAGGTTTTCTGAAGCTAACCAGTACAATATTCCATGTAAAGAAATTACAAATAACTGAAGTTTTGTATTTGCACTGTGACAGTATTCACATTAGATCAATTTTTTTTTTTGGTTTGTGTGAGACATTGTTGAGACACAGTTCTGCTGTTTTGCCTACAGTCTGAACATGTTAATTGTAGGTTTGGGATCACATGCATACAGAAAATGTCCAGATTTGAATCTGCTGTCTGGGATGTTAGAGGATGGACAGACTGATGAATTCTGTGAGGTCTGCAGCAACCTCACAAGCTTTTATTTTGAAATACAGGCTCTTATTGTGGAAGTGCGTATTGGTCCAATCACCTTGCTGTTTTCAAGACTTGAATCCTCGGGTGCCAAAGGACGAAAGTCAGCTCTTTCTGGATACACAAACACACAGAGGCCACTTCCCTTTTATTATATGGATGATGTCATAAAGATCTGTAGTTATCTTGCAGACAAATAAGCTGTTAACCTTGATGGCATGCCTCGTAGTTTCCTCAAACAACTTGTGTCAAATGCAGCTAAGACTTTGCTTAGATAGAAAATCTTTACTTCGAACAATGTGTATGTGAAATTCTCCAGCTCTTTGTCATGGAGGACTCATTTCTTTTCATTTCCTCTGCAATCCAGCTGATAACTCCCCACGCCATCCGCGTACAGACTCCACCCCGGCACATCCCTGGTGTTGTGGAAGTCACGCTGTCCTACAAGTCCAAGCAGTTCTGCAAAGGTGCTCCTGGGAGATTTGTCTACACTGGTGAGTCAAAACCTTCTTTTCCTCTTTCTTTTCCTGCAGGCTGTTGGCTTCCATCCCTCCTTCTCCTCCTCCTCCTCCTATCTGGATGGAGCCTTCATCCCTGAGCGCAAGTCGCTCATAGTGAACTAGCCAAGGCCCCGCTTGCTGATTGCTAAATGTGTGAGATCTGCACTGCTAGTGAAAAGGTGTTTCGTGGAGGGGCTCCTCCAAGTGCAACTCGATCCCCCACTGACCTGTCATCGAACACGGCTTCTGCCAAGCTCCGTTAAACTCATGCTGTCAGGACACCTCATTCTGCCAGTTCTCTTCATCTGCTTTGTTGTGAGACAGATCATGCTTTCGACTAATTTGCTGATTTTTGTCAGACAAAATGTGGTTTTGTTCTTTTTTTTTGGGCTCTCTCTCCATGAATAAGAGTAGCAGGCAAACCCGAGGTTCCATCTGTGGTTGTCCTCGTGTATGTGGACATTGATATGAAGTAAGGGATGTGATTATCTTTGCTAACAGAAGGAAGTGGTGGTCTTATCTGTCATCATTGGTGAGGAGACAGAGGTTGCAGGGAGGGTCACAGCCTGTCTGACCTGGAAGCCTCTGTCTGTTCTAACTCTGATGGACGGAATGAAACAGGGGCGCGTCATAGCCGCTCTCACTTCCCCCAGCAGCAACCCCCAGGCCTCCAACACAACCCTGGCCTTGAGCACAGCAGAACTGCAAAGTGGGGGCTGCCCACCCAACCTCCCCCTTGGAAACCCCCAACCAGACCCCTCCGTCTTGGGGCAGCTGTTTCTCATCAAGTCTCCCCCATCACTACCCAAACCTCCAACGCCGTGCCACCCCTCCCCACCTAACCTTCCCCTTCTTCTCCAACCGTGCAGTCTGGCCCAGATCTCCTGCATTTAACCTTCCTAGCAGGAGTGGAGCAGAGGCCAACAAGGCACCGGGATAATGAAACAGGAGAGTAGTGTGGCTGCTAAGTGTATATGAGTCTGTTTGTGTGAGAGCAAAAAGTACCCAAGTGTGTGTGTGTGAGAGAGTGTGTGTCTGGGTGAGCTGGTGTGGAGCCTTAAGAAGGTGTATAAGTTAAGACATTAATGGCTTCTATAGCACCCTGGTGAAAGTGCCAGGTCCCTTAAGAACAGACCCCATTAGTCACAGAGGCTAAGCGGATTGGGATGATTACCATCAGGTTTTACTGGGGAAACGTGTCCCCTTCTCTCTCTATCTTTCTTGTTTTTTTCTTTCCCCCCCTGTTCTTCATCTCTGTCTTGCCTGGGTTCCTCCTCACTTCCAGTTAGTATAAAGATACAATTACCCCTAGAGGCAACGGTGGTACAATTGATTAGCGCGGTGAATTAAAAGAGAAAGTCACCAATAGACAGGTCCACCTCCTCTGCACCGTTATTCCCCGCGTAGCTCACCCTGATTGTATAAGGGTTGACGCTCGAGAGAATGAAACCGTTAGAGATCCGAATGCTCAGCAGCAGAATTACTGATTCCATATGCGCGGTAATTGCAAGGTGGAAGGATGTTAGCTAACTCTCTCAGACATTAAAAAGTGAAATCGCCGACGCGCTGTGTGCAAGAGACTGGATCATCATTTAAGAGCCAAAAGTGTAGCCTTCCTTCCACCTGAACAAACGCCACCATGCAAGCTACTCAAATAGATTCAAAATGACCTCAAGTTACAACTGCAAATTACTCTGTGCTGGAAAGGACACGTAGTGATGTACCGCCGTCTGAAAGACACGGAATGTTCTGGCGTGAGCAACATGTGTATATCAAAGGTCTAGTCATCAAAGCGTGCGCTTTGAGGGCTTCGAGCACCTATTTAAAGCAGGGTGACTCTCCTTACAATGCTGCCCTAATTGTGGAGATTTAACTCGCTCAATTTCAGAAATTATCATAAATTACGCAGAGTCAACATACAGGAGACTGCAGTCAATTCCAACAGTGGAGGGACACGTCCCAGCCTCAGGTTAGTGCCCTGGAACTGATCCAAAACTCACAGCCCGGCCTCAGGAAGAAAGCGCCCCGCAGTGTGTGTGTGTGTCAAATAATCCCATTATGGACACTAATAAGACAGGCAGGCATACTTTTTTAAACTTTAGCAGGCTGTACTTTACTCTTCTAAAGAGGCTATCTTTGCACTATAGGTGGCACATTTCTAAAGGAATGTCATTTTATCTATTTGTGCTATTTTACAGCCGAACAAAGTGTTGTCCCTTGGAGCGTGTGCACTTGTCCTCTGTGTAATCCATGTATTGGTTATCCATTGGTCAGGACAGGACTGGCAGAACCAACTGTCAGCAAGGTTGTGGAAAATCAAAAGGAGAAAGTCCAAGCTGTGCCCCAGTCAATACTTTATTATACTTTACACTTTGTGTGCTTGTTGGAGCTGATTTTTTTTTCTATTAATATATATTTTTTTTTCAGAAACTCTCCATTTTCAGCCTCATTGGCAGTGCTGTAACCTTTTTACTGCACAGCTTCAGCATGGTTTGAAAGAGTAAATCATAAATAAAAACTTTGACTGTACAATTTATTCAATTTAAGCTCCTAATTGCATCAGAGCTTTTGGTTTTATATCTTGGCCAAGTTTCCATGAGCGTTCCCCCTCCAGGGGCAATGATGCAGGCTCTTGGTAATATGGTTCTGCAAGCAGTTCTAACACACTCAGCCACTATTTATCCTAATCAGTGACATCCATATAACCAGGATTGCTTAAAATGAACCCCTTCTGTGCCCCAGAAAACGCACATTTACCAAGACCCCATTTGTCATGGGTAAATTGAGGGTCAGTAAACTTCGCCTGTATCCTCCAGTGGGGATCCAGGACATGCATCATAACGTTAGCAGAGAATGATTGGCGAAGGCGAGCTGTCACACATTTGTCAAGGGGAAGGGAACATTATTTGCTAATTTCCCAAGCTGGGCACTGACAGGGTGCTTCGTCTTCAGACCTTTGGTGACCAGCATGGCTTCTCGGCGATTAGTACAAGTCAAGTGTTTTTTCCCTGTGCTTTTTTTCCCCCCTCACTGTAAAGTGGCAGTAATAAGAGCTGTTCATTTGACCACACAAGAGCACGGCACGCTGGGTGAAGGATTTTTGGAGTGAGCGGATACCCCCATACAGTGAGTTGCTCTTGCCAGGCCTTAGTTGAGGCCAGACAGCCTTGAGAGCTGATGGATCGCAAAGTTACCTTGTCAAGGTGACGCTATTGACTCCACTGCACCAAAATCTGACAAAATGGGTAAGAGGCAGCCATTCATCAACATAAGGACAAAGGGGTCATATGTGCTTCACTCAATACTGCTGGAGATCAAGAAATGTCAGCCTCATAAGGGATGGAAAAGGAAGACGTTGGGTAGTGTAGAAGTCGTCTTTTTTTACTCCCTCATGCTTCATAAGAAAATTCTACAGGCCTATCAAGCTTCATGTATGTGCACACTTTTCCAGAGCAAGTCAGACGTAAAAATCATGAGTCCCGTTTACAAATCCAAAAGTAGAGGTAATAACGGCCAAATATTATTGGCTTGAAAGGCTTTCATATAAAATCGCTCAGCTTTTTCCTTCCGACCATCAAACATACAAGAGGAATAAGTCACAGAGCACAAACCTCAGCCAGGCAGTAATGGCCGAGCACGATTACACCTGCCAACTGACAAAAGAGAGCAGCAACAATAGTGCTCCTTGGATACGACGTCATCATCTCATTTATGTTCATGAAAATTCAGTAAGATATATCTTATATATTATATTCCAATTCTAAGGTGGAACTATGCCAGTATACAAAGGTATATCTAAATATCTAAAAAGGAAGAGTAAAATAGGAGAGTAGAAAAGAGTAGAGTAGAGCCACTTAGGTGCCTGGTCTTGAGAACCAGGGATGGTAGGTTAATGCAAGACAAAACAATCCTCATGACCACCGCAGCATATACATGTGAAAGCTTGGGGTATAATTAATAATTAACCAATAAAAATTGAAATATCCATATACAAATGTCCTTTTTCTTGTTCTTTTAAAAATATTATTATATTAGTAATAAAAATGGAGGAGTGGGGTACAGTTAGTTAAACCAAACAGCTAACGTTAGCTTATCGAGCCGGCTGCAGCACCGTTTATCATAGCTAACAACATAGTCAGTTCTGTTCTGTTTGGGAAGCTAATGTTAATACACACTTTTGTTTAGATTTGTTGTTATATGTATTTGTTGTTATTGTAGGGTGAAGCAATGCTATTGTACTTTATATGCCAGTTAACCGGCTTTGTTTAGCTTTGTTGGCTAGCAAGTTACGGTTGGCTAGTTAGCGGCTAAATTAACAGTAGCTCATCTGGCAATAGCTGGCCTACGTTCGTGATTTACACTTTTATGTTACATGGTGTAGATTTTGAATGGTTCTTCACTTTATGGGTTCTTTAACAGATAAACCGATAGTATCTAAGTTTCTAAGGTTGGGGTTTCCATTAGAAAGCACTTCAACCTACCATCCCTGGTTTTCAAGACCAGGCACCTAAGTGGCTCTACTCTATTCTTTTCTACTCTTCTCTTTTACTCTCCCTTTTTAGATATTTAGATATACAGTACCTTAGTATATACTAGCATAGTTCCACCTTAGAATTGGAATATAATAGATAAGATATACCTACTGAATTTTCATGTACAGATTTTGTCTTCCTATAGTAAGCTAGCAGGATGAACTTTACATAGAAACTGAAAACATATTACATCATAGCTTCTGTTTTTATAATAAAATAACCATATTTATAGCTTAGCCTACTCGCTATAATTTAGTTTTACAACAAGTCTACAGACTCGGTAGATGTATACTACAATCTTCTCCTGTATGAACATTTAGGTTTCAGGAGCTAACTCCTATAATATTATGTAGTAACTGTATTTCTTGTATATGTTGTTTACTACCCTGATTGTGTAAATGTCACTTATATACATACTGTCCATATTCTTGAGCCACTTAGGTGGATAGGGAGAGTTCCCATGGGATAAAAAAGCTTTTCAACCTTTTTTTTTTAGATATTTAGATATACCTTAGTATACACTAGTAGAGTTCTACCTTAGATTTGGAATGTATAATTGAAGATGTACCTTACTGAATTTTCATATAGACACATGGACCCCTGCATTGATCTAAATGTACAAGCAAAAAAATGGCTCGATTTTAAGTTTACAAAAATCGACTGAATTAACCTTGTTTTGCTGCCACTTTCTTTCCTTCAAACTCACGTACAAGTTCAAAGGATGTGAGGCTCTCACGAAACTGGTCACAGGAACATTAATGTGCAAGCAAAAAACAAAATCAACATGTCTGAATGTGGTGGGCAGTATAATGTTCGGTTCACAGTCTGTTCATATCTGTTAATACTGTCATAGTCATTCAGAATAAGAAGGTTACGCTGTGCAGTTGATGCTATACTAACAACAGCTGGCATCTTCTGCTATGCTGCACTTTCTGCGACTGTATATGGTGCTGCCCCAGTGGTGAACAAAGGCAGTGCAGATGCAACGTGTTGCGGCACAGTAAAGTAAGAAAAACCTGACGGCGATTCCTAGTTTTTCACAGAATATATATTTGAAGGTAAGCCATAAAATATTTTGGTTTATTCTGATCCATCATAGAAAATGAATGCCTGCATTAAACAAATAATTGTCTTGTATTGCATATTGTCGCATTTAATCGTTCCATAATACAATAATTGTCCCTGAATCACAGCATAACCCAAGTATCTAGGTACATATCAGATCCTTTTATAAGGGAGATATGTACACCACAAATAAAAGTAGTCCGATCAATATTTCCATAAATAACTAACTTTAGCAAGATCAAATTTTTACCAAAAATTATGGACCAGGAGCACAGTTTACTGCAATATAGGTAAAAATGTACAGTTTAAGCTATGGTTGGATTCCCCCCTCCCCTCTCATTTTGGGTTGCCAGAGTGACTCATTCATCTCCAGTATTGAACTTCTTTTTTTTATTTTGATTGGCATATTGATTTGGCAGAGGTTTTACACCGGATGCCCTTCGAGTACCAAAAACCCCGTCGACAAACATGCAAAGTCCACACAGAAACGGTCATGGTAAATGGACTGCATATCTGTCACGCTTTTCAATCTGAAGCAGATATTCAAAGCACTTTACAGTGATGCCTCACATTCACCCACACACTGATGTCAGGGTGCTACCATGCAACAGCATACCCGGAACAACTTATGGATTAGGGATCTTGCTCGAGCCTCCTTAGTGATGTTTTTCTGTCTGACAGGGAATCAAACGGAGGATCCTCTCTGGTCACATGCTCACTGCTAACCGCTCTAGTGGCATCGGTGAGCATACTTCAGTAATACTCATTCATAGTTGACAGTCTGGCAGAGCTTGGCTTAAGGAGAAACCATCCTTCATATAATTCATATCTGCATAGCAAGAGTCACTATTTCATGTCCCATAACAGCAGCGCGAACATAAAATTTTATCTGTGCTCCTATCTGGGTAATATGATACTGTTTTGTGGAAGAAAAAAAAATTACAAGTAAGAACGCATTCTTGAGAGCCTGTAGTTTGAAGGCTTTGCAAATGATGTTGGACACTGCAGTGTGTGTTTTGTTAATATAAAACAACAAAACACTCAAAAAAAGAACAAGAAGGAGAAAAGGATTATGTACGTCCCTATCACAAGAGTCCACAAATACTGCCACAGGATGAAAGTTAACCCTTTTTTGGGGGGAAAACATGCATCAGCAACACACATAGCGACTTTTTGGACTTCCTCTAGCAGCTAGAAGAGAAAGCATAGTGATGTAGGAAACTCCACCTATTCAGCGGCCAACATTGTGTTGTGTGTGAAGGGCCCATAGTAACTATAATCAGTTGTTTTAAAAAGGTTTTTTTAATTTGTTGAGTTAAACATGCACGTTTTTCTCTGCGTGGACTGTGTTCTTGCTACCAGACACTTCTAATGACATTGTTGCCTGTTCAGTGGTGTCAAGAAGTGGTTTATAAAAAGTGCTTTAGCGTGCCCCACGCCATTACATTCATTAGCCTGTATCAGACTTTGTGTTCTAAATCAATAATGGGGAGATTTATTTTATGTTTTTTGTCCTGTGTGAATAAATGACCTCAACAACTTCCAATATAATGCAATGCTAAAATACCCTCGGCCGTATGAGCATATTATCAATGAAAGAGTGTGTAGGAAGAATGTGACCTTTTGACCCCTTAGAATAGGTCAACGTTAGCCATCTTTGAACTTGAACAAGGTCTGTGTCCCAAGAATGCTTCCTGTGAATTTGAAGACCCTGGCAGCACTACGAATGGAGTTATACTGAGTGTCTAGAAAGAAAGTGCCCTTTTGACCCCTTAGAATAGGTCAAGGTTAGCCATCTTTGAACTTGTCCAAGGTCTGTGTCCCAAGAATGCTCCCTGTGAATTTGAAGAGCCTGGAAGTAATAGGAATGGAGTTATGCTGAGTGTATAGAAAGAATATGACCTTTTGACCCCTTAGAATAGGTGAAGGTTATCCATCTTTGAAGTTGTCCAAGGTCTGTGTCCCAAGAATGCTCCCCGTGAATTTGAAGACCCTGGCAGCAATAGGAATGGAGTTATACTGAGTGTCTAGAAAGAATATGACCTTTTGACCCCTTAGAATAGGTCAAGGTTAGCCGTCTTTGAATTTGTCCAAAGTCTGTGTCCCAAGAATGCTCCCCGTTAATTTGAAGACCCTCTCAGTAATAGGAATATGTTGAGCAAAGACAGACAGACAGACGGACAGACAGACGCAAAGTCTTCGCAATATGGCAATTGGGTAAAAATTAAAGCAGAGGCTGAAAAATGTTTAAATTCCCCTTTAAATAAATTAAGCAAAACAGGGAAATCAGGCAGCAATATAACCTCCATCCATCCTTGGTCAGTTTGTGGAGGAAACTAGGACACTCAGAGAGCATATGCCTCTGCTGAGGTGATAATAACTAAACATTATTATCTCTGTCATTTGACAGAGGAGAGCAGTCACAATGCTACCATCAGATCTTTGTGATGTCATAAGGTGTCAACGTTACATAAAGGCAGAAAAGGAAAACCTGTGTTAAAGAAATCAAAGAAAGACTCCGATCAATACCAAAATGTAATCCATTCTTTCTTGACCTATAAGAACCATGTCTCCACAAAACATAGAAATGATCTGACCAACTTTTGAGATATTTTAACTTCAAACAAACAAAGAGACGATCATATAACCGTTGTGCCTCTTCTGTTAGTGTTCTGATGTACTTAAACATATTTGTTGCTCCATTCTTGTGTGTGTGTGGGTGGTGTGGGGGGGGGGGGGGGGGTGGTATGGAGTCTTGGATACTCCGCCTTCCAAAAACATTAAGCAAATAAACACAGACATGTTTATCGGACCACATCAGATCGGGAACCGTGCTGCTCTGTTTGTGAATCGGACCAACCCTTATGTCTATTCTCTGTACTGTGCTGCCGTCAAAAAACACTTTGAAGTCTCAAACTAAGAAGCCGATCAGATGATCAGCTTCCTTCCGTTTCCTGTCTGGTAGGGTTGGGTTTGGTGCGCCAGTGGTTGTTGGGTAGTGATGGGTGTGGCCTACTGCAAAGATATGCTATAATGAAAGCCATTCAAGGAGGTATGTAAACAGATTTCGAGGAGAACTTACAAATGCATGCCAATTCCTGCAAAACTGTTGCATTTTTATTTTTTTTTGCAAAACCTATGGAAAATCCTTCATTCACTTACGATATGTAACTCACTGTCACATCTTATCATTATAGAATATACTGCTGCAGGAAGAAACAGCCGTCATAAATGTCACGGTCACAGTCAAGTGGGTTGTAACCAGTTGGCACAACAGTTTTAGCATGTGTCAAAGCATGTTATCCACTCACCGTATCCTCGTACCTGCCTGTCTCATTACAACCCTGGTATTTAGCACTAGCTCCACGGGAGTGGAGCAGACACTCGTTGCCAAGTTAGATGGGCTTGGTTTGAAGGCCTTGTGAGCTTGTGCGGAGCGCAACAAGGTTCCACTGAGGAAAGTCCTTGTGTCCAATTAGAGGGCTGACGTGACACGTGCTAGAACTCCCCCACTGTCAGGCAGCTTGTCAGGTAGGCTTTGAGAAGCACACTGTGGCATTATTCCACAGCGTGTTATCAGCAAGTGACCTGTGAAATCCAGCTCCAGGAAATTGATTGAAATAAGTACTTGCTGTTGAGCATGTATTTTTTCCCCCATTACATCTCTCTGTGAAATGAATTGTGGGTATCTTTCAAGAGAAAAATGAAAGTATGGGCGTGTGTGGTTTTTCTTTTCCTCCCTAGTAAGGATGGTATTCATTGATTTAATTTTAATTGGGCCCACATTTTGTGCTACGGTATGGTTAGAGGTCTGTTTTGGAACAGCTCTTAAAATGGATCGTCCTCACTGAGTCACAGCATCAGTCCTTCGCCACGAGAAAGATAGGCAGACGAGGCGGGCACGGAAGGGGGGGTGTTCTTGATAGACGTGGATCTTTCACCTCCTCCTGTCTCTACCTCCTCTTCTTGCCCCACTTTCAGTATGATCCACACCCAACGGGCTTTAAAAGAACTCCATCCCTCATGCCCTCCCCTCCGCCGTTCTGTCTCCACTGCCGCATTTTGATTGAAATTCATCGGCAAGTTTATTGAGAAATGAATGAGGGAGGCAGCGCGGTATTGACTTTGAGAGGAAAACACAACTCATCTTGAATGAGGGGGAAAACGCGGCCGTAATTTAGCTATCATCGATCTGCGCCCCGTCCATGTATTGATCTTCATTTTACAATATTAATTTGCGCTTGCAATCAGCTGTGAAGGGAACCCATTTGATTTCTGTTGGCCAGTAATGTGTGAAAGTCCGCCACCGTCCTTAGAGAAGTGGCACACTTGCTTTAGATGTCGTCTAAGAGGATTGAACAGGTGTCTTCGGCTTTTTCTAATATTACAACCGATATGAAGGGGATTTGAAATTATGGACGGGCAAGCTGTGACACTGCTCCCTTTTAACCGTGTTAATTACATTTTATCTGTTGCAAGAGCAATAACTGCTGGAGACTGTAACTGTCTAGGCTTTTTTCATCTGTATTGGCTCAAAGTTCATGAAATTTCAATGAACATTGATCTGTCTCCATTGATTTATCTTAACTGCAGATCTTTGAAATTTTAATTTCCTGTTCATCTTGAGACTCCCGGAGATGGAATCACTCAGTGATTACTGGCTGCAGTGGATGGAGATGATATGGTCAGTGTTAAAAACAGACAAAGTTTGCACTGCGTGGGTTTGCTGTGAAAAATCCAATCTGGCTTGTCTTGGTGTTGAAGAACCATCTTTTTTCTGCATGCCTGTTTTCTCTTCTTTCAACACTGGATAGCTAACATGCAGCAACAGCATGACTTCTGAGTATCTTTTGTGTTTGCACCGTATGCACTCCTTAACTGTGTTACCGGCACAGTATTAATTCTTCCAAAACTACACCAGCGATACAAGGTCATTGCGTGCGGTCATTTCTGATCTGACCCGCGTCCCTCCAACGGGCTGCAGGTGCCTTGAAGGTTTCGGTTCGAACGTTTGACAAGGCGCAAATGCAATAACACTTGAATGAACTTCTGCCTGTGCTGTTCATCTGACTCCCCCTTTCCAACTCCCACTCCACCTCTAATTTGTGTTAAGAGGGAGAGAAAAAAATAACTGCTCAATGGTGTAGGAGGAGTGGAGATAAGCTCGAAGCAGTTAAGTATAATTAGCGAAAGTAATAGCTGGCAAATGGCAACAAGGCTAGGTTTTTATCTCCTGGAAAGATAGAGTTATCGTAATAAGCTGTAATGGCTGGCAGGAATGCTGGTAGTCTGTGCAAGCTTCCATTCAGCCCTCGTAGACTTAACAAGGAACAATTTCCCTTAAATTTACTGCTTTGCTCAAACATTTCTCCATGTTTATACCCCGATACTGTAAATCAATACATGTGTTCAATCCACTTCCACACAGACTGAGGGCACGCGGTGGTGTTTTGCCATGTAAGCACTTCTAGCTGCCAACATCGGCCGTGTTACACTCTTGCTGTGGAGCGGTTACTCATGTCCTATTTCCAGAGAACACGGCGAAGGAGCAGCGGACCACACTCAGATGCCATGTACACTCCATCCACTCTACATTTTAAGTAAAGTAGCTCGACTGAGACAGCTAAAGCAACGCTCGGAGACGGGGGGAGGTTAGCGCCCTACAAGGACGAGAAGATTAAGGCATCAGATCAAAATGAGATTGGGCGATTGCACATTCCGGGCAAAGGATTTCCAATGAAGCCTTGCCATGCACGCGCGCACATGCGCAGTAGCAGTCCAAATGCGAAACGATACCGGTCACAGCTGCACGCAGAGTAATGCATTCCATCTCCAACAAGATCATTCGCTTTGTGTAGTGGAAAAAACATTTTTCTTGCGTGAAGACAGACCAGGTCTGTTACGTGTCGAGACTTTACTTCTGTTCAGTCCACTTAAATAATTCTCGTCTTTTCACTGCCTGCTGTTTCAGGCGAAACACTCGTCACTTTGTTCTGTTGCTTTTGTTAAATTCTAATCATCTCTGAAATGAAACCATGGAAACGAATTCATGAACGATTATGTCTTCTTACTTGTAACATGACCATGGGAAAACAAAAGATATAAGTGATGTAATTGGACAAAACGCGCGTCCTGTCGAATGCCGAACAGAAGATGAGAGAGAATGAAAATTCTATTAGTCCATAATGCTCCATCTGCACCCCCCCGCCCCACCGCCCGCCTCCCTCCACGTGCTCTTCATCTCTCCTGCAAAGTATTCAAATGCAAGCCCTGCCTTACCTCCCCGTGTCTCTTTTTCTCTAATTATCCATGAGGTCAGTAAGCAAAATGGGGAAGAAGCCAGGAGATCAATACAAATTATCCCTGAGCAAACCAGTGCTGACAGTTTGAATTGCAGCATATGTTTACCCAAAATCAGGCAATTTATCTTAATATCAGGCGAGTAATGCAGCAGGGGTGAGAGGTCACACAATCTCTCCACCTCATAATTACCCGCCTCTAAAACAGGAAAGTGGTATTGATTGGCCGCTGGCCGGGAAGTGGGCGTGACTGGAACGTGCCAGCGACCACCCCACCTACCCCCCGCAGCTTGCCCCCTCCCCTCGATCCTCCCTCCCCTCAGCAAGACTCTCAACCCAGTGCAGGATTTATGGGATGTGTGCGGAGGGTTTCATGTTTCTTCGCAGCGACTCTTGGTTGGGGGGGGGGGGGAGCAGGCGCTCCTTTTACGCCCTCACGCCCCTCTCTTATCATATTAGGTTGGAAGGACAAGGATGGCAAGCTAATTCTGGCATGCATGGAGTCATGCATGGGAGTTGCGCAGCTAGATTTGCCTGTTATCTCTTTCGAAGAAAGTTGGGACGGAGTGCGACGTGGCAGCAGAATGATGTTCCGGGGATTAGGCATAGACGAGGGTGAAGAGGATGAGGGTGGGAGTAAAAGCTACTGTCAGACAGTGTGGTCCATGAAGTGCATATATAGCAGCAGTGATTCCTGTAATGAAAATCTGTGCTTGAAAAAAAAAAAAAAATCCAATGAACATAATGCATAATACAGTCCTGATTGAATATAAGCGCTGAGTATATGTCATCAGCAGCTCTTACTGGATTATTGACATTGTCGGTGTCTGTCTGCACCAGTGTACATGCTATGACTACAAAACTGTCAACTCATCAACTGACAGCACCGTTTAGCGCTAATGCAAGTCTCCATCAGCTGTCAAAAGCATTTGCATGAAATCAATAGCAGATGGCGGTGTGTGTCACCAATTTCATTACGCCGGGGTTGTTACAAAGATCATCTCCATGATAGATGAGATGGCGACATGTCGACATGTGGAGATCATGGCTGTCGGTTGGGCCGCAACTGCAGAACCTTCAGCTATGTGTTAAAGATACTAAAAGCATAAGGTCCCACTGTGAAGCAGTTAATGGTGGATATAAATGATAAAACACGTGACAAAATTCAGTTTAAGCACTTCTTTCATTGCGTTTAAGGGGGAAACGTGCAAAAACCTGATTTTATCTACTTATTATGGTTTAAAATGGTTCAGGTTTCAAGTTAAACATCCCAAAGTCCCATAATTTTATGGCCGCACGTAAAATATATGTGCAGCTGCCTCAGTGTTGAGGATCCAGGCGGTTGTAGAAGGCCAAGGGGACACCCACACTTCACCTGGCTGCAGCAGATGGATGTTTACTTTTGAGAGGAGGGTATGGACTGGCTGTCTGCCTGGGTGGTTGCTGTCCGGGAGCCAAATCAGTTCCGTGATGTGCTCCTAGACATGACTTGAAAGAGAATATAAGTCAAATTTAGGCCTGAAACAGATACATTCAGACTACTATGACACACATGATGAAAATCCATAATTGGACTCCTGATTCATCTATTAGCCACGCCCACTGAGCTAGTCTGCTCGCTGTGTGACAGGTCCACATGGTCTGCAAGAGAGCGAGAGATGATAAAACACTCTCTCAGAAGGTAGAAGGGGGCGTGGCGATCTTTGAGATGCCATTTGTTACATTTAACACAAGCTTCACAAAGCATGTGAAGATAGTTTCTTCACTTTTTTCAAAGAGCGAGAGAATATTGAGGTTTGTACTACAACCCCTGGCAAAAATTATGGAATCACCAGCCTCAGAGGATGTTCATTCAGTTGTTTAATTTTGTAGAAAAAAGCAGATCACAGACATGACACAAAACTAAAGTCATTTCAAATGGCAACTATCTGGCTTTAAGAAACACTATAAAAAATCAGGAAAAAAAATTGTGGCAGTCAGTAACGGTTACTTTTTTAGACCAAGCAGAGGGAGAAAATATGGAATCACTCAATTCTGAGGAAAAAATATGGAATCATGAAAAACAAAAGAACGCTCCAACACATCACTAGTATTTTGTTGCACCACCTCTGGCTTTTATAACAGCTTGCAGTCTCTGAGGCATGGACTTAATGAGTGACAAACAGTACTCTTCATCAATCTGGCTCCAACTTTCTCTGATTGCTGTTGCCAGATCAGCTTTGCAGGTTGGATCCTTGTCATGGACCATTTTCTTCAACTTCCACCAAAGATTTTCATTTGGATTAAGATCCGGACTATTTGCAGGCCATGACATTGACCCTATGTGTCTTTTTGCAAGGAATGTTTTCACAGTTTTTGCGCTATGGCAAGATGCATTATCATCTTGAAAAATGATTTCATCATCCCCAAACATCCTTTCAATTGATGGGATAAGAAAAGTGTCCAAAATATCAACGTAAACTTGTGCATTTATTGATGATGTAATGACAGCCATCTCCCCCAGTGCTTTTACCTGACATGCAGCCCCATATCATCAATGACTGTGGAAATTTACATGTTCTCTTCAGGCAGTCATCTTTATAAATCTCATTGGAACGGCACCAAACAAAAGTTCCAGCATCATCACCTTGCCCAATGCAGATTCGAGATTCATCATTGAATATGACTTTCATCCAGTCATCCACAGTCCACGATTGCTTTCCCTTAGCCCATTGTAACCTTGTTTTTTTCTGTTTAGGTGTTAATGATGGCTTTCGTTTAGTTTTTCTGTATGTAAATCCCATTTCCTTTAGGTGGTTTCTTACAGTCGGTCACAGACGTTGACTCCAGTTTCCTCCCATTCGTTCCTCATTTGTTTTGTTGTGCATTTTCGATTTTTGAGACATATTGCTTTACGTTTTCTGTCTTGACGCTTTGATGTCTTCCTTGGTCTACCAGTATGTTTGCCTTTAACAACCTTCCCATGTTGTTTGTATTTGGTCCAGAGTTTAGACACAGCTGACTGTGAACAACCAACATCTTTTGCAACATTGCGTGATGATTTACCCTCTTTTAAGAGTTTGATAAAAAAGTAAACGTTACTGACTGCCACAATTTTTTTTCCTGATTTCTTATAGTGTTTCTTAAAGCCAGATAGTTGCCATTTGAAATGACTTTTAAACAACTGAATGAACATCCTCCGAGGCCGGTGATTCCATCATTTTTGCCAGGGGTTGTATAAACAATGTACGAGGTTTATTAGAAAAGTATCTGACCTTATTATTTTTTTCAAAAACCATATGGATTTGAATCACGTGTGATTACATCAGACATGCTTGAACCCTCGTGGGCATGCGAGAGTTTTTTCACACCTGTTGGCTACGTCATTCGCCTGTGGGCAGTCTTTGAGTGAGGAGTCGCCCACCCTCTCATCGTTTTTTCATTGTTTAGGAATGGCTCAGAGACTGCTGCTTTGTGTGATCAAAATTTTTTCAAAACTGTAAGGCACAACTGAGTGGACACCATTCGATAAATTCAGCTGGTTTTCGGTAAAAATTTTAACGGCTGATGAGAGATTTTGGTCTGGTAGTGTCGCTGTAAGGACGGCCCACGGCACCTGATGGCGATCTGCGCTTCGAGGCGGCAGCGTCTCGCCATTTCAAGTTGAAAACCTCCACATTTCAGGCTCTGTTGACCCAGTAAGTCGTCAGAGAACAGAGAACTTTCAGAAGAAGTCGGCATGAGGAGTTTATTCGGACATTCCATTGTTAACGGACATTGTGTAATGAAAGAACGTGCGGGCAGAGTCGCATGTCGGGCCGGACTCGACCGCGGGGGGTCGCGACAGGAAAAACACCTCCGTTGGAAACCTTAACGGGCAAGTTGGAACATGCCCAAGCTGTTAAATAATTTCTCAGTTACTCACTTGTTGAAAGCCATCAAAAGCCGCCTGAATTTTACAAATGGTTTTCAACACGGAGGTGTTTTTCCTGTCGCAGCGCACACAGATTTGCCGAGTTGTCACGGAAATGACTCGGCGAATTTGCGCGCACGTTTTTCATTACAAAATGTCCTTAAACAGTGGAATGTCCGCATAAAGTCCTCATGCCGGCCTCTTCTGAATCTTCTCTGTTCTCTCACGATGTCCTGGGTGAATTAAGCCTTAAATTAGGATGTTTTCAGGTCGAAACAGGCCGACGACGGCGCCTGGAAGCGCTGCACGATGTCCTGCTCCGTGGGAAGTCCTTACAGCGACAGAAACACCCCATAATCTCTCATCAGCCGTTAAACTTTTCACCGAAAACCAGCTTAATTTCTCGAATAGTGTCCACTCGGATATTCCTCACAGGTCCAGAAAAAATTTTGATAAAGCAACGCGCGCCGTCTCGAGCAGCGTGTGAAACAAAGGAATTCAGCCGAGAGGGCGGGACCACATCTCACTCAAGGCCTGCCCACAGGGAAATGACGTCACTGACACGCGTGAAAAAACTCACGCATGTGCACGAGGGTTCAAGCATGATTGGTGCAATCGCACGTCATTCAAATCCATACAGTTAAAAAAAAAATAAAAGGGTCGGTTTATTACCTAATAGACCTCGTATATATACACGAGGGTAGGCTGAAAAGTTCTACGGCTCCCCATGAAGGAGTAATGCATTAACTGCATTATAGTGAGCCTTAGAACTTAGAACTATATATATATATATATATATATATATATGGTTACAGTTTTTTAACAGTCACACAAAAAGATGGTGAGAAAAAAAAAATCTTTCGTTCATTAATTTGAGTCATGTTAGCATTGGCTACCCTTAGGTCACTCACTGGAAAAATAAAGATGTTTACAGTATAAATAAAAATAAAGATGTTTAGAGTATAACTCCATCAATAGGCCTCATGCAAGAACTGCTTTTACAAACAGATTCATTCATAAATGTCTCATACAAGTGATTTAAGGGAACTTCCCACATTTACTAATTTTCTTGTATTTATAGTTTTTCGTAAGTACGAACAAAATCTGTAAGTGGCTTAAATGTGCTTCCTTATTTTAAGCATAGCTTGTTTTGTTTTTTTTCATTAATTGAAAACTGCATTATCTGTGAATGGCGCAAATTGGACTACAGCTAACTTTTGTTATACTTTTGTGCAAAGGCAATAAAGGAACTCTGTTCTATTCTATTGTATTCTAGTAGAAGCCATCTGCTGTCATCCAATCCTAAGTTGTCAATCATTGATTGTGTATTTCATTACTTTGGAGCAGTTGTAGTTTGAAAATCCGATATAAATTGCATGTGTATTTTAGCGGCAGAGCCCGATCCTCAGTTGACACGGCATTAAAAGTGCTCTTTATTTTGTTCTTCCTTCCCATTTTCTGGCTTCCGTTAATTCCACTTTTTATACTCTTAACAATTACAGACTTTATTTTATATTTCTGTTCAATGTCTTTGAGCCCAGTGTGCTGAGTGGACACCTCTGGCATATATAAGCAGGGTGCAAAGCATAAAATGGTATTTTCGAGGCGTTATTTATGCTAATCCAGTTTTCTCATGAACACGCTGATTTACATACAGGTGGGCTCCAGCATCTTTACACATGCAATTCATACAGTTTTCTGGATTTATGAGCATTTATAGAATCTGGTTTGAGAACATTGTACTAAAAAGGTTAAGAAAAAATTAAGAGGTTATTAAAATGTCTTTGCACGAGGCCCACAGTTGTCAAATATTTGTTTCATTCTCGAAAACTATTCGCACACGCTCATTTCGTCTGAGGACTCACGCTGTCATTTTATTTACGCTGTAAATGGGCATCAGCTTTGGCTGGGGAAGTAACCTGTGTTGGACAGGCTTCCTATGGAATCTGAGGATAAAAACTGGCACCAGTGGCCTTCAGGGCAAACATAGCACATCATCTTCTTCTATTTTGCCAACATAGAGTGATGTTGCGCTCTCTTAACAAGCTTAAAGCAACAGGTTATTGTTTTAGGTATAAGGATTGCTTTTTGGATGCATCACATCACTTTCTGTGAAGTACGAACTTATCTGTTTCCAAGACCGCTGGTGACTGATACTAGCTTGCTGCAAAGGTGTCTATTATAACCCCTCTAAGGGTGCAGCATACCCTCCGAATCAATATTCATCATAATTCTTAGGCATGCATTAACAGAGGGCATCATTATCATTGGAAAGGCACATCTGACAGAACACCTCTCCCAACTCAGGTGTCGTCCTGTACTGTACGTCTCTCTGGCTGTGTTCCCAGCATGCCTGGCGGGTTGTGTAGGCCCCAGCTGAGGCAGAGGACAGGAGAGCGTGATGTATCACCCTGAGAGAGCCCACTGACAGCCTCTGATGATGGATGACCTGATTATGGAGTGCTTTTTACACATACACAATTTACATCACACTGAGCAGCGAGGTCTGGCAGGGCTGCCGTGCACATACACTCAGTCAGGCGGGCACGTGCACTCATACGCACCCATAGATGCACAGGCTTGTGTGTGTACGAATGTATACATGTATGGGACTGCCACAGTGCATAGATAAGAAAGGGGGGGGAAATAACAAAAGAAAGGGGGCAAATTCCCTGCTACAGCCTTGTCATGTACAATCAATACCCCAGATCAATCCTTTATTAAGGAGAAGATGGCATTCCCTGACATTCCGAAGCAGACTTTTGTCGTTTTGGGATGCATGATGACATGTCAAATCAGATTTCCAGCAGTGTATGTTGTTGTGGGTTTATTCAGGTGTGGCTGGCCGGTCGGTCTGTGTTTGCGAGCTAGATCCGTGCTATCGATTAGCACTGTCCACGCTTGAGCACATAATTGCTCCATTTGAACATGGTCGAGCTGGCAATCACTGTATACAGGTTTTTACGGCGGTAATGCATGTGTACAACTGTGCGCCAGAACTAGTAACGTTAGACGTGCAGGTAGGTAGTTGGAGGAGAGACACCAAAATAAAAGCACGTGTAAATATTCACTTTCACGCCACGCCTTCCTGGCTTATGCTTCAGTGGCCTTGCCTCTCTTGAGCGTGCGGGGGGTGGGGGGTGGGAGCGGCCTTCACGTTCGGCAGGTTCAGCGAGCTGTGCGGTGTTAATGCTGAAATTACATGCTGAGTAATGAGTGATGGGCCAAATTACAGGCTGAACAATGAATAGAGGCAGGCCGCTCTTATTAGTCTCCATAGAAAGCCATTGATTTATGAAGCGCCTCGCTTGGCGGAGTTACTCTCCTGAAAATGATATCTACATTGAGAAGTGATGTTCTCTATTAAGTCGTTCCTTCCCCTTTACACCGCTCGCCTCTGCCCTCCCTCCCTTGCCTGTCCTGCCTATGAGTGTACACATGATTGTTTAGAATCAGGCGGAGTTGTAAGGAAGCCTTCAATTACCCATTAGGACTGTCAGACATAAAACGCCCTGCTCTCACCAAAGTCTGGGTTATGATTCATTTACTTTGTGCCTCTGATTCATCGCCCAATATGCCTCATGCCCCAGATTACTATTTGAGGGGTGGGAGAGATTAATGGCTCCGTGGGATCTGCTGTCGTATTTCACAGGCCCAGTGTTGCAGTACAGTTGGTGCAGAAGGGTGAAATGACAGCAACTTACAGTAGATCAATGTGTGGACAGCCTTTCACAGATTATTAAAGCTCTGTTAGATTAAAAGACCCCTGCTATGTAGTTTGCTGTAGTCAATATTCTCAAGCACGTAAAAAGGGGGAGGCGCCCCTCTGAAGGATTCTCAGATTGATGTAGGTCATCACGGCTGTTAATGGAATAACACTCGGTGACACAAGTGTCACAGGAACTCGTGTCATTTTCCAATCGCTTGGCCCCTGGAGTCGCTGATGTTTCGTGAATCAACCCTTCACCCCTGAGGTTTCTCTGAAATTAGGCATTCCGTAATGACTTTTGTTCTATAAACTCTAACAGATTTGTCAGTTTCTTCCTCTTGCTGTAAAAAAAAAGAGAAAGAAATCAGCCCACGTGTTTCTAATTTTAGCCTTCCTTCTCTTTCAGCCCTGAACGAGCCCACTATCGACTACGGCTTCCAGAGGCTGCAGAAGGTCATCCCCAGACATCCTGGAGATCCTGAGAGGTTACCAAAGGTCAGTACGGTGTCACGTCACTGTTGTGCACAAAACAACGAAGCGGCGACACGGCAACAGCGAGAGACGGAGCGAAACAACATTAGCATCTACGCGGCGCGCTGTGACCCCCAAACCGTAACAGCTTTGCTCCACATATGTGGCTTACCCACTAACCAGCGTGGTAATGGTATTGGCTTTGTGCAGGGAGAGAGGCGTAAACTCTCTGTGTGGTAAAATAGCTCAATCAGGCCTTTTCCTCTCCAGTAGTCTGTGGAGATGGTAATCTGGTCAGAAACGACGTCTGCACCCTCATTACCCCACTCATGTTTTCCTTTCATTTTCTGCAGCTCGATTTGGTTTAATCTTTTGTTTACAGAACCCTGTGCCGTAAACCCCCTCGTCTTACTGCAGCTAATAGACAAAGACTGCATGCTATTATGCTTTGGCTTTCTTATTGTTTTCGTTTCAACCTGGCGAATCAATTGGAAGCCACATCGCTGTGCCACATAAACAGGCTGCCATATTGGTACACCTAAGCCTGGAATCTTTTATTCTTCCTTCCCTGCCCGCATTTCCTGCAGAGAGACTTTGATTCTCTTTCGATTTCCTTTGATTTCTCTGACTCTTTCCATTTCCTATTGATAAAATCTATTTGTGTGCTCGCTAATTGCCGCCCTGCTCGTAACCATTGTGGAGACTTGGCGTTCCAGATGTGTCAAGTGTAATAATATGACTGATTAGTACGCTGGAAACCCCTCGGCATGCAGTAAATTGGTGACCACCTCAGAGTTTTAATATTACTGTAAAACCTTTAAAGACCTTATCTATTAAATCCCAGCATGCAACACAGCAATATCATTAGCGTCCAACGGACAATTTAATAAAGAACAGAGTGTGTGGTAGCTGGAGATGTTTGACCAAGCCAATGTGAAGAAATGGGACATCACAGCCAGGTTCTGGTTCACTATATGAAGTGTTTCAATTAGACCCAGTCCCCATGGAGCCAAGAAACAACACCTGGACATGAAATGTTACTCTAATTTCAACTGTAAACCTCGACCAAAAGGTAAAGAACACTTACCTTTAATAAACCACAGGACTTTTCTCTATCTCCGCAGGCATCAGCGGTCAATCTACCTACGCTGTTTGAGTTTTATAAGTCACAGCGTCTTTGTAAAATCCGCAGCGCTCGGACAAAGAGAGCAACGCTGTTAAACACAGCTTTATCACAGAGAAACCTCGTTTCTTTCCCTGAATGCAAAGCATCGTCGGGCTGTGATTTTGACACTGAATCCAAGATTAGTTTCCTGGGTGCGCGTATACTTAATTTAGCGTGGTCTCCCAGCCTTTGCATGAAACAATCACAGAGTGAGATGAAACCCTGCACTTCCAATAAACAACATAAATATTTGATTTGCTCTCTAATGGACCCAAATATGGGGTTCAGGGGGCATGTAAATGATCCCACCAAGTGATTCGTCATTGTTAAGCTTGCCATCTGAGGGTCAGCTCTTGGGGTCAAAAGCACATTCCCAATAAAACAGCCTGAAGGCAGGCAGAAGCCGGAATGTACATGTGAAATGAGAACAGAAACAGCATATAGAGAGCAGCCATTACAGGGTGCAGGTGAGGCGGGGACACTCTATAAAAAGAAGATAAAGCTGGAGGACGCGCCGTGTGCATTAGCAGAAAGGCAAATCGACACCAAGTCCACTCACCGCCTCTACCCCCCCCCCCCCATGACTTCACCCTCCAGTTGATAATATTACTGCGCTATTGATTTCCACCAGCCTTCTCCCTGGGACCAGTAAGACACGTGGTAATTGTAAGGAGACAGAAAGCCAATATGGGAGTGCTCATGGATAGCAAGGGATGCACGCTAATATTGTTGCTACACATAGAAAAAAAAAAGAAACAAAACAAAACAAAAAAAAAATAGAGGGGGGAAGCTGCCTCTGATTGAAGTTTACCTCATAATTCTAAGACAACAACGCAGATGACAGTCTGACCCTGTGGGAGGAGCGGAGGCATAAAAATTCAATGCAAAGTCCAGGGTGAATATGAAAGTAATAAGTGTGAGCAGTCAAGTGATAAGAAAGGAGATTGGTTTGCGGGCATCACGTTAAGTGAAGAGAGACTTTAGAATTCACCCTCCTTTTTAAGATCTTGTTATAAAACAATTTTCTATTCATAATATAAAAAAGACAATTTATAATACCATTTTGTGCCCTCTGGCAGTAATGGACAAATAGACTGGATATCACATTATATCACACTCAATTTCTCTCTTCTGTAACAAATTAGATTCATTATGAAATTAAAAGTGGAAACTCAATATTGTTTTATTATTAAGCTGATTGCTTTGGATTATTTCTTTCCCCTCAAAATGAGCATAAGCCCATTCTTTTCCAATTCTTTGTGTAATCCACAAGGAGAAAAATATTACAAATGTGTTCATGTCAAGCAATTACCCATGTATTTAAATGAATCTCTCTTCCTGTGCTCTTTGAAGTACCTTCATCTAATGGCCCTATGCTTCTAAATGCATTCATTACCTCAGGCTAGAGCTAACAGAGTAATTGCCTTACAGTTTTATAATGGCATTAGCACTCCAAGCTACATAACCTAGGCCCTCTTTTATTAACTGTGATAATATAAATACAACATCCAAGCTAATCTAGCGCTTGAAAAATCACATTCGGGCCCATTTTAGGCCAAATCAGCTTATTGTTACGTTATTTTTTTTCCCTCTTTTTAAACGCGCCATTTATTACGTCTAACATGAAACGGCTTCTAAATCTTGGGCGATCTGTCACCTTTATGCAAAGTGAGGCAAACAATAGCAGAAATCTGTCATGCATTTGTCACACAACAACAGAAATCATTTGAGGTCCTTTAATTGTTTCAATTTAGCATGGCGTGTTCTGATATGTCTCCATGACAAGAAAGCCAATTACACTTATGTTGGAGTAGGATTGAGATTTACATGGAAATGCCCTCGGAACACTATTCCGTGTTAATCGTATTCACAGCGTGAGCCGACACGCATGAAAGCGCCTCGTCAGAAGAAAACAAACTTCTCCCTTGATTGGCTGCAGCACTTCTCATCATCCGTGGGATATGACTAGGTTGCCACTTAAGCATAGCCTTGCCAGTCGGCTTGGTTAGTTAAGACACCACGCGGTAAACGACAGATTAAAGATGAGAGGCAATATCGTTTCATCGCCTCCTTTTTTTTCCCTCCCAAGCTGTCCTTATGTCACTGCTGCAAAGTACCATATGGACAAGGAGGGAGAGGACATTTCGCCGAGAATGAAACATGGCTTGCGAACGCAACGGTCTTAATTGCTTTAATTGTTGTTTAAAATTGAGAGCCATGTAGGAGATCTTGAAATATGATAGAATAGATTATTGGTAATTATTAACCGTAGACAAAAACGAAAGAAAACCACTTTATCTCACTCAGCAAGAGAGAGAGAAATCTGTTCTGCCTGATGAGAACACATCAAGACAGCTGGTCCTCTCATTTAGTCTACCTGCCTCACGACAAGCATAATTCTTTATTTGTATGCAAACTAGATGCATGCAACGTTGAGCATACACACCAATTTAAGAGGTAAATGCCCATTCTAAGAGCCACCCATCCGCTAACCTGGGGCGGATTAAGCGATATGTTTCTATAAGAGAGCATGGCATATGCTGGAAGTGGCTTCTACAGCGATTCATCTTGATAAATCAAGGAGTGTGGTAGATATGCTCCTCAGGATGAAAGGGCCCATACAAAGACTCCGTACACACTACATGCGCCGCGCCTCGGAAACCCAGGCCAAGTCTTGGAGGCCGCTGTTTGAAGGCGCGAAGGCTGTGTTTACATTCATTTACGGCAGCTGCCGTCTTAATCCCGCACCGCTATTGCCAAGTGATGGAACACTTCAGACAAATTACCGAGGCCCACAAAAGAAAACACGGCGAATATGGGAAGAAAACAAGCGCCATCTGAGATGTTTCTGGTGACAGATTTGCATTGCTTTTAACCAGGGTTCTAACAGCGCAGTCGACAAATCTCTGCTCTACAGCAGGTGACAACAAGCGAGCATTTAAAAAAACACACACACACACACACGCAACAGCCATGTCTTCAACTCGCCTTTGTCAGATTAAATGCACTCTAAATGGAGAAGAGGGTTTTCATAGCGCATATTGCCTTCTGCATTCTAGAAAACAAAGAGAGCAGCCCAGGCCTTGAGAGGGATTTAATTGTAAGTGGCAAATTCAAAGAGCAGATAAAGGTGCCCAAACGGGCCAAACCCCACCTAGTTGAACGCTCAAAACAGAGTGGAGGCAACGGGATCCGGGGCAAACTCATTTTCAGTGTTAAGAGCCAAAGCAACACAGCTAATCCGCATTGTCGAACGGGGGCAAGCATGCAGACATGGATAAGACCACATCCGAGCATCCGTGTCCCCAAGGCACAAGCACCCAGCTCTTGCTGGATGGGAAGTCATTTGTGAAGTCCTTTGCAACAGCCAGTCAAAGAGGTTAATTGAAAAATTCCTTAATGTCATTACAACAGAACTAGATTAACCCAGAGCTAATTCACTTTATTGTTCTGAAGAGAGGCGACTCGGTGCTGAACTCTGGTGCACACGTGAAGCCCAGAATCAGGGGTGAGGTGTTGTTTTTAAAGGGCTATGCCAGTTTAATTAAGATAGGGAACATTATTCACTGCTCTGCACGGTTGGAAAGAGCAAAGTAGTAGAGCTGTGTAAAAACCAAGGCTGGTGCATCTTAAATCAGGGCAGCTTTTGTTTAGGCGGTTGAACCTGTAAACATCTCATCAGCCCACCTCGGCCCAAATGTGTAAGGCTGATTGTGATATTATTCGCTACTGTGCTGACCGCCGGGGTGTCGATCATAATGCGTTTAACATTTTTCTCACCAGGAGGTGTTACTGAAGAGGGCGGCTGATCTCGTCGAAGCCCTCTATGGAATGCCGCACAACAATCAGGTCTGTATATGCTCGCTTCTTCCACCTCTTTGCTCATTGCTAAGCAAGAACCCATTTCGAATTTTCAGGCTATTTTCATTGCTGTGGCTCAAACAATGTAGGCTACATGCGTTATGAGTTAACCGTATAACCGTGAACCGTGCTTCAAAGCAAACCATAAATAACAAAAACCTCTGCCTTCTCTGCGCTTCTCAGGAGATCATTCTGAAGAGGGCAGCTGACATCGCTGAGGCCCTGTACAGCGTTCCCCGCAACCACAACCAGATCCCCTCTCTCGCTAACACAGCCTCCCACGGAATGATGGGAGTCAACTCCTTCAGCAGCCAGCTAGCAGTCAATGTGTCTGAGTCACAAGGGAATGACCAAGGTATGTGATATAGGGTATGACTCCAAAACTCAGAGGTTCTCTAAAGTGGGGTCCAGAGACCTTCGGGGGCTTTTCAGGGGGTTTGCAGGGGTTTTATCAAAATGAGAAATGGTTAGATTTAACTTTTTTCCCCACCAAATACAATGAGAAAGTGGATAGAGATCACATTTTTGAACAGAGGGTTTACGGCCTCATCTCCACTTACAATACGGACAGTTAAAGTCCCAATTAAGTACCAATTTCTTTTTCTACAACCTCATTAAACTTGCATCTGCAAGTTTTATGTAGGGGTCATTCATATGAAAATGTGCAGGAATTAATTCTGGCAGTAAAAATCCTTTATTACTTAGCCTGCAATTTGCATTCATTTTCATTATTGATTAATATAAGAATTATTTGTACGATTAATTGAATAATTGTATTGAAACTATTTTTTGTTAAATCTGCCAAATTTTATCAGGACACAGGAGGAAAGTCTTTTATTGATAGCTGCTTTTAAGAAAATAACTTCAATTGTAACCAGTCTGAGTCCTGTTCTCAGTGTTCCATTTATATTGAACAGTGGCGGCTCCAGAGGAATTTTTGTTTGGGGGTGGGTGGTATCAATGAGGGTATAGTTATTCGGCAATGAGGAGACAAATTTTGTAGTCAACAAGCAAATGTACACCTTGAAGTAAAGGGTACTACAGATACAACTGATAAAATCATTCATTCATTCATTCATTCATTCATCTTCTACTGCTTAGTCCAACTATGGGTCACGGGGGGCTGGAGCCTATCCCAGCAGTCATAGAGCGCAAGGCGGGGTACACCCAGGACAGGACACCAGTCTGTCGCAGGGCCACAAACAGACAAACAAACACAGACACACCCACACACACACACACACCTACGGACAGTTTAAAGATTCCATTCCACCTAACCCGCATGTCTTTGGATGTGGGAGGAAACCGGAGCACCCAGAGGAAACCCACGCAAACAAGGGGAGAACACGCAAACTCCACACAGAAAGGCCACGGGAACTGATAAAATCAAATGTTTAAAAATGAGGGCAGCATGGTGGCTTAGTGGTTACGCTGTTGCATGTTCTCCCCATGTTTACATGGCTTCCCTCTGTGTACTCTAACTTCCGCTCACCTTAAAGATGTGCAGGTTAGGTGAATTAGAAACTTTAAATTGTCCACAGGTGTGACTGAGTTTGTCTGTCTATATAACACAGCACAGTGATAAACTCCAGTCACCCACCATGATCTTTAAATGGAGTAAGTATGTAAAAAAAAAAAATGAATGAATGAAAACATTTAAACATTGTAACAATCACCAGATGCTAATACAAAGTTGGAAAATTTAGCAAAACCGAGAGGTAGAACAATAAAACAAATTATACGGTGGGGGGAGATTAGAGCAGGGGTGGCCAAGTTCAGTCCTCGAGAGCCACCTTCCTGACACTCTTAGTTGTCTCCCTGCTCCAACACACCTGAATCCAATAAAAGACTCGTTAGCAGACTTTTAATGAGCCTTTCATTTGGATTCAGGTGTGTTGGAGCAGGGAGACAACTAAGAGTGTCAGGAAGGTGGCTCTCGAGGACTGAACTTGGCCACCCCTGGATTAGAGGCTATTGTATTCTTGGTAGCACTGTTCTCTTTCAGTCTGAGTGTAGGACTGTCACCCACCGGTTTCTTATTTTTACCAGGTTCTAGGTCCTGGAGTGGTTTCATAAGGAAGAAATCCATTTTTAATCATACTAGCATAGCTTTATTGTACAAGAGCAATCAGAGATTTCTGATGTCCACCAATCTGGATCCGGATCACCTCCAAAATTCAGTGGAGTCTTCCATGCCCTAACATCTATATGTGGTACAAATTTGGTGAGAATCCATGAAGTAGTTTTGAGGTAATCCTTCAAAGCCTATATAAAGTGAAATCTAATCAGAATCCGGATCCAGATCACCTCCAAAATTTAATGGAGTCTTCCATGGCCTCATATGTATCCATGGTGAAAATTTGGTGAGAATCTGTTAAGTATTTTTAACGTAATCCTGCAAGGCCTATACAAAGTGAAACTTGATCCAGAATCCATAACTGAATCACCTCCAGAATTTAATGGATTCTTCCATGGCCTAATATGTATGTGTTGAAAATTTTGACAAAATTTGTGCAGTAGATTTGACGTAATCCTGCAAACAGTGATCCTTCAAAACCTATATAAATTGAAACTTGACCCAGAATCCAGATCTGGATCACCTCCAAAATTTAAAGGCATCTTCCATCACCTAATATATATCTGTGGTGCAAATTTGGTGAGAATCCGTGAAGTAGTTTTGACGTAATCCTTCAAGGCCGTGAAGTAGTTTTGACGTAATCCTTCAAGGCCTATACAAAGTGAAACTTGATCCAGAACCCGGAACTGGATCACCTCCAAAATTTATTGTAATCTTCTATGGCCTAATATGTATCTGTGTTGAAACTTTCGCCAAAATCTGTGCAGTAGTTTTGACATAATCCTGCTAAAAGTAATTAGTCAAAGCCTATTCCATGGCCTAATATCTATCTGTGGTGCAAATTTGGTGAGAATCTGTGAAGTAGTTTTTAATGTAATCCTTCAAAGCCTATATAAAGTGAAATCTTGATCCAGAATCCAGAATTGGATCACCTCCAAAATTTAATGGATTCTTCCATGACCTAATATGTATGTGTTGAAAATTTCGTCAAAATCTGTGCTGCAGTTTTGACGTAATCCTGCTAACAGTAATCCTTCAAAGCCTATATAAAGTGAAACTTGATCTAGAATCCGGATCTTGATCACCTCCAAAATTTAAAGGAGTCTTCCATCACCTAATATGTATCTGTGGTGCAAATTTCAAATAAAGAGAAATAAATAAACAAATGCCAATGATTTTATTACATCCTTGGCGGGTGTAAGACTGACAAACATACATATATTTTGCATTATGTGAGTCATGTAAACTTTCTTCAGTCACTCTGAAGAAAGTGAGTCTGAAAACAAGGATTTTTAACAGCAAATGTCAGTTTTCTCATGGGGTAAGGGCCCCTTCACACATAACACGAATGAGGTGGAATGGCGCACGGAGGAGGATTTGAATGGCACACTTGATAAATCGGAGCTGCATTGCGAAGCCTCGTGCAGCAGTCGCCACATCCATTCGGGCACAGCACATGTACTCCACATTGGCGTATCGCTCGCGCCGGAAATCCATTCGAACAGCGGCAGATGAGGTCACACTGCCATCTAATCGTGCCTGCAACATTCGCATGGCATGTCGAACGCAGGTTGGACATATTGTGCCGCAGCCGAGGGGCTGCACGAAATCATTGGCCATGTCGAACCCTTGCTGAATGGCCCGTTACGGGTGGGCTGCTGAAATTCTTTTGGGTCCACAGTCCCATCAAGCTTGAGTGTAAAGCCAGTCCGGCAAACACTGTATGTGTCTTAAAATCACCCTGAGTCGGATTAAACGCAGTCTGAACTGTTCTGTCATTGATACAGGATGTTTCCAACCTTCAAGCAGCACAAGGGTGGACCTCACAGCCTGGAAGTTGTGCTTGCACTGTTTTAAAATCAGTGCTTCTCAACAAAATGGCAATTATGACAATGATTCAAAGACTACATTCTCAATAACAAAAATGAGCCAAAGCATGACATCATGTGACATCGTAGTCCTGACAAAAATGCAAGGACACACAAGATAACCTCCAGGCTAAAACAGAACCTACTTACTTTCTGATGATGTCACTTATGGAAGAGTTTTTAATTTTAAAGTCCTTCACCATCATTCGACACTAGACAAGTAGAGGATTTTATTCATGGGTCAGTGTCTCAACAGCAGCTGCTTAACCATGAAAACAGGCACATTTTCCAGTGTGTAAAATATGAGACAGGTCCATCTATTGGACAAACAGCTGTAAAGAAATTTAAAAAAGGCAAAACTAATGATGGAGAAGGTTTCTATTTCATAATGTGTGTGGAAAAAATGTGACTTTGCACTTGTTTTTATGTGTTTTTCTGGACAAAAGTCAGTCTTGGCACAAAATGGACACTGTCGCGTTTGTGCCAAAACAGGGACAAAAGTGGCGCCAAATGCAATCATTTTCTTCCCAGTTTGTTTATTAATTCTAAATCTGTCATCAGTTACAGTTTACATATTTAGCAACATTACAAACGTTAATCCAAGATGCTGGATTGCTGTGTTCCTGAAATTCCAAACCATTCTGACAATTGTTTAACTTGAAATAAAAACATTTTTTAATCAATATTGTTGAACACATGAGTATCTAAACTCATTTGCTGAAAAATTGAAAGGTTTTCTGTTAGTTTGTACAAAGTAAATGAGGCCTTTTTAGTATTTCAGGAATAATAAGTGGCCTTTAATTGTTGGGGATGTGATTTTGATGGAAATTGCTCAAAAATGCCTACAGGTCATAAAAGGTGAAAGATGTATACAAACAGATTATTTCTCATTTATCCAAATTCAAACTACTGCATATTAGGCATTATTTGGTGTAAAGTAGTGGAAATTTTTCATTGGAATAAAATTTCATGCTAAAATGGATCAAAAGTTGTCATATCCTTCTTGATATATTATTTAAACAACTAATGGGCTGTCAAAGTAGCTGATTTTTTTTTGTTGTTTTGTTAAACTGTAAAAAAAATAGTTTTTAACTTAAGAAAATGTAGTTTCTGACAACAAACATAAGTTTAGTGACCTACACACAATAATTTGTGACGTGTGAACCTTTATTATTGGTAACAGTACAGTGGCACTGTGGTAGTGCACCTGTCTTATAACAAAAATGTCTGTGCTTCAAAGTCATGGGTGATCAGTGATCCAAAGGAAGTTGCGAAAATAAAATATAAGAGAGACAGATAATGCCTACAATGAAAAAGAAAATTTTTGGACCAACTTACTCCAATTAATTAAACTGCGCTAAATTAATATTAATATTAATTAATAATAACAACTATATTATTATGTACTTTGAAATTGTTTTCCACTTGAAAGTGCTATGTAAACATGTAATATTAATGCCAACTTGTTAACTTACTTTAAGCAAACTTAATTCATTGAAGTGTTCCCAGTTCAAGCAATTTATTTAATTTCACGTTGTGGAGAGTTTATTTATTTTTATGCTGTGTTCCCCTGAAATACATGTTACTGAGCATGACACCATGGATCATTTATTCATGAATGATACTTATAAAAGTTACAATGATAATTATAAAAGTTACCTCAATTTATTTTTTCAAGTTTAAGTAATTGAAATTTTTAACATAGCCCAAGCTTTGTAAAGCTAAACCAGTCATTTTTTAAAAGCGTAACTAACCAAATAAGTTTTTTTTACTCTATCGCTTACTTTAATCTGTGAATATTTCTCTAGTGAATACAGAAGAAAAGAAACTAAAATTTCCTCTTTTGCATTTTTTTTTTAAGTTGGCTACAGCCGGAACACCAGCAGCGTGTCCCCTCGGGGCTACATTTCCAGCAGCACCCCGCAGCAGTCGAGCTACAACACAGTCAGCAACAGCATGAACGGCTACGGTAACGCCGGCATGAACCTGGGAGTGCCAAGCTCCCCTGGGTTCCTCAACGGATCCTCTGCCAACTCCCCATATGGAAGTGAGTAGCCTGCCACTATTGCACGCTGTAGTAACACTAAGCTGCTGCAGATTTAATTCCAGCAGTTCCCACGTTTGTTTTCACAACTATGAATCACTGGTGACAGGGTTATAACATTATTTATGATCATTTTATGTTACTGTTCATTCACGGGGGCTTGTTTGGTTTTAGTGTTTCACGCACACGTAGCTCGGAAAACACAAGGAATAATCATTTTTATGTAGATTTCACCATATGCCACCTGTATCTGTTGAACCGGACAAGATGTTGTTGATGGCAGGGGCCTGTAATGCTGTGCGAGTACTGATCGTGTATCCCCCCCCCGGCAGTAATACTATCCCAGCCTTACCTTAACTGCCCTCTCCCTCTTCTGCATCTTCAGCACGACTCGCCGCACGTTCTCACTCTCGCCCTCCCGCCTTCCCTTTCCTCCCCTATCGTCTCTGCAGTTAAACAAAAGAGCGCCTTCGCCCCTGTGGTCCGACCCCAGGCCTCCCCACCCCCCTCCTGCACCAGCGCCAACGGCAACGGACTGCAAGGTGAGCCCCCCTCACCCCCTCATCCTTTCCCCACGGACTACTGGTCAGATACCGCTGCTCAGGCCTCTGTCCGGTTTGGTGAGGGATTAATCATTACAAATATATGCATTTTGACAGGCCAATTTACACCTTTCAGTTCACATTCAAACACACACTGAATTCAGACGATTCCACCATGCATCTGCACCCACATGCACGCATGCACGCACGCACGCAGGCACACACCACTCAAACGCCACGTGTCTGTGCAAACAACATACACGCCGGCGTGCATCCTCGTTGCCCTTTCGTACAAATGATCCCCTCCGATGTCGCAGGAAAAGACCTTCCCCAGAATTGTTTTAGTAATTATGTTTATTAGGTTTTGTGCATGTGTCATGACCAACATGATTGCTTTGAAAACAAGCTTAGCCGTAGTCTGTGCCCCAAGATTAATAACATTGGGCTTAATGAAGTGGGAAATTAAAGTTCATCTTGCTACACGTTCATACTTATTAATACATGTTGTGCAGAAATTAATGAGCAATGCCTTGCCATCATCTGCGCTGGCAAACTTAAAAGCATTTCAACCATGACTCTACAAATATACTCAGAGCAGTATAATAATATATCACCCCAGCACTTCACTAGTCGCCTAATTGTTAAAACGTGCGAAAATACCAAATACATAAACTCCGAGGGTGAGCTACAGTTGCTAATGATATCCCAAGCAGATGTTCTTGGTAAAATAGCGGAAGCTACCTTTGATCTTGACTAATCTTTCTTGGATAATGGCGCAGAAGCGCGACTTGAGGAATGCAGGACGACCCGCGATGTTGTGTTCGAGGAAAGGAAAGGAAAGGAAAGGAAAAAAAAGATGGAAGGAGGGTGAGAACTGTCGAGTGATGTAGCATTGTGGCATTGTGGGAAGTGACCGTGTTGTTGCTCTGCCGTCACCACAGCAGAGTCTCCCGGGAGTCTGGGCCACTGTTTGCCATTACCCCAACGCCAGGAGAAATATCACATGTAGCAAGAGTGGGGTGCTGGGGGCCGAAATGTCAGAGCAGGAGGGAGGTTTTCAAACTCTCTCTCCGTCAGGAGGACGTGCGGCGGCTGACGCGGCAGTGGGGCGAGCGGACACAAAACAAACACTCACACGCACATCCACAAACAGGCACATTAAGGCATGCATGCATGCACACACGCACACACACACACTGAAAGAGAACACATTCAAAAATTTTACAATTCTTAATAGCCACGCTTAGTTTTCAACAATTAACTAACAGCTTTTCTCCGTGTCTGTGTTTTCAGCCATGTCCGGTTTGGTTGTCCCTCCAATGTAAATGCACTTTCATCGTCTCGAGCACCAGTGTACACACTTCCACTTCACGGGACACAGCACATAGCAGCACGCTGGTGTCATGTATAGCCGACAACAGTTGTTCTGCTTCTAAAGATGAAGAGAAAAAAAGAGAGAAAGAATTTTTTTTCCTTTTAAATGACTTTTACAGCTTACAGAAAAGGATTTCCTGACGAACTTTTTTTTTTTCCCCTGTGGGATTTTTTTTTTAACCCCCCCCCCCCCCTCCCCTCCCCACCACCATTTGATCGCCCTTGAAGAGGACGCAGGATGACGAAGCGTTTTATTTTGTATACCTGTCGGTTTGGGCTTTGGCCCCGGATACGTTCAATCAACCACACGCTCAGTACTGGAAGGAACTCTGTGGACTCGCCATCTGCTTGTAAAGTAAAAACACTGATGTACAGTACATTTGCCAATGAACTTGTTTGCCTCAGATATTTTTTTGTTTGTTTGTTTGTTTCAACTCTCTTTTAATAGATTCACAACAGTTGTGTGTCTTTATAATGTGACTTTTTTGTATTTTTATCTGTGAGACGCGGGGGAAAAAAAATTTACCGCAGGGGGCCAAGACAGTTTGGGTTTCAACTGGAAAATATAGAGATTATATAAATGTAGAAAAATCGACCATAAAGTAACAGCAAAGATGAGTTAAAGGGGCGGGTTCGGGTGGGTAAGGTTGTATCATGTTTCATTCCTGCATTTTAACTTAAAAATTTTGTAATTTATTGTAGCTAGAAATCATCTTCAAAAATAAAAAAAAATTAAAATTCTCTTCGATTCAACAAGCACACTGACGTGCACAAAACACTGCTCTGTTGATGATTATGATGTACTTCCATGTCTAGAGCTTCCTTTTAAAGCAAGTGTGATTTGCCATGTTTTTCAACTTTTTTGCTAGCACTGTATATTAATGCATTCCTAGGCTACTGTGAAGTCTGTTTCTTGTTGATGAGGAGCAGTCTCTCCCCCTTCAGGCTCCAATTCCCTTATGTGTTTTATATGTGGTTAAAAATTGTAGACTATTGTGATATTGCCAAATTTGTGCTAAATATTTATACATCTGTCTTTTTCATGTTATTTTAGATCAACGTGAAAAAAACGTAAAAAAAAAAAAAAAAAATCCCGCAAATAAACCCATTGAGAATGTAGGAGTACAGTAGTTCATTGTCATATTTCTGTTCAAATACACACTTGCGCTCACTGAGGGGAATTTTGTAACATATCAACTATAAATAATGTATTTATCTCTGAAATTTTGTATATTGCTTTTCATTATGTATGTATTAATCGTCATGCCCTTAATATAGTGATGCAGCACAGATAATTCAGCCAAGAACTGTTGCCTTCATTTGTTTTCTTTTTGTATTTGATGAAAATGCAATGTGCATATATTTCCATGTGTATCCTCAAATTTGTGTTACGCCGTCAAGACTCTCTTGTCTGTTGTTTTTTTTAAAAGGGGAAGTCAAACTTCATTGTTTATTTTTATATTGATTTTAAATTATCTATACAGACCATTTTTGGAGAAAAACTTTGTTGGTTGTATTGTCAAATAAATTGTTTGTGACCCATATGATAGTTGTTAAGATCCAATAGAGACTAATGTGCATGAGGGACAACCTTGGAGAAAAAAATAACACTCCATTTGTGGTTGTATTTTTTTCTGTTTTGTAGAATGTATAGAAGTCATTTTTACTCACCACTTATGACTCTGCCACATAGCTTACATGTGTTTACAGGGAAGAAAATTTAAAATGTCAATTTGGAATGGAAACAGAAATGAATAAGTGATGTTTTATTAAAATTTTCAGTAAAAACACAATAGTTCCTCAACTGTGGGCTTCTTTAGTTTTCAGCGCAGTTTGGCTAACTGACAATCAGAAGGAATAAAAGGGGGTTGGGGGGTGACGAACCTGTAATGCGTCTGTAAGTAGTCGTGTTTAGACTTTGCAATAGCATTAACTGTTTGAAACCTGTGGAAAGTGTAACATCCTTAAAAGTTGAAAGCCTATTTTTCAGCAAAGTACTCTGACATTGTGACATATTCCTCCTGGTCTTTGTATCGGAATATCCTGCATCTGTGGTGCTTCAAAGGTTCATTGTAGTCATTCATAAACAGTGCAAGCTTTTTATTCAAAGCACCCCAAATGGGGCTCATTCAAATCCCTCATTTCATTGCATTAAGCCACCTAGTTAATAAAGAATCAATACATTGAAAGAGCAAGGTTATCCTTTGTCTATAAGGGCTGGTATCGTTTTGAACCTCTTATAGTTTGAGAGCTGAAAGAGGGGGGCCGCAGTGAAATCTATACTCATCAAGAGGGTCAAACAGAAGGATAGAAGTGCTACAGGGAAGAATAGTGGGCCTCCTTAAAAAACAAGTGAACATCTTATCTGGCATCCTGAGTGGACACAGAGAGCAGGTCACAAAATGTCAATTTCTCATCAAGGCAACATTGTCCATGGCCACCTCTGCCTTTAATGCACAATTAAGCAACCCAAGCAGCAATCAGCATATCGCAGCTGATTATGCCAAGCAGAAGCGTGCATGGATCTCGCAGGCACACGAGATATAGTCCAGGAGGTGCTGATAGCGCAAAAGGACAGATACACTCCAAAAGAGAGATTTCATTTAAAGTGTAATCAGTGTGTTTGATAATGACAGACAATCCGCTTCCTGACATTGGTGCATCTTTTAAGGTGCACCGATTTGGGTCAGTTGTCTCACTTCCTGTCACCTGTACATGTTTTTACTTACATGGAGCAACTGTTTCTTCTTAAAGGAGCCATATTGTGTAAAATCTGCATGTGTGGAAATTTTTCTTTAACTGTGACATGGCTAAATTCTCCATGCTTTGGACTTTGGAGTCATATGAAACAGAAGTCAGTATTTGGACTACTTGCTCAAAGAGGTGTTGGGTGCTACGTGAGACACGCCCACAGCTTCTGCCACACCCTCTGCAGTGAACAGCTTCTTTCCATTTAAAGGAACAGGAAATAAAACAAGTCTTTCTTAACGGGGTCCACTTTTTAAAAAGATTTATTCTTATTAAAACATTGATAGGAAATCAAATCTGTGCTCGACTTGCCTTTGACAAAAGGGCTATTTTCCAAAATTGATGAAAAGAAAATAGAGTGTGAAGAGTGCACCAGCAGTAGAACACAAAATTGACTAGAAACCATGTTTTCCCCCCCCTGAGATCTAAAACATTAACAGTTGTTATTAATGCATTTGTTCATTTTAATACTTGGTTATGTGCAACATATTCTTTTGGGAAAAAATATTAAATTAGTATTGGAACTATTTATCATGTGCTACATCTGTCGCTTACACCAGCACAAGATTGTTATGAACCAGTATATATATATATATATATATATATATATATATATATATATAAACTACACTGTGACACTGTGGTCATACAATAGCCCAAGCAGTTAGCACACTTGCATGCCAAAGAGAAGGTCTCAGTTTCAAGGCTGTCCATGCCCTAATCTCCTTGTAAAGTTGCATCAGAAAAGGCATCCGGCAATTTTCTCTTGGCTCAGGATCACCACAGCGGCTCAAAACAGATCTGCATATTGATTTGGCACGAGATGACTGAAAAAATTATTTTGTTGCCATTTTGAGTTGACAGTGGATTTTTGTAATTCTTGGAACAGCTGCCCTATTGAATGTAATGGATTGATTTCTTGCAAGCAAAGCAATCGTCAAAGGTTAGCATAGCATAGCACTCAGACGATTGTGTGCTACGAATGTTTTAATGACTTGGGTGGTTAAAAATTTTTTTAATCCTTTCAGGAACGCACACATTATGGTCTGTGAAAGTCTTCCAAAATCCCAGAATGCTTGGTGGCACTTTGTTTTTCTTGATAAATATTGTTAGCATTAGCTATGTGATTAGCTTGACTAGATCAGCTGTTTTTTTGCTTTTTTTTCTGATTTCAAACTACTTTCAGAACAAGCCAGAAGCTAACATTTCCCCAGGCAGGTTCATGGCTTTAACTTTGTTCTTGACAGATAATTAATTTGTTGTTGTGCAGCTCTAGAAATTCTGACACATTCATTCTTTGGCCATTACCCATAATTCAGCATATTGCTAGGTAATGGTGCATGCACGCAAAGCAAATAGACGAGTTTTAGTTTGGCACTGTGCTCTCGACTCATGTTATTTGTATTTGTTCCTTGAGAATTCAAGCAAAAATGCACTGAACAAAAGTTACTGACAGTTGCAGTTTGCCTTGCTGCCCGTCCCACAAGCTTTGCCAATCTATACTCCTGAAATATTTAAAATGTTAGTTGAGAAAAAGTGAATTCAGGTGCAGAGAAACAAACTGGAAATCCTCCAACGATTTTGAACACATGCAACATTGTTATGGGTAATGGCAAAATACCAAATATGCTGCTAGCTAGCATTCTTCTCTCCACAGTTGTGTGCAAAGTTGCATTCTCAAGGGTCAATAAAGGTAGCACTATTATGTTCAGAAATCAGAAGGCCTTGTAGTTGGAAAATCAGTTGGGTTTCATTAGAAAAGCTCAACCCTAACCCTAAATGTATTGGGCTTTGACTAGTGGGCCTTCTGAAACCTAGGGTAAACCCCCATTCCATCAAGCAATAATGTTGCAGTACACCACAACCATAAGAGAACTTCACTTTCTTTTTTGGAGACTATTTTTGATGCATCACCTCAGTGACTATGGGTTACTTTTGGCTACAACCTTTAATATCAGGTTTAAAGACACCTGCTGATCTATGTTAACCTGCTGAGCATTTGGTACACAGGTTCATGACTCTTCTTTCAGAACCAAGAAAGGGGAGGAAAAGGCATCAGAAAGAAAAATTCTAAAGATAAAAACAAAATCACAAAATGGCACGCACACTCGTTTGTTGCCAGTTTTAAACACTCCCAACCTGGCAGGCAGGCTGGAGGTGCAGCACATCATCTCAGCAGGTTTCCCTGTAGCCAATGAGCAGCCATGAGCTCTGCCACACCGCTCAATCATCGTGAGAGCCTCTTTATTGGAGAACTCTAATGGCCACCCTCCACCATGATCTTAATGTGTGCATTAAATATTTATAAACCTGGTTCAATAATGCCCCATAACCAGTGCCTGACGGAGCCCACCATACCGTGCTGCTGCCTCTTTCTGTCTCTCAAACACAGGCAAAGGTCACGAGGTCACGCAATCAAAAGAGAGCGAGGCTCACCGCATCCATATGTTGCCACTCTTATCAAGAATTTTCTCCGTACTGCTTATCTGTCAAAGGAAAGAAATATTGAAAGCAATATCGATCTTAACTAGCCTTGTGTTGCCGTGGGCCATGCTTCAAACATCTGCTCGTGCATTGTTATATTTCAAAAAAACCTCCTCTCAATAATATAAGCCTGAGCAGTAATATTGAACATCCCTGTTTGATGCAGACTGCCAGAGCATGACTAACAACCCCGGTAATAACAAGCATCACCCGGCCTTTTTAAAAACTTGATAATAAGAATTTCTTCATTAATGCTGCCTTAATTGTGCCGCTCGGCGTTCGACACCTACAGGCGACACCTACTTTTGCGTCTTTTACGTGACCGTTTGCCGGCTGCGCTCCTGTGCTGTTCAGGTGAAAGATTGTGCTCTGGTGATAGCGCGCACAAAAGAGAGGCTGGACAATGAGCCAGTCAATGGAGAGCTCCAGTTGAAAGAGCCACAATGGCTGTGCATGCTGGGAATTGGGCTGGATGATATAAAGGAATGAAACCTTCATTGAGGCCATGGAGGACAAGCATTCAGAAAAGAGGTTTTGTTTGGTCTTTATCAAACTGGCGTTTCCCATGAGAAAAAACAATTCAAACTGACCTTAAAAAGAGAATATTACCTTACGCATCCACTCCCTACGTAACTCTCATTGAGGGACTTATACGTTCACGCTTAATGCATGTCCGCCGGCCTTTGTGCCCATGTGTGTACAGTAAGGACGTAGGGCAGCTCACATACTAAGCGGCGCACAACACTTTATCTCTACTCCTTGGACAGTGCTGAGAAGTACTTTTTAAGGATTTGCACTTGGACAGACGGGATTTGTGTAACCGCTGAGTGCAGGGCGGGCGGGCGGTTGGAGGGGGGGAGACTTGCCAACTCCCTTGCAGTTGAAGCACATCCACGTGTATGGTGCAGCAAAAAAAAAATCTGCATAACTCTGGCAACTTCAAATTGACAATGAATCAAAACGGTGTGACCTTTTTTGTTAATGAATCCTTGTTTGAATCAAAAACACACCCCTCCCACACATACTTTGTTTTTTTTTGTATTTTTAATGAAGAAAAACAATCCTGCATTTGCGCAGTCTGTGAATCACAAGAAAAGAAACTGTTTGTTCCCCTGCTACTGTACACCGGGAAAAGTCCAGACCTTCCGCACAAAATTTCCACTTCACTCACTGCAGTTGGGAAAGATGAGCAAAGTATTCCAGAGCTTCCAAATCCATTAAACTTGTATTTGGGTGTCATTTGATACTTCATTAATGTTTCAGTGCATTTCAAACCTCACAAATGCAGGATTTACGCCCCCCCTGCCTTTGGAAGAAATGTCCGTGTTTACCGTATTTCCTTTCTGTGAACTCTGATTTGCCCCCCCACCCCCCCAAAAAAGTGCGGCTGTACAGCACCGTCTGGTCAAACAGCGTTAGTCTGCAGTGATAAAATAATATCACTGGAACTGCATTTTTCTGCCACAGTCTCCACCACATAGAGCTCCTTTCATAGTACCCCTCTGTAGTGCTTTGTCCAGTAGTTCTGGATATGATATCATCTATTAATAATGTATTGGCAATGGATTACATAAAAAGGGAGCAGAAATAACATCCAATATTCATGCCCCCTGAGCTTGACTGTGTCCAATCCGTTTGGCCCATAAAACCTTAGCCCCATTTCCATATCCGCTGTGGGTCACGACAGGTCTGCCGTACAAAGGCTCACAGAACAGCTCAGGAAAAGAGCAGTAAAAATTGGGTGGATTTCTGAACCCTTATGAAACAGCCCCCCCACCACCACCACCAAAAAATAAAAAAAAATTGAAAAAAGCCCTTTTCCGATTTGAGCGCCTGTGAAAAACCTGGTGCTGTGTTTCCCTCTTTAATTGTGCCACTTGAGAAATTGACGTGCCTCTGAAACATGGCATGAATCTCGCAGTTATTGCAGTCGCCTTGGCAGGGAATGTTGATACAACATCTGCATGCTATAGAAAGTAATGGAAGTAGCAGAGGTGGCAGCTGCAACTCTACAGGAAGTGTGCCATTTTCAGGCAGCGCTGCTGTGAGAACCACTAACTGCCAGCCTGGTCTTGCAGGCAGCTCTGATTGCCAGGACACTATGACAAACACGCAGGGGCTGGGAGTGTTGCATCCTGGGGGATGACAGCTTCTGTTTGATTGTCAATAAGGCTCATTAGCAGAAAAAATGGAGAATGTGAAAAGAGATTAAATGGCTTGAGACAGGGTACCCCTCACGTTTCATTATAGAGGATTTATCAGAGCCTTTAGGGTCATCAATTCGGCATAGAAAAATAAAAGAGAGAGAAAACACCCACCTAAAATCATCACTGTGCAGCGAGTGCAGGTTTCCTGGACTTTTCCCCAAACCTCTCCCTTTGCCCAATTCTCATCTTAAGAACAGCGGCGGATGTTTCTCTCCATCTTAGGAAGGAACGGCCAACAAAGCAGCGTGTAAGGGCCTTTCCCTGAAGAGTCCTTGTCACGCCGCGCCAAACCTCTGTGATTATCGTTGTTTTTGCAGAGAGTGTCCATGCCTGCCAATACCGCTGTTCCATAAATGAATTTGGCCCCTCGTCAACGAATTACCTAACACGCAGAACTGTGTATGTGTCACATCCAATTCCAACTCACCGGCTTTGGCGGTGTGTGTCAGCTGGAGGACTTAATCATCAATCGTCAATCATAATAAGCGAAGCACATTGATGGGGGGGGGGGGTCTACCCGCCTCCCCAACTCTCTACATAGTTAAATAAAGTGTAAAGGGAGAAGTTAAAACTGACCTTGTTAAAATCGACACAATTTATATTCCTAATTTAGTGTATGGATTAATTAGTGTTGGCAAGTGCGCGCGTGTATCGGTTTCCATGTGGCCGAGCTTGATCAACATCATTGGTAGATTTCATAAGGAATCTCTGGAATGACATCTGTCAAGATTTTTTTTTTTTTAGCCGCCGTGATGTTTTCCCTCAGAACAGCCCGTGCATATTTCAGCATGCACTTTTAATTAAAGCTCGACTGGACGGTTTATAGAGAGGACTTTTTCCACAACATGAGCCGCTAATCAATAACTCCGACTCCCATCATACAAAATTAATCACTGTGACCTGTTATCAAGCCTCCATGTGATCACGCACGCACATACGTGTGGCGTGCAAACTGGCAAAGCGTGCAGGAATCTGGCAGGGAGAGGCTCATATTTTCCCTCTCACCGTGATCCAATCCACTCTCTCTCCCCCGTCATATAGATCGGAGTCTGCGGGGGCCAGAGGCGCTGACAGAGCCCAGATGCTCCCAGTCTGTCTGGGGGACTGGGGAGACTGGTGCCATGGGGTCCTGGAGCCTCTGAAGTGCCGCCCCTCCATCAACATGACCAAGGCTAGACCTGCACTTTCTCCAGGGCGAGACATTCTCCTTACCGCTCTGACAAGTGAGCTGCATAGTCATAGATTGATACGCACTCACGTCATGTACGCCTGTTCATCAGCCGTTCCTAATTACGGAGCACCAGACCAATGCTCGGGTTCACAAGGTTACGACGACACAAGGTTGCTACGGATACCTCTTGGGGTAGCCCATGTGGGGGGAAGGGGGGTGTGTGTCTTTGTTCTAAGGGAAACAAAAACAGGCACAATATGAATTCTTCATCCGCAAAGATCATTAGAAGAGCATCAAAGTATGCCATGTTTGAAATCATATTTCTCTTTGTAGTTTGGGGTAGAGCGTGCTGGTGTTAGATGCTGCTGTGGCAGCTGTCGCGGCTGGCTGCGTGGTGCCGCAGTGTCAGGGCCTCCGAGGCCGGGCTGTCCCGGCAGACAGAGGGGGGAGGAAACCTGATAGCGCAGCCAAACTGCAGTCTAACGTCTATCGTGCTATCCGTCCCCATGTCCGTCTCTCTGACTGCGCTGGACGTGGCCTATCTTAGCGGCGGACACTCCTCTTTACTTCCCAGCAGCCGTGCCAAGAAGTCTGGCGTTTTCACAGCACAAACTTCTGCTCAAGTTAGGAAGATTTAAGAATGACTGATACGGCTTCTGCAGGGTTGGCGGTACGTTTGCCATTCTTACTGAGGGGGTGCAGGCTGCAATAACGCCAGAATTATGACCCGACGCGTGTGTGTGTGTGTGTGAGACTACTAGAGACGGAAGTGCAGAGTGTTTGGATTTGATGTGGGGGTAGAAAATTGTTCTGTAATGAGGAGGGCTGCCAGGATATGAACGGGGATGCAGGGAGTTGGAGACAGGGTATAAGTTATGAGAAGAAACTGATGTTAGGAAACGTGGTGGTTGTTGCTGCAGCTAAAATGTATACTTTAGACCGGGATTAATACGGCCCGGCTGGGTTGAACCCCTGTACCAACCTTACGCTTTCTGGGGCTCAAATGAGTGTGCGTCACACACGAGAGCGAGTGTGCGTGTGTGAGGGGTTAATAAATGTTGAATCAAACGCCGCACGAGACACTCACACTCCTTAAGGGTTGCCCATTAGCTGTGTGTGGGTGCATGGGGAGTTTATCAGTGTCTGGGTGATTTATGAAGTCAGACTCAATATCATCCACCTCACCCACACACATATGGACATACACATGTGCGCACACGAACACGCGTGGCCACATGCTCTCCCGCACGCGCATGGAATCAGTCTTTGGGAAGTAGTGGGAGACATTAGGCCAAAATTAAAGGTTTCTGCAGTGCGACTGCCTTTTTTTTTGGCTGTCTCACAGCGCCGCAGAAGGTGCAACCGCAAAAATAATACAAATGTAATAATAAGTATGAAAATGCAAAAGGAGCGAATTAGTTTAAAGGGATTTCTCGGCTACCTAAGCAATTACACGGCCAATTACTACTGCAGCAGCAAAAATCCTTGATGCTGGACTTGTTTTCATCAGATACATCAGTGTCTCTGATTACTGAAGTCATAACATTCCACAGAATTTACTTAGCCACAAGCCCAAAAAAAAAAAAAAAAAGCGAGGGTGCTTACAGTGCACTTCAGAGTGCGCTTGGCTTAAATGGGACCCCTTGTGGCTGTGTCACAGCTCCCTTCGTTAGGGGGCTGACTGTAGCCTGTAGTCACCACAGGCATCATTAGCCCTCTGTGAAACCACAGACTGAGTCTCATTCTTCATCTGCCTGTCTGCTGCCTCAACATCCACGCTGCAACGCCGCTTCGGTGGCAGAAGGACTGAGTCCTGCAGCTTGGCGGACAGCCGCGTGGAGCTGAGAGAAAGATATTAAAAATAAAAAAAAAATAAAAATGTAGCAAAGTTCAAATGTATTCAGTGAGCGGTGCCACTTGAGTTGGTTGTGTAAAGGTTAGAGCTGAGGTTATTTTACAGAAGGTGATTAGTCCACCTGGGCTCAACAGAAGAGGAGCAACTCAGGGCAAGTGTGGGTCACACTTTAAGTGCATGAGACAGTGATGAGAATGTAAATTTAGAAATTAAAAAACTAAATTTGATAGACGTATGTGGAGTAGTACTGGTAGTAATTTCTAAGATATTTTTCTTTATCACGGCTCTCTCCACGTCTAAGAAGAAAAAAAAAATATCATCCAAAGGGATTAAATGGAGTTGTGGTCAAAGTAACATTTAAACATTTAAATTGCACATTAAGTGTGCAGGAGGACTTCAAGGTTGCCGTGTTGATTTCTGTTTCCCGTTCTGTACTGCCCTCTAATGGAAAACAGTCCTCAGAAATAAAAGGAAGCAGCAGCAGCAGCAGCACTGACGTGCAGAGCCGGAGCGCTCGCAAAAGAGACATCCTTAATTATGGGATCCGAGCTGAAAGGACAGAAGAGTGTGTGGAATCAATTTGAAAAATAAAGTACAATTAAAATGATTAAAAGAAAGCATTTGACATTGAGATTTTTTTTTTTTTTTTGTAATATCAGCTGTCTAATGTAACAAATGTGCAGTATATAATGCATACAACAGCAGCACTTGCTGTAGGTGGAATGAAAAGCGAAAGCAAACAATGAGATCTAAATGAAGACAAAACAAATACTTCACAACAAAGCTTTGTAGCAGGAAAATTCACAGCCTTTATCACTGGATGTCGAACAAAGCATTTACTTGGCAGGAAATTAAAAAAAACCAACGAGAGGTACAAAGACTAATTCTGCTTAGGAGAAAAAAATAACCAACAACAATGCAAGAGACATATTTTTAAAGGAATAATAATTCTCCAGAAAAAAAAACAAAAAAAAACACACACACTCCAGCACTATCTGGCAAACGCAACAGAGACCCATGGGAGCATATGTTTGTAATTCCTACTGTTCTCTGTTTAAGTTATTTTTGTACATTCTAATTCTGCAACAATTCTGTATCACATTAACTATGCAACATCTTTATTCTTAGATTATTTTTTTTTTAAAAGGACTACTATTAACTGAATATTTACAAGTAACAGCAACTGGTCCACAGGCAAGCGTACTGAAAGTTTGTGGAGTTGTTTGGTTGTTTTAAAAAAGAAAGAAGAGGAAGACGCTGCCCTGGCGTGAGCACCACATGGAGGGCGCTCTGAGCCCTGTCGTGCTTCAGCCGTCCTCTCTTTGCCTCTCGTGGGCGAGCAGCCATTGTTTGAGATGGTCGCCTTTACCGCTCATGTACGGCCCACTGTGCCCGCTGCTGGAAATGACTCGATGGCAGGGGATGAGGAGAGGAACCTGGTACGGGCAGAGCAAATCAACTTTGAAGGACACAAACAATATGGCTCACTCTTTGAAATGTTGAGTTTTACGTAAACAATTTTTCCAATGCACAAATTCATATCTTAGAGCTGAACTGATTATTGTCATAATAGATTAGTTTTAGGATTATTTTCACAGAAAAATCGATTGTTCGGTATAGAAAATGATGAAAAATGCCGACAGATGTTTAAGAGTGGAAGAGTAAGTAAAGTAGTAAAATAAATCATAACGTATTAACATTTAAAGAGCTGAAATCAGACAACCTGGATTCAAAAAGAAGACTCAAAATGATTAAACGATTATCAAAATATTTTTGGGTTAATTTAATAGCTGAATCATCATTCTACCAATATACAGTAGCACTCAAAAGTTTGGCAGTTTCCAAAACTGGGTCCAAACTTTTGAGTGGTACTGTATATTTGATACGTATACAGTCCCACCCCCCCTTTCTCAAAGCAGTGATATGGCTCCTATTTGAAGAGGAAGACGTTGGCAATTATTGTCACAGCAACAAGTTTAAGGCTAACATCAAATAATCTGATTCACCAAATATTACAAAGTACCCAATGTGCAGAAAATATGAATCTGCACTTTTCTCTCTTTTTATGTTCATGCGCTGCATGAAAACAAAGTGCCACACCACAAGTGCCTGGTTTGATCCTGCATGAATCCACACTCAGGGTGATAGCACCATCTTTGGGTAGTAATTATTTTTTTTTTTTTTTTTACTCTTTAATAGTGTAAAGCAAAGAAGCAATCAAAAATTAATGGGCAAAAACACCAGCAGGATGAATATTCAATCGAGAGGGTGTCAACATTAAGATCTGATAACTCTGTGATCATTAAAAAGTGGAAGTCGGTGGAGCATTTACTCTTGTTGCAGTCGCTCTGCCGGGGGGTCCTGAGTTCTTTGTAAACTAAATGGCTGGAGAAAGATTAAACACGCCAGCCTGAAACACTTCGATCATTGTGAATTCAGAACAAGAAGAGTGGCAATGGATTGAGTGAATCCCTGCAATCATTTCTTTTTAAATATTCTTAATGTGGCCCTTGTTTTGCTCAGTTTGGGGGAAGTGGAGAGGATCACAACTACTGCTGCTGCACTGTGACTGTATTACTAATTTATCTGAGCCCAGCCCTGACAGTTATCTGGTTGTGATGGCTGCACCTCCATCCTTTTTTGGAGAGAGAAAAAAAAAAGTTGAACATGCGGCGTGTTTCGGTTCAAATCCATCATTAAACCCACTCCCATATCAACAGCAATAAAACTTTCCGAGCCCCGGATTAACCTTGCAGACAGAGAAATACTGCTCGAGTATTTGGATCAATACTGTTCCCCGGGTTTGAATGGAGAGCAGGGTACCCTCAAGGCCTTCGGATCTGCCTCTCCACTTGGGGAGGGGGAAAGAGCAGTACGCCGGGCTTATCAATACTCAAATCCTGGTGAAGAAGAAGTGCCACAGAGAGGCGAGGATCGATTGAGCGCGCCGAGCTTTTCACAGCGGAAGCCCGAGTGGAGCGGCACTACTGACAAGTAATTGACACTGACAATCTGACTCTGGATCTGTATCAGGAGCTGAGGGCTCAGGCTCCCAGCCTCCCTGACGAAAGGGAAGAAATGTCTGTAAAACATGAGACTGAAAAGTATGATACAGCCATCCAGGAGCAACGCCATTGGCTAATGTAAGCCATAAAGTACAACTACAAAGTATATAAAGAAAAAGAAATTATGATTTATCGTCATTACTTCAGTTGCATAAATAAGTTTTCATCAAACATGACATTCATACTGAATTCATCTGACACATAAAAACACAGTCTGAAGATACCGTTTTTATTATGACAGCGTGCACGTTATTGCACAGAACACCTTACTGGCTGCCTCAGCGCGCACATCGGTGGTGCCCACAGCACTACATGGGCAGAGCTAAACGGGCTTTGATCAAAGGGTTTGATCAAAAGAAGACACGCCACTTGCCCTCTAGCCTTCCATTTTGTACAGTGGATTCATGGGCAAAAAAAAAAAAAGATGCAGGCCAGGTTTCCTACAAGAAGTACAGATTTGCTGGAAACATCTGCAGCAAAGGCGAAAACGTGAACAAAAGATGACGGCTCAAACTCGAGATGGTGGCAAATCTTTATTACCCGCCTCACATTTTCAGACAGAGCTGTTTATTTTCAAATATTCAGACGCACCTACAGTTTAGGCTGTGCATAATGCAGCAACAACATTTTTCTTTCATCCTGCATTTTTTAAAGACCTTTTCTCCATGAAAGAGAAAGAAAACCATGATATGTATCAATATTTTTTTGCCCTAAAGTGATTTACTTTTACATGTATTGCAAAAAATGTACAGTAGATGCATTTGTTTACTGATTTATGCATCAATTTATACACATTTTTGATATACAGTAACAGCGTAAAATGACATAATGCACAAAAATGATACAAACTATGTAGCTAGGAACAAAAAACTATTTAACTTGTGTAGCTCTTTCACTTAATCGGAACTGCTTTGGAAAACATTTAAAAACCTGATGTCTTGGGTGTTACTGGAACTTCTTTACAAATTTACCTCAATAAAACGACTAAAGTACGACGCAGAGCCAACAGGCTCATCTGCAGGACTAATGAAAATCATACCAATATTAAACTATTTCAGTCCCTGACTAGATGAAGTAAGTAAGAGAGAAGCCTGTCAATCACTGTCAGCTGCACTCACTGGGTTACTTCTCATGGCTCCTCCCACTGCTCGCACCGCTCTGGGGTTTCCCGCCATCTCGGCGAGGCGTTTGTACGAGACAGTCTCTCCAAACTTTACATCCCTCAGAAGAATGTGCAACACGCGGCTGGTGAACGCGTCTACGCCAGAAAGTGGAGGACAGAAGAAAAGAGAGAGAGGGAAGGAGAGAAGAGAGGAGGAGAGAGTTTTCATTATTTAATCAATCAAAAAAAAAAAAGACAGCTGACTGAGAGGCCGATGTCAGCATGCCTCACCATTTCGCGAAACGTGGAAGACACCGCTTTGAGGTCATCTGGAATTCAAAGCTAAAGTTGGAAACATCACTAGAATGTGATTATTAAATACTGGTGGCTGAAAAAACCTGACACTGTTCGAAATCACTTCATGAGTCCCTCTAATTTTATTGACAATAATTATTAGACAACTCAAAGCATACAACTTCCTGAACTTGACCTGAGAACAAGTATGAACACCATGGGGCTGCTGATGTGAGAAAATTATTTCAACATGAGAAAAATCTAGGTTATGCTTTGAGAGGTCACAGCTAAAATTAAAAAAGTTCGCTCTTTCATTTGAAAGGATTAAGAGAGGCCAAAAAGACTGCAAATCTGCTCCAGATTTTTAATAATAATAATTTGAATGTTGCATACCATTCGTGGCAGTGGGATGACTTTGGGGTTAATCAGACCAATTTGTCCTTTTAATTGCTTTCTATTCAGAGTCGATTCATTATATCATCTTCACTTAAATGGCAAAATTCTTCAAATCATCTGCAGCTTAACCGGCCACATTAACGGCTTTGATTCCATTAGTACTTCAGCAGAGGCATTATCTTTTTTTTTTCTTCTTTTCTGGATTACCCCGGCAGTGACTCAGAGCCATGTTTGGATTGCTCAGGAAAAGCGAAATGCATTTGAAGCATCTCGACACCTCGAGTTGCTCGATGCGCTGCACTGTGTCGCAGGCGAACAACAGTTTTTGAACAAGAAGAGGAACAATAGTCTCGTTATCAAGTGGGGGTGAAATTCTTCTAGTATATACATGTACTCAGTCATGAAAATTCAATTAGTGATCTCCCATTCTCTCTCATTTATATGGTCTAAGAGAGCACATGACAAGTGATCTATGTGAAATCCCTCTAAATTGGCATTGTGTGAAAACATGTCACACCCCTGTCTCTCTTCTACAGAGTGAACATCCTTTGCTCCCCAGGCTCCCTCCGCTACCTTATAGTTACTCTCCGCTACACAAAGCCACGCGAACAAGGCAATTTGCCTAAACTGGGGGGAATAAGTGTAAAACCTAAAGGGGATAGATCTGATTGATGCACACCCATGTGAGTTCTTTGTCTTGAACAAGGCCCGTAGGTACTGTTTAATAATTTTTCAGGTAATAATCACGCTGTCAACGAGCTGACGGGCTCTTACGCCGACAGAGCAGATAAGATACACCCCAGAAATTTCTTTGGTGCATTATTCTCCCTCATAAAGCTCAGATTTGGCCAGCGTGGTACATGTGCGACATCACTTTAACAGGCCCAGAACATCGGTGTGACAAATCCCCATTGATGCCAAACATTATTGACAAAAAAATTAAAATAAAATAAATAAATAGCAGGAGTTGCTTGAAGAGTCGGAGACAGAGCAACAAGCTGCAGTGGCGTTTGCACCTATTAAAAATCATGAGCTGCTGTAAGGTTCTGGACAAAAACAAGTGTCTGCGCTTTTATCCGTGACTACAGAGGTTAAAGAACTTTGCCCTCATCAGTGTTACTGACAGAGATTTCAAGCGGGTCACTCGAGGTGACCAGCAATGATTTGGAGAGCAATCCCCTAGCCCCATACTTCATAAAGAGCCTAATACGGTGTGTCTGAGGTCAAGACCCTCTTTAGATCGGGGTGCAGTGATGTCAATTGTTTAAATAAAAGTTGAGAGGAACCACTTACGTGTTTACAGACATCCCATAATTATGTCACAGGTCATTATTACCTAGCATGTGGCTGCACGATAGCGCCATTACAGAGGCACTGACGGCTTGACCTGCAACTAAAATCAAACCGATTGTGTGATTATGAAGATATCGACAGCTATGATCAATCTGCTCATAATTTCATGACCGTTTGGTGAGAGGAAAAAAACAAAAAAAAAGGCCACCAACTATAAAGTGAATTCCATCAGCGTTGATAGTGATAGATTTGGAAATGACTTCCAGCTGACAGTCACATCACACAAGGTTGTGAGAATAAAAAGACAATTGTGGAAATGCAGCTACCTCATTATCCTTTGTGTCTAATGGGAGGGAAGACTTTGACTCCCAGTCAAAGTGTCTCTTGAGTCTTGAAGAATCTATACTTTTGAAGGGTGACGGGGTGCTGATGATTCTCTGATTATTCGATATTCTGAAAACGTTCATTTCCCTAATTCCTCTCCACATCACAGGGGCGAGTCCTGGTGAGCGTCTCATCTCACCCTGCGCTGTGCACAGGGGGGAGGTTCAGGCTCCTGCAGGAACCCAGTCATTTGGGCTTTGAAGACCCCCCCCACCGCACATTCCCCACGCCGCTTACCGAGACTAAGATCCTCTCGTCTGTTACATATGGATGTATAATTAATGAGATAAGAATATGCATCGTTTTAAGAACCCACGACGGTGTCTGTGTTGTTTCTGAGGAGAACGCACGCGCACACGAATGCCCTCGCCATTCCTACACCTCTGACGGCCGAACTTGCATGTGATGTGGCGGCGTCAGTCAGACGCTACCGAAAAACGCACCTCCCCGCGTCTCCTTTCATGTCACCTCTGTTGCTCGGCTATATTGTGACAGCTAATATGAAAAGTGGCTTGTTTTGTCAGAAATGTGTAAATAAACATGGCAACACTTCAAGTGAAGGTCACAGCTCAATACTACATGACAAGTGCTGCGAGAGCGCCGTCAGGTTTTCCCACAAGATAACTGAGCAAACAAAACTTGGTTGTCACAGATTGTAATGACCTGATTAAAGTTGGATTTTTTTTTTCTCCCAGGCAGGCAGCAACTGTATGACTGAAATGAGCAGGAATTTGTATAGAGCACAGGCAAAACCTAATCCTTATAATGTTAAAAAAAAAAAAAAAACCTTTTCGTCCCTCAAAAGACAAATACTCTTGATGCACACATTTAACAGTTTAATACTAGCATGGCCTATGGTTTTGACTACTGAGAACAATCCAACCCTAAACCTGGTATTTACTGAGCCCCAAAACAACAGGCGAGGGAGAGAGGTGGAACATAGCACAATCACCTATTCAGATCAGGTACTAATGAAGAATTCCATCTATCCTGAAATTTAATTAAAACCCCAAAGACTTCAGATGAGATGCGATTTAAAAGAGCCTGGGGCTGGTACACAAGCACTTGGTGGCGAAGGGAATCACACTGAAAGTTGATATCGTAATTGGTCCTGATGTATTTCTGCATTGCCTTTGCGGGAGCGTGGGACTCGTAGCTGTATACAGGGTCTCAACGGAGTACCTGCTCATTGAAAATGCCATCACTCAAGCACTGCAGATCTGCATGAAATTAGAGAGCAAGTGAGGCCTGATTGCAGGGGAAGAGAGGCACAATTGTTAAATGCATATATTAAAATTCTATTTTTTTTTTTTGCTGCGTAGGAGTGCATTCTCCTCCTCAATGAGCCCCTGTGAAAATCTTTAAGTTAAAATGCAATAAACGTCTCACCGTGACAAAGAAATAGCTTGTAGCTGTTTTGGAAATGAACGCAATAAGTTTGTGATTTTTTTTTTTTTTTAAATGAGTTGTCAGTTGCATTTCCTCAAAACAAAACGACCAAGGATAATTAATGCCCCCCCCATTCTCCTGTCAATACCCTCAGTCATTCACTGGGGCGTCACGTGCAGTTGAAAGGACACTAATTGTCGGTTTTTGAGGTATTCATTTTACTCACCCTAGGTGGCTAGGCAAGCCAACAATAAGCTCATTGAAACTTTACCACCATTCACATGTTCTCATTTAAAAAAAAAAAGAAAAAAAAAAAAGCTTCCTGTCTGCAAATGTCAAGAGTGGAATTCGATCAGTTTCAAAGAATGTGCCAAGAATCATGGAAAAGCTTGCCAAGACTAACACGCGTGGTAAGAGCTGCCACAGATTACTGAACCAAGTTACAGCTCTGTGTTCTGTTCTCTCACTTTCACTCGCTCGCTCACTTTCCCCCAGTCTCTCTCTCCCTCTCTCGCTCTCTCTCCCTCAGCCATAAAATACTTCATTATAACACAGTGAGCCAGTGAGTGTAAGTGATGTAACTGACAATTAAGAGTGAAAGCCTGATCCCAGTCACGGCTCTGCAAATATTTATCCATGACAGACCTCCTCGCAGGGCGGGGTGGTGAAAGGCGGGGAGCGGGAGACTCCCAGTGGTCTGCGGCTCGCTGAAGTATGCCTGGATCCATTCGACGCAGCGCTGCAACTCGGGGCTCGTTTCAGCCGGGCTATCGTTGACCACACAGCTCAGAGGGGCCTCGCTGCTCCTGTGAGGGATATAAGGCAGGATGAGGAGGTGAGGTCGGGATCAGAGCAGCAATCAGAAGAGGAGAAGTCGTGTGCTAAAACATATCGCAGGAGTGTAATAATGTGCCACGGGTGACACCGATGCAAGATGACATAATTTGCTCAAAGAAACTAGAGCTTAAATACAAATATCAGAGCTGTGAAAGAGATGGGGACAGCGATGGTTATCCAGACCTTTTCTTAAAAAAACAAAACAAAACAAAAAAACCAGTAGATAGATGTATGAAAGAAAACACTATCAGGTCATAAGAGATGGTGTTAACAGTTTATTTCAACTTGACGGAAGCAGAACCGCTTCCTGGAAAAGAAGGTTTTTTTTAAAGTCTTGCAAATGTTAAAAGGAAAAAGTTAAGAGCGCAGCGCTAACAACAGTTTCAACTCCGCTTACGTCTGGATTACAGTTCATGACAAGAATAAATGGATTTTTTTTTTTTTTGCCAGAGTGATGCTGGCCAGCGAAGAACTGCACTTGGACGTGCATCTTAGCATGAGTAGATGCTTGGAGGAATTTGCCGATGGTTGAGTTGGCATCACTTAACAGCTGAATTTCTTCAGGCTGCTGACCACCCCCCAGGTCAATGCAGGCAGACTGACCCATATTTGACACTTAAAGACCCAACTGGGAAGGTCCTCTCTTACCATGTGCATTACTGCAAAGTGGACCTCAAGCTGTGTTGTGGATCTAAAGCACGCTGCCAGTTCCATTAACTGGTGTACAGGACTTATAAATAAATAATGGCACCATTTAAGTGCCCTTTTTTTCAAAATTGGCTTATACTGTATGGTATTAATAATAGACATTTACTTTGTTAAACACACAGACCGTCTCTCTCCTCCTCGCTGTAACACACTGAGCCAACACGGCCCCTGAAGTGTTTTTACACTTCTGCAGGTCCCAGTTTGAGCTACGTTTTATATTGGTCATGTGAAGCCGAGCTTTACTGGAGTGTTATGACTGAGCAGGTCAGTTTTCAGGGAGCCGCTCGTTTCTTGCTGGTTTTTGCAACTGTGTGATGAAAACCCCCGGGTGCCGTTTAACAGCGGGTGTAAATACAGTTAAAGGTGTAAATACTCTCATTTCTAAATAAACCGCACAGCGGTTCATAGTCGAGTGGTGAGAAGTCGCAAAACCCACCAGCGGGTCCTGCGCTGAGACCTGCTCAAACAATGGCCGTGGCTCATGGCAATCTCTGTCGGCATGGGTGAGTGCCCAGCCAGCCCCTACTTGTCATTGTCTCTCCTTTCTCCCCCTCCCTCCCTCTGCCTCTCATTTCCCCCTCTCTATTTCTCTATCCTCCCACTCCAGCTCTTTTGGCTCCCCATCACCTACACCCCAACACCCCCTACCACCCCTCTTTCTCTCAGCAAGGATCTTCGGGCCACTGTTCCTTCTCTACCCCTCTCCTCCTCCTCCCACCACCATCACCACCTCCTCTAACCCTCTGCACCCCCTCGTTCTCTCTCTGAGAGGATGTTCCAGCCACTGCACACTGACAGCTCTGGGATATTGTGTGTGGAAATGTTCCTGTTGGACCCGCAGGCCCTTACAATCTACCGGACAAAGGCTAGCGCACCTTTGCTTAAGGCTTGGCACCTTTGACCTCCAGCTCACACTTCAGACTTGTCACCGCAGCTAATTTTCCTCCCCTTCAGCTCTCCGATACGGATGCTCCGGCTTTAAAGGTGTCTTGAGTGATACAACATTGACAGTAGTAAAAGTTAATGCAATGCAGTACATGTTACGGCCGGTAAACAACACCGAAATAAATAAATAAAAATGGAACAACACTGGCCCAAGCTGAAGTCTGTCACCTCTAGGTGCAATGGGGGATTGTTTCTAAAGAGCATGTGGGCAGTGGAGATGGAGCTGCTTGCACTGGCAACATTTTCCATTTTTTTTTTTTTTCCCCGACCAGCATCACATTCTTTACCCGGTCCAGACTGGCAATTTGGAAACTGTGCCCTTGAAATGAGAGATTAGAGATGTCTAATAAATGTTAGCTAATTATGAAGAGACTCTCAAAGGAGAAGCAATCTTTAGATTGTCTCTTGCCATCCTGTGTATAAAAACCAACAATTATAATCACTATTCATTGTAAAGCACGTTAAGTTTAACAAGCAATACCAGCAAACTATTATTTATTGTCATTTAAATAGGATTTCCAATATCCTACAGGCGACGGCTGTTTCAGCACAAGTACAGAAATCTGAAAGTAATTCCAAACTAGCCAGGATTTGCTGCAGTAAAAGAATATTTCCCTTGATAGAAGATTGTGATTTGAGAAAATTTCTAATATTGTGCTGCTGTCACAATCAATTTCCAATTACCATAAATCATTGCTGTGTAAAGTGGGAGTCATTTGTAGTTCTACCTCTTTTCTTACTTCAATATAAAGAATGAATAGTGCATTTATACAATGTTGGAGGTTATTTCACTCATCCTGAAAAAAACAAAACAATCAAAAGAGACAAAGAAAAATGTAATTTGTCAAATTGCCTTTGCACACATTTTGTATCTGCACCTGCACAAATTTTCTGTCAGTGAGACTTTTCTATCAACCGCAGACGTAAAAAATGAAACAGGTTAACCACAGCATCTAATTGAAAGGAATCTGGCGAAGGGTGTAATGGTATATTGCACAAAAAGGGGAAAAACTCAGAACTCATGCCTCCATCCTGTGAAGCGTGATGGGGCTCATCCCGACTCGATCGGCTGTCACTTTTGACACAGCCTGCCAGAGTTCTCCTTCACTGATCATGGGTAACATGGCGGGTCAGAGGATGAAATAGAAAAGGCCAAGAGCAGTCCAATATTTTCCTCAGCTTTATAGCTGCAGATACTTAACTCACAGACGTCAAAGACTCAAGAGAGCATGAAAAAAGCCTAAAATGACTGTCTAAAAAGGGGGGAAAAACACAGCATGTCTCTATGAATGTCAAGATCCTGATGGTCTCTGAGCCAAAGGCTGTGATACAATTGTAAGCCACTTGCTCAAAGCAGCTCGTTCAACCATTTGAAGATCATTCAGATGTCTATCTAGCTACTGTGGCACTTAAGTCGAGGTTTTTGGAGTGGTAAGCTGTGAGAAATGCTTCCTATTCCGTTGTGTGGAGCCCCGTTCTGTGGTTTGCTATTTCAAAATAAAAACAACTGGGCCGGATAAACTGCTCTCTAGATATCAAGCAAGTCTTATTAGCGAATGTCCACCAAAGAGGCCACAATGCTCAATCCAATACATAAAGGTGGTGGTAAAATACTGCAGAGTAGGCAACAAAGCACACAACAATTAGGTCTTCTCCCAACTGGGTAGCCACGGGAGTCAGTGAAGGCATGTATTACCACAGCCTTAACTCTTACTCCATTATGTAGTGTATCCACACCCCAACGCAGCAATGTTTATCTACAACAGACTACCGCGCAGTTTCAAATAGCATTTTTAGCCTCTATTCTCAAGTGCCACAGTAAGAGATTCCAATTACCCGAATGGTAAGGAGCCAGTGAGGGAGGCATAAAGTACATTAGGGATCCCCTGTAACTGCAGGGACCTTTTAGAGACTCAACTGGAGGGCCCAGAGACTTGGGGGGGACAGTGACCCTGCATGGATAGCCTCTGTCAAAATTTGACCATGTCAAGCACAAAGGCATTATGGGAATCCAGTGTCACCAAGTCGTAATTACTGTCTGTGTTCAGAGCAAATTACTGCCTTGTTCCTCTGATTAGCGAGGAGGCTAATCTTCACCTGTGTACGCCAGCACTGCCGAGGGCCCTTGAGTGTTAGCGCTTCGTCTTCTGTAATTTATTTTTAAATCAGTGCCCGCTCCCAGGAGTTTTGAGTGTTTTGTTGTGAACCGCTTACCATGATCCCCACCGCCGCCCCCTCACCCCTAAATCCTTGACTAAATCCTTGTTTGGTGCCGCAGGAAGATAAGCAAGAACAACACTTGGGCATAATTGACTCGTACTCCACTCCAAGATGTCAGAGCCGAATCATCTCTCTGCATATTGCCTTAGTATGTCACCGCTGTACACTTCTGCGTGTTGCAGATATAGAATCCAATCAAGTTCTAAAACAAAACTACCACAATCATCGTGCTGGAAAACTTCTTGGTTGATAGCGCGAGAATGGGGAAAGGGAGTGGCGAGGTGGGAGCAGGAGCTGCTTTTAGCTACTGTGAGCAGGATCCCTCGCTCAGCTCCCGTCCTCACCCTGGAGGTTCCCTTTTAGAAACCACAACATTTGCAAATTTTCATCCGAGTGAATGTCAGCGTCTCGTCTGCGCGGGGCGGTTTACAGGTAGTATGTTACACAGGTGTTGGTTTACATAGGAAATGGCACATGCAGCCTGATTGGGATGTCCCGAGAGACGGACGCATAAACATAGAGCACAGATGGGTCCAAGGGCCAGTGGGAGCAGCACCTTAATGAATACGCAGCTGAGTACTGCACTTCACAACATGCAAAACAATATTCTGAGGGCGCAGTGAAAAATAGAACAAAAATCATCTGAATATCATTACACCATGAATTATTCATTTCTAAAGGGAGTACGCCAAAAAGTTGCTTTTATTGATGATTACATTCAATGTCAGCAGATCACCTTTTTTTATGACAAAGCACTTTAGTTCCAAATGTAAGAACTTTATTTAGGGCACATTTTAATGCCTACAGATTCTAATTATGTATTGACTTATCTACGTATTTATTTATTTTTATTTTAAAGACAGATTATTGTGGATATGGCGTGTAAGCACGCCATGTAAACAGGCTCCGAACACATTTACCGTTATGCTATTCGGTGTGACCAGGGACACTGATTCACAGCACTACATGAGTGTGAGAAAAACGATAAATGCATCACCTAAGATATTTCACACTAGTGTTGTGTAAAAGCTGTTGTGACAGCTTGGGTATTACAGCTAGATAGATGGAAAATGTCTGGCTGCTTATGAATGCCAATGCGACCGAGGTGAAGGGTTTGACACAAAACCAATCCACCTCAGAACAATTAGGTTGTTCTCAGGCTCCAACCGCTGTTGTCAGTGATAATGGAAAGCTGTGAGGATAACTGGTGATAAATAGACTTTAACACCCTCCTCTTTAAACGCAGTGCAGTCCTGCACTCCTCTCATATGCTTAACTAATCATGACCATGGCCGGCAAATTCATACAAAAGACTAATTACTGTTGCACTTCACTTTAGTCTCAAAGGCCTCTTATATAAGGACTTGGGGGTTCTCTTGCCTCTTTTCTCCTCTTGATGGGTATTTTTTTTTTTTTTTTTTACAAGTAGGGCTCGTGCTAGACAAAAGCGTTTAAAATTTGGTGATTGCTTTCATCCACTTTAATTACATTCAGAAATGGCATTTCTGCCACATAATACACCCCTATTGTTTCAGAATTATCTAGCTTGCAGAGTAAAATCTACAATATTTGACGATGCTCCCGAGCTAAATCGCCTCTTGAAATTGAAATATGCTGGCGAAATGCAAAATAAAAGCCAGCCTTTGCTGCTGATATAGTGGAGGCTCCTTGGCTTTCTGCAGAATGCTATTATTATGCATATCCAGGTAGAAAGTTAATTAACCCAAAGCTTAAGCTAATTATGGTAGCAGAATGCTATCAACCAAACGCTTTCAGTCAGACAGCTGTCCAGAATTTCATTTGCTAATCATTTGTCTTTTGCCGGAGCATATGGTACATTTCCCTCCTATCACAGCAACAACAAACAGATGAAAATCATTAACTAAAAACAATGTGCAATGTGAAAAATCAGACACAGATTTATAAGGCTTTCTGACAGAAGGAAAAAAAAAAAAAAAAAAAAAGGATTTATGGCTGGGGAAGTAGAATGATAATTCTTGGTTTTAGCCACTTAGGATTTTAGGCTGATCACATGACCCAAGTGTGCTGGGAATTCAGATGCACAAATATATTGTTTATATCTATATGCAAATGAGACAGGGTGTTTATTGTTTACCCGTGTAAAATTAATTACAATTTTCTATAGGAGCAGATGCAAAGAGCTTGCTGTTAACAATTTTTAGTTTCTAGCACATTTTGTGCTTGCCCCCCTCCTCGCCCCCCCAAACATTATATTTTCTCTGTTGTTAAAAGTAGAATCCCTCAGCTCAAAATTAGATCAATTATTTTTCAGAGAAATGCTTCATGCATCTTTTTTCCCCTCCTTTCTTTTCATAAAAACACATCACACTGGCTGTTAAAGGGTGATTGATATCAGCGTTGCCTTGCGACATTATCAGGCAATAAAGGCTACTCAGCTTCTAATGCAACATGTCATACATAGGCTCCCGTAGTACATTTCTATTGAGGACCTCACAAGCTAAATTGCTTTTTTCCTGCTCCCCCACATCTCAGCCGGCTTGACAGACAAATTGATCAAAGCATTGTAAAATAATATGCTCACAAAATGTCTCGGGGCAGGAGTCCGGCCCTTTATTCATTTTTCACCCTAATAAAAAAACGTACTCTGATTTCCTCTGAATTATGTGTCTGTGTTATGCGCGAAAGAGGCAAGAAGTGTCATATTTCAGATAATAGTAATCTCCTGTAAACAAAACGTGTGTCATTTTTTTGTTTGTTTGTTTCGGTGTGAACACCAGCAACCATGCTAAAACTAAGCTTAAAAAAAAGGAAAGGGTGTGTGTGTGTGTGTGTGTGTGTGTGGGGGGGGGGGGGGGGGTAAAGCTGGTTAACAGGAAGGCTGGTGCGCAGGGCCCCAACAGGGGTTGTTGAGATGTAATGAATTTGTTCATCTGATGGTGCCTTCAGGGCTGTCGTTAGACTGGCAGAGGAGGTTGATTTCAGGAAATGTTCCTAAGATCAGTTAGGAAGCAAAAGGGGCTTGAGACGTTTCCATTAGAAAGAGCTGACGGTCATGGTGTGTAAGCAATACTTCAAGGGTGTTTATGTAGCTCTAATGGCATTTATCAATAACTATCTATCAATGCCACGAGCACTTCTGTTGCTTCTCCAGCTGTTCAGCAACAACCAATCGTGAATTCTACAAAAAAAAGGAAACAAACACAGGTGCCTGATGCTTTAACTTATTTTTTTACAAATATCTACTCTAGCTCCCCCCCCCTTCATGTTATGCATAGATGTTATCTAGTTCCTTATCCAAAAGATGCTTTGTGGAGCTCATTTATCACCCTGACTTCTTAAGCCTGTACCGCACCACAACCAAAGCTGGAAGGAGCCTTGTTTAGTACGTCATAAATAAATCAATGGAAATACCTTGATCTCAACTATTACTGCTACAGGCAGGCTTTTCTGAGATCTACATGTAAAGCCGGTAGCAAAGATAAGCCTGATATTTGTCACATTATCTCCCTCCCTTAAAGCCTGTTTACATTGTGTCATATCAGAGGTGGTTCTGCTTTCGCCTATGATGATTGAATCGTATTCCACCGGTCGGGATCAAATCTAAACATTTTGGTTAATGATTTTCTTTTCCCTGTCTCGCACCTTTGAGAACATACAGACAGTGATGTGATTGGATCCTCGCTTATGACCGACATAGCAAATGATATTAAACTGAGAAATGATCTAGTGATGCGAATCATTAAATTCATTTGCATATTCCTACTGAACCTGAACACACAAATTAAACCCCCGTTCACAAGGAGATGGAGAAAGGTGCTTGCGCATGGTTACAGGACATCTTCCATAATCAAAATTCCATATTATTAATTTTCTCCCTTCAACTCATTAACAAGTGGAATGTTTTTACTGCTTGATGAATTTTAGGAAATAGCAGACAGTCGAGAAGGAAACACATGTTTGAGGTATAATATACAAGGTCATTAATGGGTTTTCCATAAATTAGAATTTGCCATATACTTTCAAAAGGGTGACTTCCTATCCGGGTGCATTTGAAAATGGTTTAATTTCCCAAACCATTCAAGTTTATCAAATGTGAATCTGAGATACATGGATATTTAATTTCAATCTAATCAAAACCAATCTGGGATGTAGGATGTGGAGTTGTAAAAATAAGGAATAAGTAGTTATTAATGCAGAGTTTAATCAGTTTCCATCGCTTCAGTAAAACTGTCAGCGTCCTTACAATTTTGAGGGATGGATAAGCCATGAAATGCAATCACATAATACATTTCTGAGTGTCAGGTTTGACACTCAAAACTACTACGTATAACTTGGAGGGAACATAAATAAACAGAAGCGAGTGGTCCGTGCTCCCCGTGGCCTTTGTTGACCCTACAGACATCAGCTCTAATCAACTCCCCTGTGGATAATAAAACAAGGTTGTTGTTTTTTTTTTCTTGAAATTTCAAATATACTGCAGGAAGACTCACAACCACATGCCATCAGAAATCTAATTTCAAGCCCAACTGTATTCTAGTGCCCCTCATATTTCTAGTGCCTGCTCATATTTGCCCAACTTTCTCCAGGATATTTCTTGTGGGATCTACAAAAATGCCCTGCTTCCGATGAGGAATGGTGGCACTCCATCACAGGAGTGGATTCTGTCTGCCTGTAAATTTCACACCTTTGTTTATCACGTCACCAGACCGGCTGTTGTACAGTACCTTTCAGCAGGTGCGACATCCATTAGGATCTGGATGGTGTGCACACCATTCTCACATCCACTGACTTGGATCGTCCCCAGGGGGCTCAGCAATGAGATGGTCTTCTGAGTACACTGGCTCTCCCTCTGCTGCTTCATCTCGCTGCCCTGCTAAGAAAGCACAAATTATAACGCCTTCATTGACATATTCATGTGGCAACTTTCAGAATTTCTCACACTATTTGCATTGAATGATCTATTGAAAAACCAGCGGGCCAACAACGAATGATGACTTACATATTTGAACACCTAGCCTCCAAACAATGTCATGATGTGACTTGATCCCTGCATTACTATCCAATATTTCTTTTGCGCATGGAGAAGAATACGCCTATCTAACCAATAAATCGCCCATTTTTTCCCCTCTTTCTGTTCTATATATCACATAAATGAGAAAAACAATGCAGTCTGTTCCCTTGTCTGGTGGGGGATTCCCAAGATAGCTCGACATTATTTTCAATCCGTCATTTTTGGTTGATGGCCGGGATGTTTTTCTAGCATTAAATTTGTTCCTTAGGGTGCAACTCCAATGGGATTCTGGTTTCCAGCCCTTAACAACAGCAAAAACGTGCAGCTTTTCTGACGACTGAGATGGATACTGGCAATAACCAGACAGCAGTTCCTTTTTTATTTTTACTTTGAGGGAAGGAGAGATGATTGACTATGTTATGTGAGTTTTTGAGAGATGGGGGTTATAATAAATAAAGGTCACATTGATTGTAAGAGTTTCAAAAAAGGAACCGTTGCTTTCTGGCACCTTGAACAGTGGCAGGAGAGTAAGTATGAAGAGTAAAGATTATTACTTGTTATTAAGTTATCTCTCAATTATTTTATTTAATAGGTGATCAATTAATCACATGGTCTATAAAAATGACTAAATACTTAAACCAGAGTTATGTGAGCAAACTCACAAAATGATGCTTCCCCCCACACTCTGCCATACTAGATTCTTGTATAGATTATATGTTGGTGGCAATAAATGATTTTCAATGAAATAACAGCATTAAATAAGTGGTCTTTCATTTTTATGTTTTTCAGTTTGTTTTTTAAACATATAATTCATAAATATTAGGGGTGTAACAATTAAACAACAGATCATTCATTCATTTTCTAAACCTGCTTATTCCAGTTATGGGTCACAGGGGAGCTGGAGCCTATCCCAGCGATCATTGGGTGAGAGGTGGAGCACACCCTGGACAGGCCGCAAGTCTGTTGTTTGGTTTTGGAATTTATGCTATGCTAACAACAGCTTCCTCTTTGCTGTACTTTCTATATCAGGGGTGGGCAATGAGGGCCGAGACACTGCAGGTTTTCCTTGCAACCAATCACCTCACCAGGTGGGTTGCTGATGAGCTTCTCCCCTGCACATAAACACCTGGTCATCAATGAAATCACCTGCTGAGACACCTGAACATTAATGAAATCACCTGCGAAGGTGATTGGTAGCAAGGAAAACCTGCAATGTCTTGGCCCTTTATGGCACGATTGCCCACCCCTGTTCTATATTGTATGTGGTGGTGCTCCCAGTGGTGAACAAGAGTCGAGCAATGGCAGCACCAATGTGCTACAGCACGGTAATAAAACCCTGAGGAAGCCTCATGGTATTTCATGAAATATATATTGAAAGGCAAGCCATGATCATTTTGGCTTATTCTAATTTATAACGGAAAATGAATGTTTACATTAAACAAATAATTGCATTGGATCCCATTGATCATTCTGTGATAAATAAAACTATAATTTCTGAATTGTATTTTAGCCCATTTAGCTACATATGTGTTTTATCATTTTATAGAGATGCACACCCCTAACAAATATAATGTTACAATGTTATCTCCTCTTGAAGACATCAGGCCAACATTATTTTTCTTCTTGCACATCTTTATATGGTGTGCTATCATCATATGAAGTTTCATTGAAATCCATAAGATGGTTTAAGAGTTGTCCTTATGTCATCTGACGCATCAAATAAACACAAAAGTCCAATTACCTTCCCTTGAGGAGTCAGACCTGAATTATTTTCCTTTATGCACATCTTCTTCTGGTGGGCTGTGACTGGGTGAAGTTTCTCTGAAATCCACTAACTAGTTTAGGAGTTGTTGTGTTTACAAGAGTTATAGATAGATGGACAGACAGATTTGTATGTACCACCACCCAAAGCAAAACAAAATGTTTCTTTGCAAGGGGTTAACAAAAAAAGAAGCAATTTTAATATTCCCCCAAATTACTTGTATGATCCGGCCAACAGCCAAAAAGCTCCTAAATATTCAATTTAAAAGGAAGAAAACAGAGAAACACTAAAATTAAACCACTTAAAGTAGTGATGATCAAAAAGTGACAATTTTTTGTTGTCTTACCCTTTGCTAAAAATGAATACCGTTTTATTTCTAATACTGTTTATCACCCATATTTAGGATTTTCAGCTATTTTACAATAACTGAAAGGTTATTTATTGTATATTATGATATGGAATTACTAAATAATTTAAGTTGTCCATGAACAACACAATCGTGATTATTACAAGGTGCAGTTCCAAATTAAGACACATCTCCAATAAGATTCCACGTAACTCGCATTTTTAATTCACAAATAGTTAATACACTTTTCATGCATTTACACTACTATATTTCACTGATAAAAGTTGCCCCTGCTTAACACACCACCATCACCACCACCACCACATCTGTCACGGTACGTGATCACAAATCTGCTCCAACTTTCTTGTTTCTACTCTTGCAGCTCTAACTGTATTCATTGGGGGTTTGCTTGAACTGACAATAAAGGCGAGAAATTTCTGTGCCAAACAACGGTACAGTGCACTTTGGATAAGCACAGAACAAACTGGCTGCCTTTTAGCACACTGGTAATAGACCTACACATAATGGTGAAAACAGCCAGTCCACATTAGATTTGCTTTATATAGATCACATTTGATTATGTGGTTATCCATGCAGCAGACAGATGATTATTATTTGAATGTTTCTCCCCAGCTTGTGCAGAATTCCTTATTTTTATGTCAGTTACCCCAATGACTAAAATTTATCATCAAACCTGCAAAATTAAGCACAAAAGGCTCTGTGCATGTGCAAAAATGCATCACGTGCACCGACACTTCCAATGAAGATAAATGCTCAAACATATTTTAAACATGCACAAATCCCAAACGTAATAGCTTGGGACACTATGGAGAATGCAAAAAAAAAAAACAACAACAGTGTTTCTTACATTTCTGCTGACTTGTATTTCTTGCAGACAGTATGAACATGACATATTTCATGTTTCGTGTGGTCAATTTAATTTATTAATATACATCCATTCCTGCATTTAAGGCATGCAGTACATTAAAAAAAAAGTTGCTACACTGAAGCATTTACTACTTTGTAATGTTGCCATTCTTTCTCACAACAGTTAAGATGTTTTCGCATTGAAGATACCATGAGATGAAACATTTCAAGTGTTTTGTCCTATTCTTCCTGATGCTTTACAAAGCTTTTTCAAAGTAATTCTTTGCCCATCTAAATGCAGTATCGTCTGAAGGAACAGAGATCATGTTGTGTTGATCTTGCCTTGCGCCCTTGCCCATTACACACTGAAATTCCTCCAGATTACTTGAAATTGTTTAGTGATATTATGCCCTGCAGAGAGAAATATCCCTTCCAATCATTTTTGAGGAATATTGTTTGAAGCATTTCATTAACTTTCTCACCCATTTGTTGACAAAGTGGAGATCCTCTGCCCAATCACCTGTTGACATCACCTTTTTAAGCTCCGACTTCCCTTGTCAAAACTGTTTTGGAATGTGTCGCAGGTCTTAAATGCAAGAATGGATGTATATTAACAAATAAAATGTAGTTGACCACACAAAGCATGAAACATCATGGGTTCATAATGTCTGCAATGAAACAGAAATCAAAGTAAATGTAAGGATTACTGAGGGTATTTATTTATTTATTTTTTGCATTTTAAATACCGTCCCAGCATTTTCAGATTTGGGATTGAGTAAATGTAAAGAGGAGAATTTGCAGCTCAGATCTATTTATCTTTTAGTTTAGACAATCCTGCAGTTTAGCTAAACCGCAGGATTGTCTTACAGACATAAAGACATGGATGACCTCTAATTTCCTGCTTTTAAACTCAGATAAAACTGAAGTTATTGTACTTGGCCCCACAAATCTTAGAAACATGGTGTCTAACCAGATCCTTACTCTGGATGGCATTACCCTGACCTTTAGTAATACTGTGAGAAATCTTGGAGTCATTTTTGATCAGGATATGTCATTCAAAGCGCATATTAAACAAATATGTAGGACTGCTTTTTTGCATTTACGCAATATCTCTAAAATCAGAAAGGTCTTGTCTCAGAGTGATGCTGAAAAACTAATTCATGCATTTATTTCCTCTAGGCTGGACTATTGTAATTCATTATTATCAGGTTGTCCTAAAAGTTCCCTAAAAAGCCTTCAGTTAATTCAAAATGCTGCTGCTAGAGTACTGACGGGGACTAGAAGGAGAGAGCATATCTCACCCATATTGGCCTCTCTTCATTGGCTTCCTGTTAATTCTAGAATAGAATTTAAAATTCTTCTTCTTACTTATAAGGTTTTGAATAATCAGGTCCCATCTTATCTTAGGGACCTCGTAGTACCATATCACCCCAATAGAGCGCTTCGCTCTCAGACTGCAGGCTTACTTGTAGTTCCTAGGGTTTGTAAGAGTAGAATGGGAGGCAGAGCCTTCAGCTTTCAGGCTCCTCTCCTGTGGAACCAGCTACCAATTCAGATCAGGGAGACAGACACCCTCTCTACTTTTAAGATTAGGCTTAAAACTTTCCTTTTTGCTAAAGCTTATAGTTAGGGCTGGATCAGGTGACCCTGAACCATCCCTTAGTTATGCTGCTATAGACGTAGACTGCTGGGGGGTTCCCATGATGCACTGTTTCTTTCTCTTTTTGCTCTGTATGCACCACTCTGCATTTAATCATTAGTGATCGATCTCTGCTCCCCTCCACAGCATGTCTTTTTCCTGGTTCTCTCCCTCAGCCCCAACCAGTCCCAGCAGAAGACTGCCCCTCCCTGAGCCTGGTTCTGCTGGAGGTTTCTTCCTGTTAAAAGGGAGTTTTTCCTTCCCACTGTAGCCAAGTGCTTGCTCACAGGGGGTCGTTTTGACCGTTGGGGTTTTACATAATTATTGTATGGCCTTGCCTTACAATATAAAGTGCCTTGGGGCAACTGTTTGTTGTGATTTGGCGCTATATAAAAAAATTGATTGATTTTCTTTTCTCAGTCACAATTGTTAAAAACAGAAATAGCAACTTCAACACCCAAGGCAGAGCTGTTTCAAAACCCCAAAGTTTACAAACAGGTAAACGACAACAACAACAACAAAAAAGCAGGCAGGTGGTCCATACTGAGTTCAGGTCCTTCAGTAATGACTGCAGTATAAGGTTCCGAGAGGATGCTGTGCACCAACTTCAATCTATATTATAATAGCCAACTGGCCTCTGTGTGTGTGTGTGTGTGTGTATATGGCTTTGATCATGCAAAAACCGGTGACAGCTGACATTTGCCGTTTGGTATGCTTATATATTCTGGGTCAAGGATGAACGCTGTGAAAAGTGAAAGTTGATAGGACTAGTATTTTTTGAAAAATTAGCTATTTTATCTAGCCAGTAAACAATGGACATTGTGCTGCAATGCACCATGGGAGTTTGAGGTTTCGAGGTTTAAATGTTAAGGTTCATGTTAGTTTAATAATGTTATTAGTGTTATTGATTTATTGTGTTTTTGTAGCGCAATTGGTTTAGTCAGTTTATTTATGTCTCACGTTGCTGTTACCATGAGTAACTTAAGTCTCATCTTGGTACCATGAATGAAATGAGGAATGTTTTTAATGTCTTCTGCCACTGTCTTCGTTTGTCAAATTAAAAGCACCTACTTACAGTAGCTGTGCGTGCATGTGTACGTGGAACTTTGATCACAGAGAAACTGTGGGCAGCTGACATTTGCCGTTTGGTAAGTGTATGCATTATGGGGCAAGGATGAAAAAAGGAACAATGGAGCTGCACTCACATGCCATTCCAGCAGAGGGTGATAAGTCATCTTTATATTAAAAGTGTGAGTGTGGCGAGTGATTTTATTTAGCAAGTTCAACATAAGTACATAATATAATTGTAAATACATCAAAAATACATGGATGACACAAGAAAGTGAAAGCCCTTATTTCCATTGTGGTCCAATTAAAAATCAAATGACAAAATTGAAGTTAAAATAAAATAATAAATAATAATGTGTATATGATAACAAGAACTTAAACAATTTATAAATACATTAAGACAGCAAATTAACATTAAGAAATTAAATAATTAACAAGAAATAAAACAGTTGAGTTCTTCTAAAATTGTTGAGGTCTAAGGTTCTAAAAACATTCTGGACTCACACTCTATTCCAACTCATTTCTACAAGCTTTAGGGTGATTCTTAGACTACGGGCACTTATTATGTCCTTTGATCATATTGTATGAAAAACAGAAAAAAGGGGAAATTTCACACTTTTATAGTCATCTTTACAATGAAAGTGTGTTAAGAAATTTGTTCTAGTAGTCTATGATGACTTTTTCACCTTTTTTCAGCATCATTATATGCAAATATTGCCGTTTTGTGCTTGTCCCACACCCAGACTTTTGATCTTCAATGATAAAGAAACGTTTTTTCTAATGTTTTAAAATATCTCTGAATAAAATATCAGTAAAATAATCAAAACATAGTTGGGGTATTCGATGTCATACAACTGTTGTGATTTTTTTTTTAAACAAAATGTAGTTGTCCCACACTACTGCCGTAATTTCCACCACAACACTGTAATGTCCCTTTAAACAGTTTGTATGAAAGATTGTTTGGGTAGTTTCTATGGAGATAAACAGTGACATCAGAGCACATGTATATAGCGCCAAATTACAAGAAAACAGTTGCCCCAAGGCGCTTTATATTGTAAGGCAATGGTGTGGTGGAAATTACATTTACAAGGCCAATAGTGCCCGTAGTTAAAGAATCACCCTTTATTTTATTTATTACCACCCTTGAAAAATGTCAGCTACCTATACTATCCAGTCTAGAGCCCGTGGATCCCCATGTGCAACATATTTAAAAAATTCATAAACTGTGTTTTGCCCCCCGCAAAAAGGTTTCAGTACTGGTTCATGGCTTTGAAAAGACCATCTCAGCGGACACTGCTGGGTTTGCAGGTTGAGGTCAAAATAACAACATTGGATCTGCATCCCTGTCGTGACACCTGTCATGCCCGTAGAGTCTAGACAATGATGAAAATCCACTAACTATGCAAATGATGTGAGAGAAAGGCAAACAAAACATGCATCTGTTTGCTGCAAAATCAACCAGAAGGTGGACCAACATTGTACCTTTCTGTGCTTCCAAAACTAGCCGGTACTTCCCCGAAGGAGCCGAGTTCATCTTAAACATAATGTGCGGTCAGCTGCCTAGTAACGGTGCAGATCACTTTCTCTTAAATGGTTTAAGGTTTTATTTCTCTGAAATGCACAGAATGTCTTGAAATATACACAATACTTTGAATATGTTCCAACTTATGAAACTGTACAACAACTGTACATAAACACAGAAGTCTTACACAGCATCAAAATTGTGACATGCTTTAAGTCCACTTCCAGAAGTGGACAAATTCCAATGTTGCCCGGAACATATGAATTTGCCCTTGACATTGCTGTGAATTAAATTATACTGAGAACTTTGACAGAAACAGCAACATGGCATCAACCAGCATTTCACTGGCATGGCAGTTATGAATTTGCCCTCTACTCAAGGTCAGGCTTTACCCAAGCATTCTCTAGTGGCTGTTTTTTGTCAGTGAAAACATCACCGAGCTCAATACAAATACATGTAATTTGGTCACTTTTCAAAGGGGTCAGACTTGTCAATAAAATCAATTTAATGTACAAAGGCTCATTTCAGGTCAGCTTGGTGTATAAATCTCATAATTCCAGGCAATGATAACTATAAGCTGGCTGCTAAAATCAAGTTAGAGACAATATTAAAAAAAAGAAGCTGATTTCAATAGAACAACATACAGCCCGAGCATGTTTTCACCGAGCAGCCAGCCATGGAAGTACGAATTCTCGCCTTCGGATTGGCCACTTCACCAGAAGTGATGCGGCGCCAACCTCAAGAACTGAGATATCCCATAATCCCTTGCGCACCAGAGAAGAGGCACTGCATTTGAAACATGGAGAAACCACATGGCAACAACTGCAAAAAAATAATAATTTTTTATGCCTTTCATAACATTTACAAGAGACTGCATGCTGGAGACCCCTGAACACTTGCTAAAACAAATATTCCATGACTGCTACCTTCAACCTGTGTGAAACTTCGTAAACCAAAACTAAATTTCAGACATTTTATATATATATATATATATATATATATATATATATATATATATATATATATATACATACACACACACACACCTCTGGAACAACAAAGTTGCCTCAAGGCATTTCACACAAGTAAGGTCTAACCTTACCAACCCCCACAGCAAGCATGCAGGTGACAGTGGTAAGGAAAAACTCCCTCTGATGATTTGAGGAAGAAACCTCAAGCAGACCAGACTCAAAGGTGCGACCCTCTGCTTGGGCCATGCTACCAAAACAATTCACAAAAGGAATATACAGGAAATTTTGCCAGTGCACAGGAGGGTTGCAGAGAGCAGACTTCACTTTCCTCGACAATGACATGAACAGGAAGTGACTGCAGCTCACGGCAATTCCTATTGTAAATAACGGTGAAATCACTTGAGATTCTCATACGTTTACATAAAATGAACAGAACAACATCTAAAAATCTGGATGATATATTCACAAGAGTTTTAAGCACAATATACAAAGAGTATTACTTTGCAGTGTTGATGCCACTGTCCACGTGCAGCGGTAAAACTGCAGTGTTATGTAAGCAGTTCTCAATGTTGTTGCCATCTCGCTGTGCAGCTACCTCTCTCAGATTTTGCGAGATCTGAAACCTCAATAAGGCACAAGTTTCCGTAAATGTCTATATATTAGATCATCTAGCAAATTGTATTTTTTTTTCAATTATTGTTTACTACCATAGAGCGTGCCTCGCACCGCTGTCGTATTATGGATTACTGTATAATACAAGTGCTGCACCGCGCCACTGCGCTCGCTCTTATGATAAACAAAGGCACAAAATAATCTGGAAATGGAACAAAAAAACTGCCCTGTGGGGAAAAAGCCACAAAGCGGACAACACTGTCGCAAAAAGGCATAAAAAGCCACAAACCAATAGTAGATGAAGAGCTTTGCTCATTCATGTCCGCGACACATATTATCTATGTCACGCGGTACACCGTTCAGACAGTAGGCTGTCCACTAAGTTTATGATTGGAAGTTTAGAAGAATTTCAAAACGTTTCACAAAAAACAAATGTTTAAAAATTGGTTCAAAATTTCAATTGTTATTTCCACCAGAAAAAAAAGCCAAGTTTTTTTTTTAAGATTTCAAAAACTGGCCTGTAGGTGTCGCTGCACATACAACCATACAGATGAGTAACAAAATCCCCCCGTTTTGAACAAGTTTGAAACAGAGTTCGAAACAAGCTTTGGAACAGTGTTTCAAACAGTCACGTGACCAACTGCCCCTCCACTGATTTATTACAGCTGCCGTACACGGCTCCGACAGCAGGCGGCGCATGGCCAGAGAGCGAGCATTTCAAAACGACGGCTTCCTCAAGCGTTTCTAAATTGATTCAAAACGTTGAACGTGCCATGTCTAATGAGGCGTGCACCTTTACAGCGAAGATTAAAGCACCCGCAGGCGTCTGTTCGCTTCCTTCTTCTCGTCCTTCTGCAACACAATCGGTAAGGAAAACTTCCTGTTTTTCTGCAACGCGAGTGAGTGAGACAGCCAATCACAGGAGGCAAAAACTCCGCTCTCGCCCTCTAATTGGCTGCTGTGGTGCTTGGCTCCACCTCGACGCGGGAAAGACAGAAGGTTCCTCTAATGAGTCTCAAATTGGGATTTGGGCTCCTTGAGGGCCCCCAAAGTACACCACAGACTAGTAATAATCATGATTTAGATATTTGATTTGCTCTAGCAAAATATTGTAATACATATTTTGAGCATTAATTTCACATAGTGTCATCTTTGTATTTACAGTGGAGCCATAGCATACAAGCATACTGCATACTGTGTGTGTGTGTGTGTGTGTGTGTGTGTGTGTGTGTGTGTGTGTGTGTGTGTGTGTGTGTGTGTGTGTGTGTGTGTGTGTGTGTGTGTGTGTGAGGGGGGTGTGGGAGAAAAAAATGACTCTAAGAGCCAATAACATCTTATGTATTACCTAACTAATAAAGTCAGCATGTTATTAAACAACACATAATGTTTTGTCGGATCCCTTTATTAGGGCTGCCTTATGTTGCCTGGAGGAGCAGTCACCGATTTAGTTGGATGGTGTATTTCAGTCATTATGAGCAGGTGTGAGGCATCGCTCACACATTGTTTTAAAAGTGCCTGTTGTCCTCTGCCGCTCTAATTTTTATTTCTGCTGTGCCTTCAGCTCTCTGCATGCCTCCATTTGGAGCGTACAGGCCCACACCCTGTCTCAGTGGCGAGGGTGGGAGCGGGCGGAGGGGGTGGAGATGGGGGGGCTGGGGGGAGAAAACGCCACCCCTGCAGAGACCATTTTGAAATCTGTGAGGATTTCTGTGCCATCTGGACCCGCTGCCAGTCTGCCCCAGATAGTAAGGGTTGGCAACGGTACCCGACGGTGCAATATGGCTCTCTCTTTAATGAACTACTAACTGTCCCCCGTTTTAATTGATGTGACATTTGAGCCATTTATCTCTGACATTTCAATGAAGGATGATTCTCAGCCTTGCCATTTACTTTTTTTTTTTGGTGCTATTTCCTCAGAGTCATTTGCATTTTTCTACTCTAAACCTGCTTTTTTGTCTCTCATTAGCTAATTAGAGAGCAACATGCACAATTAATAAAAATGAACATAGCCTAGTTTGATATAGGCTTGATGAGGGATAATCAGAATATCACAGTTTTCTTAATGTTCAACAGAAATGATGCGAAGGGCACCTGTGGTAAAAAGGTGACTTGGATAAAGCCTCGTAACCTTTACGCACATACCAACATGTAGCCTACAGTGTGGGACAACTTATGTTCCCAGCATGAGGAGAATCAAGCTCAATTAATCAGCATATGATTGCAGCGAGCAGCCCCCTCTACTGGATCCTGTGGGCCAGACTGTTTGAAATGAATTTAATACTGCATCTTCACTCATCATCTGGGTACACACACACATCTCATGTTTTCTTAAAAAAAAAAAAGAAAAAAAAAAGCTCAAATATGCAACAGATTTAAATGGATTTAAAAACATTTTAATGACATATTAACTCTAAAGATATTTAGCATATTTTAAATCATGCATGTAAAAAATATTAGTATGCCACTGAAAGACCAAATCTGAAATTTCCAAATGTTCATTTTCAGAGAAAGAGAGTATATATTTTTAATCTATTTTATTAAAGAAACAACCCATCTATTCAGATAATGAAAAGCTTGATTGCTTTGGGTTTACAGCCGAAGCAGGATTCCAAAAAGAAAGAAACAGCTTTTTATTTAATGACAAATGAAAAAGAACATCATTTTAAAACCCCAGAATTCATCCAAGATTTCAGTTTTAAAGGTTGAAATTTAAAAGGAAGAGTCAACTGTGCTTTTAATTTTGTTTCATTCTAGCAACACTCTTGTAAATTATTTGCCTGTGCAAAATAGCTTTGCATGGTCTTGTATGTTGACTGTGGTAGATCACAAACTGCACATTAAAAGAAAATGTAAATGTAATTACACTGTTGTTTTCTGTTTTTCATAGGTAGCAGGTGATTTTTTGTGAAGAGCCACAGTGTGAAATATTTTTGCTATGACCTGTAATAAACTTGTCGAAAATCTTTCCAAAGCCAGTATGCATGAATCAACTTAAAAAAAAAATACACAGAACTCAGAAAGAAATCTGAGGTTGGCTGAAGCCAAGGCAATAGATGCAAAGAGGGGGAGAGAACACAGCACAAAAACCTAAAAGAAAAATTAATTACAATTTAAAAAAATGTTGCTGAACATTACAATAATAATAATAATATTTACAATTTTGATTTTTTTTTATTTGCCTGAGATTATTGAACATACATTATATGTGTGAATAAGTACTCATGTATTTTAAAAGAGATCATCTAATACTTTCACCTTAATGTGAAGTAACAAACAGCCGGAATTACGTGAGTGACATAAAAAGCTGCTGTACTAAAGGTTCTGGGATCAATTGTTTTCCATAATGTCACTTATTTTCATTCTTTTTGAGATATCCTTTAAAAACACAGCTACAGTGATGACGACTGTTCCTTTGATTGTGAGCGGCATCATTGCCAAGGTGTGGTGCCCTGTCTGTGCTGGCAGCCGGGCTCGTATCTTTTGTTTGAGAGTCAAAGAGCTCCGTTTCCTCTTCAGCTTCCTTCACTGTTTTTGTTTGTGTGAGGTGTCGATAGACTTATATGTTGCTGTGCTTCCTTTTAGTGTACCACGTCCAGATGTTTGTGAGAATAACAACTCTAACCTTTTTGCTCAGAATGATAGATATTGTTTATTGGCACTTTTGTCCATCCGGTAATGTATGATTGTCACAGCTCACTCACATAAGCTGCTGCCTGGATCTGTCTTGGTCTCTTTTCCTGTGTTGGCAATCTCACTCTCATGTTGGCGTGGGAGGAGTTGAAGTCATTTATGATATCAGATATTCTCCAGGAGAACAGGAAAGTACTGACAGACTGAACAACCGCCATCCTCTCACACGGTGCCGTGTGTGAGTGTGCATTTTAATCAGGAGAAATGGCTCTGCGGGCCTCAAGCTCCATATCCAGAAGGTCTGGGGGTCCTTCGTGCGAATACAATGTACATCATAGGGTGGGTATAGTATTTTTATAGTATTTTTGGGTGCAAACCCCCTCCTGAAATATTCATCTGGCAGTGATGGCAACAACGCTTTCTGATACTTTGATTCAAAAGGAACAAGTTGCTTCAGAAAATAATTTACAGTTTTGAAGAACTCAAAAAAATAATAATAATTTTTTTTTGAAATGCTGAACAGTAGCTTTTGTAAAAAGTATTTTCCAAAACTGAAACAATGACTTCAAAAGCAATCCACTGCTGAAAGACTTACAGCATTAAAATAACCGATTGCTTAACAAATAAATAAATACATTCCATTTCAATTTCAAATCCAGAAAGTCTGCGTTTTGAAATGTTTTGAAAATAAATATTTGCTTCAGAAAATCAACCACCGCTTTGAAATGCTTAAAAAGAGTAAGCAAAAACAATTATTCCAGAAAATGATTAAATCCCATTTCACTTTCAAATCCAAAAAGTCTGCGTTTTGAAATGTTTTGAACATAAATATTTGCTTCAGAAAATCAACCACCGCTTTGAAATGCTTAAAAAGAGTAAGCAAAAACAATTATTCCAGAAAATGATTAAATCTTTCAAACTGCTTAAAACCCAAATGAAATCATTTCTTCAGAGAAAGATTTACAGTCAGTTCCATAATAGTGAAACAATTTCTTACCTCAGTACACTAACACAACAGAGATTAAATGAAACAATCATGTTTGCAGTGTTGACTTTTAGCTTTAATTCAAGGGGTTTAACAAAAATATCGCATTAACTATTTAGGACTTACAGCCCCTTTTTATTCACAGTTCCAGCAATTTCCAAAAGTAATTTGACATAATTAATATCAGGATTAATTTTAATAGAAATCATCACTTTTACAGGCAGTTTACTTTAGAAAAGTCAGAAGAAGGAGACTAGTGAAGGAAGCCACCAAGACACCCATGATATCTCTGAAAGAGTTACAAGTTTCTGTGTATGTGACTGAAGAAAGCGGCCATTGTGCAACTTTTGCCTGTCGTCATATCAGACACAGCCTCATGGTGGCGCAGTACAGAGTCGAATTTTCATACAAGCAAATCAGATCAAAGCTCAAGTCTCCCATGTGCCTTCTGGCAAACTATGGCTAAAATTTCACATCTTTTTCAAGAAAAGCCTTCCATGTGCCAGTCCACTAAGCTGTACCATATAGTACCATACTGTTTGCATTTCTTAAATCTGTAATTTGATTAAAGTTATTAAAAAAGGGTTTTATTTGGCCCTATTGTTATTTCATTCCTGGCTGATAATTTGGTTAAAATTTGCCTTGTCTGGAGATATTTTAAGTTTTGACCCACACGATTAAAAATTGTAGTGACAAGATTTGGAAACTCACTTTCCCAGCATGCCATTTGAGGCTCAAATGGCACTGCTATAATGCATATGCTGTGTTCAAAACACTGGGAAGGTCAGATATTCCTATCTCTAGCTTGGGGGAAAAAACGCCTTGAATGCCTGAATTTCTGCTTGAAACTGAGATATCAGAGATATGTGAGTTGACAGCACAGCTATGGCAGCTGCATTTGCGACTGGTTAGCAATGTTACTAATGTTGAAATTACATGTTTACATTGATTTTTTTTTTAATACAACATTACTGCTATATGTAATATATTCACATTCTATGTACAATTAGTTAAGGTAGCAGCACCACATCAGCAAAAATGTCTTTGACGATTTCATTTAGCCCAAAAAGATAACGTTAGCCTAGCTCTTCTGTGACACATAATTAGTTGATCCATATTTGTCTCAGATGTAATTTTATGAATGCACTTTTTTTTAGAAGTAGAGATTTTTTATGTTGAATCTTTCCGAGCTTCCGAGGGTTCTGAATGCAGCAGTATGCTAGTGTTACCATTTTGGAACTGAATAAACTTTATAGGCCTACAGTTATGCCTGAAAATACCCCCCCACCCCCCTCCAAAAAAAAAGAACATAAAATGTAAACAGATAGATGGCAACAGAAACATCTAATGATACAATTTAATTATTTCACACAAAGATTTTGCTGGATATCTGCTGGACAGGAAAGACAATACTTAATCAGGTTGACTGTGTCAGTTGTCACTACTACCATTACAGTCGCAATGGTTTTACTTGGTTTGAAAAAATTAATCAGTGGGGAAACATTTTTTGATAACTTTATTCAAAGTGTTTTTCCTAGTTGAAAGTTTGAAATTCAGAGTTCCATTCCATTCCATTTTCTTCTGCTTTATCCGGAGTCGGGTCGCAGGGGCAGCAGCTCAAGCAAAGCTGCCCAGACCTCCCGATCCACACACACCTCCCCCAGCTCCTCCGGGGGAACCCCAAGGCGTTCCCAAGCCAGCCGAGAGATGTAGTCCCTCCAGCGTGTCCTGGGTCTTCCCCGGGGCCTCCTCCCAATGGGACGTGCCCGGAACACCTCTCCAGCGAGGCGTCCAGGGGGCATCCGGAAAAGATGCCCGAGCCACCTCAACTGACTCCTTTCGATGTGGAGGAGCAGCGGCTCGACTCCGAGCTCCTCCCGAGTGACCGAGCTTCTCACCCTATCTCTAAGGGAGCGCCCAGCCACCCTGCGGAGGAAACTCATCTCGGCCGCTTGTACTCGCGATCTCGTTCTTTCGGTCATGAGCCAAATGTCATGACCTTAGGTTCGGATCGGAACGTAGATCGATCAGTAAATCGAGAGCTTTGCCCCCCTACTCAGCTCTCTCTTCACCACGACGGTCCGATACAGCGACCGCATCACTGCAGATGCTGCACCGATCCGTCTGTCGATCTCACGCTCCATCCGTCCCTCACTCGTGAACAAGACCCTGAGATACTTAAACTCCACTTGAGGCAAGGACACTCCACCTACCTGAAGAGGGCAAAGCACCTTTTTCCGGTCGAGAACCATGGCCTCGGATTTTGAGGTGCTGATTTTCAACCCGGACGCTTCACACTCGGCTGCAAACTGCCCCAGCGCATGCTGAAGGTCCTGATTTGACGAAGCCAACAGAACCACATCATCCGCAAACAGCAGAGGCGAGATTCTGTGGTTCCCAAACCAGACCCCCTCTACACCCTGGCTCCGCCTAGAAATTCTGTCCATAAAAATAATGAACAGAACCGGTGACAAAGGGCAGCCCTGGCGGAGGCCAACGTGCACTGGAAACAGATTTGACTTACTACCGGCAATGCGAACCAAGCTCCTGCTGCGGTCGTACAGGGACCGGATAGCCCTTAGCAAAGAACCCCGGACCCTGTACTCCCGGAGCACTCCCCACAGGGTGCCCCGAGGGACACGGTTGAACACCTTCTCCAGATCCAAAAAACACCTGTGGACTGGTTGGGCGAACTCCCATGAACCCTCGAGCACCCGATGGAGCGTGTAGAGCTGGTCCAGTGTGCCGTGACCAGGACGAAAACCACACTGCTCCTCCTGAATCCGAGGTTCGACAGCTCTGCCCCTCTCTTCACTCGAGTGTCCGAGACATGTGGCCGAAAGTCAGATGATATGACTACAAAGTTAATCATCGACCTCCGGCTCAGGGTGTCCTGGTTCCACGTGCGCTTATGGACACCCCTTGTGCTCGAACATGGTGTTTGTGATGGACAAACTGTGACTAGCACAGAAGTCCAACAACTGAACACCACTCGGGTTCAGATCGGGGAGGCCGTGCTTCCCGATCACCCCCCTCCAGGTCTCACTGTGGCCGCCCGCGTTGAAATCCCCCAGGAGAACAATGGAGTCCCCAGTCGGAGCGCTATCTAGTACCCCTCCCGGGGACTCCAAGAAGGTCGGGTACTCTGCACTGCTGCTCGACCTGTAGGCCGAGACAATGGTGAGAGACCTGTCCCCGACCCGAAGGCGTAGGGACGTGACCCTCTCGTTCACCGGAGTGAACTCCAACACATGGTGACTGAGCTGGGGAGCAATAAGCAATGCAACCCCAGCTCTCCGCCTCTCCCCGCGGGCAATGCCAGAAAAATGAAGCATCCAGCGCCTCTCCAGGAGTTGGGTACCAGAGCCCAAGCTGTGCATGGAGGTGAGCCCGACTATCTCTAGTCGGTATCTCTCAACCTCCCGCACAAGCTCAGGCTCCTTCCCCCCTAGCGAGGTGACATTCCACGTCCCAACAGCCAGGGGCTGTGAGCATGAACCGGGCCGCTGGGCCACCCACCCTCGACTGCCACCCAATCCTCTCTGCACCCGACCCCCATGGCCCCCTCTGCAGGTGGTGAACCCACAGGAGGGCGGGCCCACGTCGCTCTTTCGGTTTGAGCCCGGCCGGGCCCCATGGGCTAAGGCCTGACCACCAGGCGCTTGCGCGCGAGTCCCAATCCCAGGCCGGGCGATACCGGGCGATGTCTCTGTCCTTGATTTTTTTTACTGGTCATGGAGGTTCTGAACTGCCCTTAGTCTGACCCGTCACCTAGGACCTGTTTGCCTTGGGAGACCCTACAGGGAGCACAAAGCCCCCGACAACATAGCTCCTAGGATCATCTGGGTACGCAAACTCCCCCACCACGATAGGGTGGCAGCTAGAGGGGGAGAAAATTCAGAGTTCCCAGTTTTAATTGAATGCAGCATGAACTTCAAATGTTGTACATGTGCTTCCGCTTGCATGACGTTTGAGTAAAACTCAACAAGCGAGCTCAACATTTGCTATGGAATCGCCCCAAAATAAATTTAAATAGCAAGAAAATGAGCTTTTGTTACATATCACAGAAAGACAGGAAGTTTATAATGAATAGATTTCAGCATGATATAAATGTGGGATTTTTGACACATCAGAGCCCTTGAATTAAAGCTGAATATCAACACTACATGCACATGCTGTTTCATTTTATTTCCATTAGGATGTCGTACAGAGGCAAACTTCCAAAAACTGCCACTGACCACATACTTATGGACCTGACTGTGGTTTTCTCATGGTCACAGAATTGCTTCATTAAATTATCCACTGCTGTGAAACAATCAAAGCTAAATCAAAACAGTAAACAAAACAGTTACTTGAGAAAATTATTCAGCATTTCAAAATCCTAAATGAAGCAATTATTTCAGAGAATGAGTTATAATTTTAACCCTCTGGGGCTGACGCCGTCATATACGATGGCTAACACCAAGCTTTACTAAATTATAAATAACTTTTTAATGATATGAGATAGAAACTTACTTTTTTTTTTGCTGAAATGTTAACTCTGCGGACTTTCGAGCCAGCCATCGGCCATCTTTGTAGTCCTCATAGAAGCTGTGTGATGACGTGCGTAATGTGAGTGTCCAGTCAGAATTGGTTCACCGTCACATGGTTTTCCAAAATTCAATCGTAGGGCAGATTTACCTCACGTGAAAAGCCAAAGATCGTTTTCAGAAGTGATATGTTACCAGTTGGCCCGTTTGAATAGCCCCCTGGGTGCTCCAGTGAGTACATACTATTGGGCTTCATGCGCCCTGTGCCATTACGCACGGCAATCAGTGAAAGCGGACGGAGCAGACGGAGAGCCTCTGATGACAATCTCACGTGCTCAAACAAAGAGTGTATAACTATCAGGATTGCTCCACTAGTTTGGATGTGACTATTACTGATAACTCTGTTGCTTTCTCTGCATAAAGCACTGTTTACCATATCAACGGAGCGAGGGGGAGGGCTGCTCCTCAGACTGTAAGGAGCCAAAGTGGGCCAAAGTGTGAATGAAAGCTGCTTTAGGAGCAGCATAGAACACTCCAAAACACAGTAGAAGTAGAAGTTTGTGATGTAACCTTTGTGTAATAGTAGACAGAAATTGCTTTGAGATGAAGACAAAAAAAAATGCATAGACCATTTTGTATATATTGTTCAAAATGTGCATTTGTGTTTATTGTTTGAACGTTTTTGTTGTACAGTCTTTCACACAAGGCCTCAAATTACCTTTATAAAGTGTCAAAACACTTGTTTATTATAGTTTGCTGTGTGTTTTGAATAAATGTGTGTGGAAAATAATTTCCGCTTTATTTTTTCCTTTCTTATTTCTGATTATAAACCTTTATTACACATAAAACACAACAAAAGCATATATATTATGAAAGCACAGGTTGTCCTGAAAAAAAGAGACATAAAACTTGATTGTGGGATGCAGGGAGAGCTGTTAACAGCAATAATAAAACATTTATACCAGGCGAGTGAACTGTCCAAAAAATGCCCTCAGACCCCAGAGGGTTAAAATGCTCATAAACTAAAGAATTGCTTCAGAAATCATCCACTGTTTTGAAACCATCAAAACTAAAAAGATTGCTTTAAAAATAATTCTCAACCTTGAAAAGCCCACAACAGAAAGTGAAACTAATTACATCAGAGTAGGGTTAAATGTTGTTGAAATTTGTGAAACCCTGCATGAATGAATTGTTTCAGGAAAGGATTCACTGTTTCTGATTGTTCAAAACAACTGCTGAAGTGGTTTCCTTCATGCTTTGATCATTTCAAAGGAGAAAAGATGAAGTATGATGAAGAAGATGAGTGCCTGAGAAGATTACTGTTGGGGAAAGTGTAGTGACACGGAGCCACAACAGGGGGCGCAAATGAACGGACAATGAAAGAGTCAAATATGAACACTTTACTGTTGTGAATGAGCACAACACAGAGGAATGTGAAAGTTAACAGACAGTCAATCACAAGGGTGACGTGTGGGCAGGCTCGAGGATAGAAGACGTCTGTCCTGAGATGAACTGGAACCACACGATTTCCTCCGCCACCGAACCCGGAGAATACTGGAGCCGCCAAGTCCCGAGTCCCCAAGTGGCCACCGTCTTCGAAGGTCGGATCTGGTACTGCTGGCAGGGAGCAGAGACAATAAGATATGGGTGTGTGCACACCCAGTAGCAACAACGGTGGGAATGCCACCTCCACCTCTAACACACACTCGTGCAGCTCCTGTCTACCCACTTATCTGGTAGAGGTGTGCAGCGGAGCCGTTGCTGGACACACCGAACACCGGTCACACAGACACGGAACACCACAGGAAAGCGGCTGCAAAAAAGAGTTCAGACTGATACACAGTTCCCTTTCAAGGCTGAGAATACTACCTGAACGGTTTGACGATATCTCGGCGATGAGGTGGAGATGACGTCCGGGTTTTATGGAGTGAGATGATGAAGCATGAATGAGTGACAGCTGTCAGGAGATAATGAGTGACAGCTGTCAGGAGATAATGAGTGACAGCTGTCACCCCCGGCTGTGTCCGTGGCGGCAGCGCCCTCTCGTGCCTGAAGCCCACACTTCAGGCAGGGCGCCCTCTGGTGGTGGGCCAGCAGTATCTCCTCTTCTGGTGGCCCACACAACAGGACCCCCCCCCAACGGGCGCCTCCTGGCGCCCGACCAGGCTTATCGGGGTGTCGACGGTAGAAATCGGCCAGGAGGGCCGGATCCAGGATGAAGCTCCTCTTCACCCAGGAGCGTTCTTCGGGTCCATACTCCTCCCAGTCCACCAGATATTGGAAACCCCGGCCCATTCGATGGATGTCCAGGAGCCGGTGCACTGTCCAAGCCGGCCCCCCGTCAATGATCCGGGCAGGAGGTGGCGCCGGACCGGGAGCACAGAGGGGTGAGGTGCGGTGCGGTTTGATCCTGGGGATGTGGAACACCGGGTGGATCCGCAGTGAAGCTGGGAGCTGGAGCTTCACTGCGGCAGGGCTAAGGACCTTGAGGATGCGGAAAGGTCCGATGAACCTGTCCATTAGTTTCGGTGACTGTACCTGAAGCGGGATGTCCTTTGTCGACAACCACATCTCCTGCCCGGGCTGATATGCAGGGGCCGGGGACCGCCGGCGGTCTGCATGGGTCTTGGCCCTTGTCCGGGCCTTTAACAAGGCAGAACGGGCGGTGCGCCACACCCGACGGCACCTCCGAAGGTGGGCCCGGACCGAGGGCACACCGACCTCTCCCTCAACCACAGGAAATAATGGGGGCTGGTACCCCAAACACACCTCAAACGGGGAGAGGCCGGTGGCAGAAGACACCTGGCTGTTATGTGCATACTCGATCCAGGCCAGGTGGTTGCTCCAGGCCGTCGGGTGCGCGGATGTCACACAGCGGAGTGTCTGTTCCAACTCCTGGTTGGCCCGTTCTGCCTGTCCGTTCGTCTGTGGATGGTACCCGGACGAGAGGCTCACGGTGGCCCCAGTTCCCTGCAGAAACTCCTCCAGACGTGAGAGGAAAACTGGGGACCACGATCCGAGACTACGTCAGTAGGGATCCCATGCAGACGGACGACGTGGTGGACCAGGAGGTCCGCTGTCTCCTGGGCCGTAGGGAGCTTCGGGAGGGCCACGAAGTGGGCCGCCTTGGAGAATCGGTCCACTATTGTGAGGATGGTGGTGTTGCCCTGGGACGGTGGGAGGCTCGTGACAAAATCCAGGCCGATGTGGGACCAGGGGCGATGAGGCACAGGAAGCGGTTGGAGCAGTCCTTGGGACTTCCTGTGGTCAGCCTTGCCCCTGGCGCAGGTGGTGCAGGCCTGGATGTACTCCCGGATGTCGGCCTCCATAGACGCCCACCAGAAGCGCTGCCGGACAACTGCCACGGTCCTTCGCACCCCCGGATGACAGGAGAGCTTGGAACTGTGACAGAAGTCTAGGACCGCAGCCCTGGCCTCTGGTGGGACGTATAGTTTGTCTTTTGGTCCAGTTCCTGGGTCCGGGCTTCGTGCCAGGGCCTCCCCGACTATCTTCTCCACGTCCCAGGTGAGGGTGGCCACGATAGTGGTCTCAGGCAGGATGTGCTCCGGTGGATCCGACAGCACAGTTTTGACCTCCTCTTCGTGTACCCGGGACAAGGCATCCGATCTCTGGTTCTTGGTCCCGGGGCGATAGGTGATCCGGAAGTCAAAACGCCCGAAGAACAGTGACCAGCGGGTTTGCCTGGGGTTCAGCCGCTTGGCGGTCCTGATATACTCCAGGTTCCAATGGTCAGTGAAAACCGTGAATGGCACAGACGCTCCCTCCGACAGGTGTCTCCACTCCTCAAGAGCCTCTTTCACCGCAAGGAGTTCTCGATTGCCGACGTCATAGTTCCGTTCAGCCGGGGTCAACCTGCGAGAAAAGTAGACACACGGGTGAAGAACCTTATCGGTCTCTCCGCTCTGGGATAGCACGGCTCCTATCCCTGAGTCAGAGGCGTCCACTTCAACCACAAACTGGCGGCTAGGGTCGGGCTGCACCAAAACTGGCGCAGTAGAGAACCGTCGTTTCAACTCCTTGAACGCGGCTTCGAACCGATCCGACCAGGTGAAGGGGACTTTTGGAGAGGTCAGGGCTGTCAGGGGGCTAACTACCTGACTGTAGCCCTTAATGAACCTCCTATAGAAATTAGCGAAGCCGAGGAACTGTTGCAGCTTCCTACGGCTTGTTGGTTGGGGCCAATCTCTCACCGCCCCAACCTTGGCCGGATCAGGGGCGACGGAGTTAGAGGAGATGATAAACCCCAGGAAGGACAAAGAAGTGCAGTGAAATTCGCACTTCTCGCCCTTCACAAACAGTCGGTTCTCTAACAACTGCTGCAGGACCTGACGTACATGCTGGACATGGGTCTCAGGATCCGGAGAAAAGATGAGAATATCGTCCAGATATATGAAGACGAATCGGTGCAGGAAGTCCCGCAAGACGTCGTTAACCAAGGCTTGGAACGTCGCGGGGGCGTTGGTGAGGCCGAACGGCATGACCAGGTACTCAAAGTGACCTAACGGGGTGTAAAATGCCGTCTTCCATTCGTCTCCCTTCCGGATCCGAACCAGGTGATACGCATTCCTAAGATCCAGATTAGTAAAGATTTTGGCTCCATGCAGGGGGGTGAACACGGAATCCAACAACGGCAACGGGTATCGGTTGCGAACCGTAATCTCATTCAGCCCCCTGTAATCAATGCATGGACGGAGTCCGCCATCCTTCTTGCCCACAAAAAAGAAACCTGCACCCATCGGGAAGGTGGAGTTCCGGATCAGCCCGGCAGCTAATGAGTCCCGGATGTAGGTCTCCATTGATTCGCGCTCAGGTCATGAGAGGTTGTACAGCCTGCTGGACGGGAACTCAACACCTGGAATCAGATCAATGGCACAATTGTATGGACGGTGCGGGGGAAGGGCGAGTGCCAGATCCTTGCTGAAGACATCAGCAAGATCGTGGTACTCAACCGGCACCGCCGTCAGATTGGGATGGACTTTGACCTCCTCCCTAGCATGTAAACCGGGAGGAACCGAGGATCCTAAACACGCCCGATGGCAGGTCTCGCTCCACTGAACCACCACCCCAGACGGCCAATCAATCCGGGGATTGTGTTTCAACATCCACGGGAAACCCAAAATCACGCGGGAGGTAGAAGGAGTCACAAAAAACTCGATCTCCTCCCGATGATTCCCAGACACCACCAGAGTTACAGGTTGTGTCTTGTGCGTGATTAAAGGGAGAAGGGTACCATCTAGTGCCCGCACCTGCAATGGCGAGGGAAGCGCCACCAGAGGGAGCCCTACCTCCCTTGCCCATCTGCTATCCAGCAGATTCCCTTCTGTCCCCGTGTCCACCAGTGCTAGGGCTTGAAGGGTTAAATCCCCGCTCAGGATTGTAACTGGGAGTCGTGTGGCAATATGTGTGTGTCCCACGTGAATGTTATGACCCCCCCTTAGCCCAGTCTCTAAGGGCGGGTGTTGTCGTTTTGGCCGTTTGGGGCAGTTTTTCTGTATGTGCTCTTTTGAGCTGCAGAGAAAACACTCCCTGCGGACCAGCCTCCTCATTCTGTCAGCTGTTCTCATTTTGGCCCTGTGCGTTTCCCTAGCAACGTCAGCAGGAGGAGCTGTTGCCCCACGGAGCGCTGCGGCTGTGGAGCGTGGGGAGGGCGGAACCTTTTCGAACCCGGAAGGGAGAGGGATGGCGCATGCCCGGCCACGTCCCTCGTCTCGCTCCCGACGGCGTTCCTCCAACCGATTGTCTAACCGTATAACGAGATCGATAAGCCCATCTAAATCCCGCGGTTCTTCCTTCCTTAGCTACCAGGTGCTCCTTCAGGACCGACGACAGTCCGTTTATGAAGGCGGCGCGGAGCGCAACGTTATTCCAGCCAGACCTCGCAGCCGCGATGCCGAAGTCGACTGAATATTCGGCTGCGCGCCGGCGCCCCTGTCGACCAGTGGAATGTTAATATCGGGCACAGGGTCGGCAGGAGGAGGAGCCGCATCAGCGCTCTGATCGCGCGCTTCCACCTGTGCGGTGAGAGCCTCCATCCTGCGATTAAGGATGACGTTTTGCTCAGTCATCAAATCCAGCCGAGCGGTAAAGGCAGTGAGGATTTGCTGCAACTCACCGAGCACGCCTCCTGCAGACGCCTGTGCACCCTGCTCTTCCATTGGCTGTCCAACAGATGGGTGACGCCCCTCGGGATCCATGACGCTGGCCGAGATATCCTGTTGGGGAAAGTGTAGTGACACGGACCAACAACAGGGGGCGCAAATGAATGGACAATGAAAGAGTCAAATATGAACACTTTACTGTTGTGAATGAGCACAACACAGAGGAATGTGAAAGTTAACAGACAGTCAATCACAAGGGTGACGTGTGGGCAGGCTCGAGGATAGAAGACGTCTGTCCTGAGATGAACCGGAACCACACGATTTCCTCCGCCACCGAACCCGGAGAATACTGGAGCCGCCAAGTCCCGAGTCCCCAGGTGGCCACCGTCTTCGAAGGTCGGATCTGGTACTGCTGGCAGGGAGCAGAGACAATAAGATATGGGTGTGTGCACACCCAGTAGCAACAACGGTGGGAATGCCACCTCCACCTCTAACACACACTCATGCAGCTCCTGTCTACCCACTTATCTGGTAGAGGTGTGCAGCGGAGCCGTTGCTGGACACACCGAACACCGGTCACACAGACACGGAACACCACAGGAAAGCGGCTGCAAAAAAGAGTTCAGACTGATACACAGTTCCCTTTCAAGGCTGAGAATACTACCTGAACGGTTTGACGATATCTCGGCGATGAGGTGGAGATGACGTCCGGGTTTTATGGAGTGAGATGATGAAGCATGAATGAGTGACAGCTGTCAGGAGATAATGAGTGACAGCTGTCATCCCCGGCTGTGTCCGTGGCGGCAGCGCCCTCTCGTGCCTGAAGCCCGCACTTCAGGCAGGGCGCCCTCTGGTGGTGGGCCAGCAGTACCTCCTCTTCTGGCGGCCCACACAACAATTACTTAAGCTTTCAAAATGCTCAAAACATGAAATAAAACAATTATTTCTTCACTGCTTCAAACATTTCAAAACACAAAATGAAACAACTCCCTGTGAAAATGGCTTATTGTTTTGAAATGCTCACAGCGCCATGAGTGAGACATCTTATGGATTGTGGGTGTTCTTTGTTTCAAAAATGTGATTCACTCTCATACGTCATAGAGACCTGGAACAGCCTAACGAGTGAAGCAGTGACGAGTGACACAATCAATGACTTCAAGAGTCAACCGCACAGAATTTATGGGGTGCTGTAATGGGTGTGTATGTGCATATCATAACCCTATGTTCACGTTAGCTGCAAGTAACAGCAAGCAAAAACTTCCCATTCATTTTGAATCAGAGTGGGATTTTTGTAGCAAGAGACAATGGATGCACCAGGTAGGTGGGGCCAAAATAGACCAGCAGTCCATTTTATGCAAATGCTGAGCAACATGACACAGGGACTATCAGTCCGAGTGAATAGGCTGCATGACATCTGCTGGTTGGTTGTGCGAACAAAATAATCCAACATGTCGGAATACGCACCGAAACAGCTGTATTTCTGTATAAATCTAATACAGTGCATTCAGAAAGTATTCAAAGCGCTTCATTTTTCCACATATTGTTATGTTACAACCTTATTCTAAAATGGATAAAATTATTTTTTCCCCCCTCAAAATTCTACACAAAATACCCCATAATGACAATGTGAGATCCGTTATTCCGCATCCAGATCACCTCCAAAATTCAGTGGAGTCTTCCTTGCCCTAATATCTATCTGTGGTGCAAATTTGGTGAGAATGCATGAAGTAGTTCTCTTTTTTTGACATAATACTTCAAAGCCTATATAAAGTGAAATCTTGATCCAGAATCCAGATCACCTCCAAAATTTAATGGAGTCTTCCATGGCCTAATATCTATCTGTGGGGAATTATTTCATCAAAATCTGTGCAGTAGTTTTTACGTAATCCTGCTAAGAGACAGGCATGCAGACAGACAGACAGGCAAATAAACACTGATGATTTTATTATGTCCTTGGTGGGTGTAATTTAAAAAAAAAAATCTAAGAAATTACATGTACATAAGTATTCACAGCCTTTGCCATGAAGCTAAAAATTGAGCTCAGGTGCATCCTGTTTCCACTGATCATCCTTGAGATGTTTCAGCAGCTTAATTGGAGTCCACCTGGGGTAAAGTCAGTTGACTGGACATGATTTGGAAAGACACACACCTGTCTACATATGAGGACCAATAGTTGACAGTGCATGTCAGACCACAAACCAAGCATGAAGTCAAAGGAACTGTCTGTAGACCTCCGAGACACTATTGTCTTGAGGCACAAATCTGGGGAAGGGTACAGAAACATTTCTGCTGCTTTGAAGGTCCCAATGAGCACAGTGGCCTCCAACATCCATAAACAGATGTTCAGATCCACCAGGACTCTTCCGAGAGCTGGCCGCCCATCTAAACTGAGGAATCGGAGGAGAAGGGCCTTAGTCAGGGAGGTGACTGAGAACCCGTTGGTCACTTTGTCAGAGCACCAGCAGTCCTCTGTGGAGAGAGGAAAAACTTCCAGAAGGACAACCATCTCTGCAGCAATCCACCAATCAGGCCTGTATGGTAGAGTGGCCAGACAGAAGCCACTCGTTAGTAAAAGGCACATGGCAGCCCGCGTGGAGTTTACCAAAAGGCACCTGAAGGACTCTCAGACCATGAGAAACAAAATTCTCTGGTCTGATGAGACAAAGATTGAACTCTTTGGTGTGAATGCCAGGCATGATGTTTGGAGGAAACCAGGCACCATCCCTACAGTGAAGCATGGTGGTGGCAGCATCATGCTGTGGGGATGTTTTTCAGCAGCAGGAACTGGGAGACTAGTCAGGATTGAGGGAAAGATTAATGCAGCAATATACAGAGACATCCTGGGTCATCTTTCAGCAGGACAGTGACCCTAAGCACACAGCCAAGATATCAAAGGAGTGGCTTCAGAACAACTCTGTGAATGTCCTTGAGTGGCCCAGCCAGAGTCCAGATTCCACTTGAACATCTCTGGAGAGATCTGAAAATGGCTGTGCACCAATGCTCCCCGTCCAACCTGATGGAGGGTGAGAGGTGCTGTAAAGAGGAATGGGCAAAACTGCCCAAAGATAGGTCCATCAAGAAGACTTAGGCTGTAATTGCTGCCAAAGGTGCAGCAACAAAGTATTGAGCAAAGGGTGTGAATACTTATGTACAAGAGATTTGTTTTTTGTTTTTTTTTTTATAAATTTACAACAACAACAACAAAAAAAAACCCAACATTTTCCATGTTGTCATTATGGGGTGTTGTGAGTAGAATTTTGTAGAGATAAAATGAATTTACTTTATTCTGGGATAAAGCTGTGACATAAAATGTGGAAAAAGTGAATCTCTGTGAATACTTTCTAGATAAACAGCATGTTTCTCATAGTATTTTGTAAATGTTAGTAAGAAATACACACTTCTAAATCTAAAAAATCAGATTTTATAACCAGATAACAAGTCTGAAGTGATTTAAAAGACATCTTACAGAGATGTTCGCATGCACACCCCGGGAACACTCATCAAGCGACAAAGTCAAGTGATTGTTGGTGTCATTTGTAGTTAATGTGATTGTACGGTAAACCAGTGGCTTTCAAGCCCAGTAAGAAACCACTGGCAAGATAGTTAATGTGTTGGAGAGACCTGCTAAGCTATTTTTTGTAAAACTGAAAACAGTCATTCCATACAAAGAGTCACTGTTTCAGACAGAGTTTATGTGCCGAAACACTGTGATCTTGATGATCGTGGGCAACAGGACCTCCCCGACATGAATTCCTGGCTGCGCCCCGTTATAGATGTTCCTCTAAGTTAAACTTGGAAAGAAGGAGGAAAAAAACAGCCTGTATATATTGCTCTTTTTGCTTTGACACTCCTCTCAGAAGAATTAGCCTGTTCATAAGCAATGCCCTGACTACAAAGACGAAGATTTCTCACTAGCCTCCAGTGCCCACTTGTTTAGTGCACCTGTGTGCCTCCATCCCCCCGTCTCTGATATGATGTGGCTTCTCTATTTTACTGTTGACAAAGTGCTATGAATGTCTGAGCACTTTGCAAATGAAGAGGCCTGAACTCCTGACAGGCAGTGTCGCCCGCACCATGACACACTGGCCCGCACATGCTGTGCGGCATAATGATGACATTAGGATCCAGTGATAATATCAGGACGCACTTCAGATAAATGACTGATAAACCAGGGGTTGTGCCTCTCGTATTACACGCTTGACAGAGCAGCTAATCAGTGTCCAAGTGACTGCTATTACATAAATCATGAGCTCGACTTTGATGCATATTCCATCGGTGTTCTCTATTCATCACGTCATCTGGGGGAGACTCTCTGGATGACTGGCTGCCGGGCCAGCACACATTTTAAGAGCACATTATGTTTTCATTAGAATTTGATATGATCCATTCCGGTGTTGATTTGATTTTACACGCTCGGGTCATTTGATAGAAAGGGGAGGGAGTGTGTGAAGCTTTGGGTGTCGTTGCTTTGTCACACGGCCACATTTACAGTAAAGCAACTGAAATATTTTGATTTGATAGAAATTATTCAAATCTTGGCAGGGGTGTAGCCAGGAATGCATTTTTCAGATTCAGACCCACTGAACATTGTACGTGTGTTGCCTTTATACTGTTTCCAGTGTTGTTTTGAAACATGACTTTTTTAAGCAACTTTTTATTTTATTTGGATTTTTTAATGTACCGTGTGTGTGTGTGTTTCAGAGCTATTAGTTTCTGAAGCATATGATATGAGTTATGTTTCAAACATCAGTCTGCAGAGTGGGTTGCACACCAGTTTGTGGTTTTGATCCCCTTTTGTGGATTAGCAAACAATCAAACCTGTAGGGCTCAATGACCTTACTGACCTTACATAAATTTCTGGATAAAATAGAGAGAATGAATAAAAATCTTTTATGAAACATTTGTTTTATTCATTGTTTGAAGCAATGACCCGTTTTCTGAAATAAGCATTGTATTCAGTGTTCAAAGCACTTCGTAAAACAGTGAAATTATTTCTGAAGTAATTATTTCATTTACTGGTTTGACTGTTTCTAAAATGTAATTGATTTGTGAAGCAATTGGTTCATTTGTGTGTTTTCTCAATTAATTGTTGTTAGAAGCAGTTGTTTCAGTTTTGAGTGTTTTATTAGTGTTTTGAGAAATTTCAAACAGTGACCCATTTTATTAAGCAGTTGTTTTAATTCATCTTTCAAACATGTTGAAACATTGAATCCTTTGGGGTAATTGTTTCATTTTGTTGTTTAAGAATTTTAAAGGAATTGTATCATTTAATAGTTTCTGTAGCATGTGTTTCATTTAGTGATTTGAGCATTTGGGTATAGTTTATCATTTGCTGCGCTGATTGTTCAATTAACTAAATGTTTCATTTACTGTTTTTGAGTGTTTTCAAAGAGTGAATTATTACTTTTAAAATTACTGTTACGTTTCTTGCTTTGCTTTTTTGTGTTTCAGTCATTTAGCAACAGTGAAGAACTTTCAAAACAGTTGCCTCACTTTTTTTTTGTTTTGAGCAATTTTTAAAAAGTGACTTATTTCTTGAAGCAATTGTTAATTTATTGTTTCTGGTATCGAAAAGAATATATTTAGTTTTCTAAAGCAAATATTTCAACTGTGTAATTGCTTCAGATAGTAATGCTGCAATCGTTGTATCCACCCGTGTCCATTCTCCATGTAATGTTCTGTTGAATCAGGAAGGGCATCCAGCATAAAACATGTGCCAAATCAACATGCACATACATATCAGATCCAGTCTGATGACTCTGAGCAAAAGAGCTGAAAAAACTTACTTTCATTATATCATTTCCTAAAGGGAATGTATCATTTTGTATTTAAATCATTTTAAAACGATGACAAGCTTACTGTAGCAAGTGCTTCATTTTGTGTTTTGAGCATTTTGGGACAGTTGATTATTTTCTGAACAAATTGATAAATTCACTGTTTTAAGCATTTCAAAAATGTTACTTAATTTGCTGTTTCGAGTCTTTTCAAAGAGGGAGTTATTGTTGGAAGCTTTTAAAAATTGCATGGGGTATTTTTTTCTTCATTTTTTCCTTTTTTGTATTTCAATCATTTTGAAACAGTGAGTCATTTTCAAAGAAGTTACTTGGCTTGCTTTTTTGAGCAGTTCAACAGAGTAAATTGTTTTGTGAAGCAATTTTTCATTTGCTATTTCTGGTATTTATGACAGTGTAGCTGTCTGAAGCAGTTGCTTTGTGTATAATGGTTTCAATTGTTTCGGACAATGATGCTGCAAATATTATATAATTTCCTGAAGAAATTGTATTATCAAGCATTTGAAGTGTTTTTAAACATTTTTTGAAACAAGTGTTTCAATTAGTGTTTTGAGCATTTTGGAATAATAAACCATTTTCTGAACTAGCTGTTAGACACTGTTTTAAGCATTTAAAAACAACAAAAAAAGTTGTTTTATGTATTGTTTTGAGTGTTTTCAAACGGTGAAATATTGTTGGAAACTTTTTAAACTGACTATCATTCTTTGCCTTTTTATTTCCTTGTATTGTCTGTAGTGTTTAAAAAGAATATAGAATTGCCTAACTCGTTTGGCTCAGTTATTGTGTTGAGTGTTTTGAAACATACAGTTGATTTATGAAGCAGTTGGTTCATTTGGTTCAAAGTTTCAAAACGCATGTTTCTGCCATCACTGTGTGGTGTCCCGTGGAGATGAGGTGAACGTCGAGATGAGGTGCGTCGCGCTACTGCGCATGCGTACATCTCTCTACCCCGGACTTGAAGACGTCACCCGTCGAGATGAGGTGCCTCACGCAACTGCACATGGGGAGATGATGTAACTCGCTTGATGTGTAACTGCGCATGCGCATTTTATTTATTTATTTTTTTTCCATCAGTCTTTTTTTCTTAATTGTATTCAGTGTATTTATAGCCTAGTAAGTAAAACATTTTCTGTATTTTACGTTAGGAGCATAAATGTATGTATATGTATATTTTGCCTGTCAAAATAAGCTAACTCCAGGTTAAAAACACTTATCGTTTTATAGTGAGTAGATTTTATACATTATTACGTTCGGATGAACAATTTATACATTTACTTGCCCATCAAAATAAGCAAACTTCGTCAAATAATTTTTTCAGTGTACACATATGCAGTTACGTGAGGAACCTCATCTCGATGACGCACCTCATCTCGACAGAACAGTGGAACATTTCAGGCAGGGTTTCAGCCCGGAACCCCCCCATAGCTACGCCTATGGTGCCGTATGTATAATTTGCTGTGCGACTGTTTTTGGTGTATTTACAGGTTTGCCTTCAGTAATTCCAGCCTGAGCGTTGTTTTCCTTTGCAGTGAACTCAAACACATTCAGAGTTGAAGTTGGAAGCAGGATGCATGGTGTTGAAGTGAGTCACCACGTATGTTTTATTCTGCAGTATTGGGGTCAGAGGATGTGAAGGTGGGGGTGTTAATTTAATCCCCATTCTTACCCAGAGCATGGCCACACTCTCTAAGGAGCTTTATCTCTGACAACTGTGTCAAATTAGAGAGACCACGAGCCCCTCATAAAGAATATGTCTGTCAGACTACATTGTTCCTGGCCTCTGAAATATACGGCCGAGAGAGACAAAAATAGAAGATAACACCGTAGTCCCACAGTTGGACTTGGACATGATGAAATAATTTTCGAGCCATGTGATCCTGTCACTGAGACAAACCACTAATAAAACTGACGTACTATCCGGTAGCTTTTGTGATTTGCTATTCATAGTTTTCAGTGTGCATTCGAACAGCCCACCTATTCTACAGTAACATATATGTCTGATAGGTAATTGTTTTTTGTTTTATTTTTTATCTTAACACTCTAATTAAATGTTTCAACAGAATTAATCCATAAAATTTATTGGTCACTGTAAATCATCCTGGTTACAGATAATTAATGGGGATCTAACATTCCATTAGCGGTGGCCCATAACTGCAGGTCCGTCCACTCTGATAAGCGGCCGTCATTTATCTTCGCGGTATCATCGCTGTCCCACAGTCAAACATGTAAAACAACTCTTAATGTTCTCTCCGGTCCCCTATGGGTGTTCTTCCCTGTTATCATCATTGCTGCTATTCTAGCGGGGCATCCTCTGGAGACAACATTTTCATAGACGTTTGACCTAAACCATATTTTCCATTTGAATGGTCCAACTAGTGAATATTTACAACATGTTTAATGTATAATAGATCTCATCTGTGAGTATCGGGAGCCATTTTCTGCTCAGTCAGGTTCTGGCATTGGCCTTGGCCTCTTGCTTTAGGTAATATTGACCCCTCGTAAAACCGAAACGACCCGCGCCTCATTGAGGCCAAGTAGTATGCATACGTATTGTACAGGCCCGAGGGGCATACATGTTTATAACAAGGAAAGCTGGTGGTCTCGAATGTAAACATCTTAGCACTGTAATATTATTGTATCAGTAAAGTCCCAGTAGGTGGTAGATTTAATAATGTGGGTGGATTATATAAGAGAGAGAAATAAAGCAGTAATTTGAAATTGTTTGGGGACCTTTTGTGTCAATGGTTATGGAGGCTAAGGGACAATTCCATTCCCTCAGGCCACTGTTAAAAAGGCAATGACTTTTCTTGTACACGCACAGCATTTTGGAATCTACATGCATTACCAGCACCAAAGGCTTTTATCATGTGATTAGTAATACATAATACATTTGATTCTATTATCATGCAAGGGGGGGAAAAATGAAAGAAAGTGGTGAAAAGAACACGACGATGATGAATAGTGTCTCAGTGCAGTCCTTGAATATACATTTAATAGTGAAACAGATCTTGGTTTGCTTCTCCAGTGCTTATACAACCACTGGGTTTTTAATCTCTCTCTCTGTTTTTTTTTTTTTACACCAATGAAAGTCCCAGTAATTGCTATATTTCCCTTTTTGTTTCACGGACCTTTGATGATCCCTTGGCTTGCATCAGAGGGCAAAGTCATTAGTGGAGAAATGAGCTCAAGTGAGGAGAAAGAGATTGCAGGGCTCCCAGCGTGATTGGAAACTTTGGCTCACATTGCATCCTAATTTGGAATTCAATTTTCAACATATATGTGACAGAAAAGAGCAATTATTAAAAATAAATAAATAAATAAAATTATTTTTTGTTTTATTTCTCTTTTTGCATGTGGACATTTGAGGACTGCTGACCATCCTCATAGCATTCATCGATATTTATTGAAATATCAATAAATAATGGATTTAAATGTGATGAAATCTTCAAAAAATTGTCCGTCCATGTCACGTTAAATACAGATTAACATCAGTGCAGAGTAGCTTAATACTATGGTCTACGGTGCATCCATAAAGTATTCACAGCGGTGCAGTTTTTCGACATTTTTTTTATGTTACATTCCTTTTACGAAAATGGATTAAATAAATGTTTTTTCTCAAAATACTACTCACAATACCCCATAATGACAATATGAAAAAAGATTTTTTTGAGATTTTTCAAATTTATAAAAAAAAAAAAAAATAATAATAAACTAAAAAATCACGTGTACATAAGTATTCACAGCCTTTGCCATGAATCTTCAAACTGAGCTCAGGTGCATCCTGTTTCTGCTGATCATCCTTGAGATGTTTCTACAGCATAATTGGAGTTAACCTGGGGTAAATTCAGCAGATTGGACATGATTTGGAAAGACACACACCTGTCGACATATAAGGTCCCACAGTTGGCAGTGCATGTCAGAGCACAAACCAAGCATGAAGTCAAAGGAATTGTCTGTAGACCTCTGAGAGAGGATTGTCTAGAAGCACAAATGTGGGGAGGGTACAGAAACACTTCTGCTGCTTTGAAGGTCCCAATGAGCACAGTGGCCTCCAAATGGTAAAAAGACTGCATTTACATAGCACTTTTCCATCTGCATCAGACGCACAAAGCGCTTTACAAATAATGCCTCACATTCACCCCGATGTGAGGGTGCTGCCATACAAGGTACTCAGTACACACCGGGAGCAACTAGGGGATTAAGGACCTTGCCCAAGGGCCCTTAGTGATTTTCTGGTTAGACTGGGATTTGAACCAAGTATGCTCTGGTCTCAAGCCCAACGCTTAACCACAAGACCATCACCTCCCCCGAAAATGGAAGAAGTTCAGATCCACCAGGATTCCTCCTAGAGCTGGCTGCCCGTCTAAACTGAGCGATCAGGAGATTAGTCAGAGAGGTGACCAAGAACCCATTGGTCACTCTGTCAGAGCTCCAGCATTCCTCTATGGAGAGAGTAGAACTTTCAGAAGTACAACCATCTCTGCAGCAATCCACCAATCAGGCCTGTATGGTAGAGTGGCCAGATGGAAGCCACTCCTTAGCAAAAGGCACATGGCAGCCCACATGGAGTTTACCAAAAGGCACCTGAAGGACTCCCAGACCATGAGAAACAAAATTCTCTGGTCAGATGAGACAAAGATTGAACTCTTTGGTGTGAATGCCAGGTGTCATGATGAGAATAAACCAGGCACCATCCCTACAGCGAAGCGTGATGGTGGCAGCATCATGCTGTGGGGATGTTTTTCAGCGGCAGGAATTAGGAGACTAGTCAGGAATCAGGATTGAGGGAAAGATGAATGCAGCAATGTACAGAGAAATCCTGGATGAAAACCTGCTCCAGAACGCTCTTGACCTCAGGCTGGGGTGACAGTTCATCTTTCAGCAGGACAGTGACCCTTAGCACACAGCCAAGATATTAAAGGAGTGACTTCAGGACAACTCTGTGAATGCCCTTGTGTGGCCCAGCCACAGCCCAGACCTGAATCTGACTGAACATCTCTGGAGAGATCTGAAAATGACTGTGCACCGACGCTCCCTTTCCAACCTGATGGAGCGTGAGAGGTGCTGCAAAGAGGAATGGACAAAACTGCCCAAAGATAGATGCACCAAGCTTGTGGCATCATATTCAAGAAGATTTGAGACTGTAATTGCTGCCAAAAGTACATCAACAAAGTAATGAGCAAAGGCTGTGAATACTTATGTAGACATGATTTCTTAATTTTTTTTTTATTTTTAACAAATTTGCAAAAAAAAAAAATCCAAAAAGTTTTTGTCATGTTATAACAATAGAATTTTGAGAGAAAAATGAATTTACTCCATGTAACATAACAAAACGTGGGGAAAAAGTAAAGTGCTGTGAATACTTTCTGGATGCACAGTATTTACAATGTTGTAATCATTATGCCATTTTCCAAAAGAATTGTACGATGGTTCAATGCATTTTGAAACAATGACACTTTTTTTTTTATTGAATTACATTTTTTGCAGCAAATGTTTTATTTAGTGTTTTGAGCATATATAATATTCTGAAGGAAGTGTTAAATAAGTGCTTCAAACCAGAATATTTTTTGTCAATCAGTTTGCTCTGAGCAGAATTGGTAGTTTAACGTTTATGGTTTTGGGTTGAAGTTATGGTTCCCAAACGTGACAGGACAAAATGAAATGCCAATTAATAACATTCCATGTCACACTGTGTGACATAAGAATATATATATCTTTTGGACTTTATCTCTGGCTATATGTTACTCTGTAATCTATCACCAATACTACATTTAAGCTAGGCTACACTGAGCACACTGGTTAGCCCAACCTGAGCCACTTCAGCGTTATTTATATGTTAGCCTGTCCATCAAACACCAATGGAGTTTATGTCAAAGACCAACATTTATAATGTATATAACACAATATTTACCTCCTCTGGCTGGAAACAGGGAGACTACATCACATTTTACTTTAACCACTGGTAAATATCGCTCTACCATTCAAAGACGTGCATGACGCTCAGAGGAAGAACGGAAGTGAACTTAGCATTAGCACCAAGCTATTGCTAGATAAACACAGAGAAACGTCAAGGCAGAGCAGCTAAAATGCCAGTCTGTTCTATATTAACTTTCTGAAGCAATTCTTTCATTTAATGTGTGAAACCTTTTTACATACTGACTCATTTTCTGGAGGAACTGTTTTCATGAGTGTTTATAATATTTTTTCTGAAGGCATTTCAAAAAAGTTGCTGTATTCATAATTTTGTGCATTGTCATAAAATGAAGCTCTATCGGAAGCTGTTTTATTTATTTATGTTTTTATGTGTTTTAGTGTTACTGTGAATTACTTTCAGACTAACTGTTTCATTTGTTGTTTTGAGTGTTTCATGAAAGTGAATTGTTTCATGAAGCACTGTGTTCATTTACTGTTTCAACCATTTTCAAACAATAGATCATTGTCTATCACAATTTTTTTTTCCATTTATTTCTTTATTATTTGTGGGTGTTTTGAGAGTTTCGAAACAGTAGCTCATTTTTTAACAACTGTTCCATTCAGTATTTCAAGATTTTTTTTTAAACACATTTTGTAAAGCAACAGCTTAAACTAGTGTTTTCAGCATGTTGGACAAAGTGAATTGTGAGGAAATTACTTTGTTTGCTGTTTTAAGTGTTCCAAGCAGTGACATTCTCTGCAGCAGTTGTTTCATTTACTGCTTCAAGTATTTTTGAAACAGTTAATCAGTGCCTGAAGCATGTGGTGAATTTGTTCCATGAGGTTTGCCCAGGTGAAAAATGCTATAATTGGACCTTGATAAAACACTGCAAAGCCATTGCATGGAGACTCAGAAGTATTGTTAAACTTTGTAGACTTTTTATGCATTTATGATACATTAGCTTAGAACCTTGTTCTGAATCCAGAAGTCTGCAGTAACCTCGAGCAATGGCGGTCAGTTTTGCAAATAGGTCATACCACTTTTCTTCCTTGTTTCTTTCTTTCTTTTTCTGCAATATTAAATCACACATTTAAATAACACAATGTGATGAAATATGCAAAACAAACAAACAAAAAAACCCCACAAAAAACCTCATGTGTTGTATGGCTGGGGGGCCTGGCTGCCTTTTTGTTTCTGTCTTTTGTTTTTCCTTCCAGGTGGCTTGCATTTGGGACTGAGTGGCTGTGTTGCTGAGGTTATCAGGACCTCACCCTGATCACCTGCGGCTCGTCAGGACTCACAGCTGTGGTGCATCTATATGGATTGGAACATGGTGGCATTTAAGACTGGAGTATACAGTGTGTATTTGCCAGAGACTCGACCTTGTGACCAGACGGGTGAGATCGTCGTCTCGGGAGCCATATCATCAGTGGATGCAGAGAACGTCCAGGGTTTGATGCACGGTCTGTGAAAGAGGAGGGGGTGAGGTCTCACGCTCGTCAGCACACTTCCTGAGGTACGTTAGATTTTGTGACTAACGTTTATACAGTCAGTAAATGTGGTGTCCCTCACACCTTATTATATTGAGCTGTACGTTAGTCATGTATCGGCTTCCACTGCAGTGGAGTTTTGTGAACTGGATGTTCCATGCCTGCAGGTTGGGAAGCTGATTAGTAATTAAGCCAGGAAGTGTTTGCTGTTTATGTACACCTTTGAGTGGTCTCTCTGTGTGTAGAGTGTGGACTCACATAATGGTTCCTTCTTTCACAGACTCGGTTTGTTGCGGCCACCTGGGGGGTGTCGGCGGGGTCCTTGGGTCCGAACAGCTTCTGGCTCCGGACCGTTAGCGCTGCTGGGAGCGCACCGTATCACCACCACGCCAGACCGCACACTCTTTTGTTGTTTTATATCACATCACTGTTATGTATTAAATTCAGTTAGCCTTTGTACCGTGCTCTGCTTATTTCATACTGGGTCCTTCAACCGCTGGTCGGTTCTCCGAGCTGCGTCCGACACATAACAGTAGTCTCTGGCCAAACATCACGGACCCAGCGATAGCAGAGACGGTAACGTGCTGGGAAGGCGGCAGCAGACGTTCAGTAGTTATCCGGATCAGTTGCGGGTGCTCTCCGCCCGGATGGTGCGTGTTTGAGACCCATTACTGAATACTGATTTGTGCTCTCTTGCAGCCGTGTTCCTGTGTTTGTGCCTTATCCGTGGGTCGTGGTGGAGTGTGACTGGCGACGGCTTCACGTCACGCTCCGACCGGATAAGAGGTTTAAACGGGAGCTGCAAGAGTGTGTCTGTAATGGGTGCACGCGCACGGCGGAGCTCTGTGGCACGGGTCGCTGAGCTTCCTGTGTTACAGTTGTAGCCCCGTTTCCCCGGATAAAGATAACTACTGCGTCTGTTGTATTAGCTCCGGCGTTATTTAGTTGAGCACATTTTGGTTGTGTGTTGCACACAGCTGCGCACGGAGATGCAGCTCGTTTGTTTTCTGTCACCAAAGGTTTTTTTTTCATTTTTAGCACTTTGGCTCCCTCTTTTGGTGACTTAGTCACATTACCGTTAAGCTCTTAAATTAGAACAGGTGTGTTTGATTTGTTTGAGCTTAACGGTATACGTCACTGATTTGTTTTGTGGTAGTTCATTTCGTGTGGGTGTTTTTTGAGTTGGTTTTTGTGTGGGATTTTTTTTTTTTCCACTGTTTGTGTCTGGGGGTGTGACCCTGCAGCCTGTCTAAGAAGAAAAAAAAAAGAAAAAAAAAAGGACCCAAACAACTGTATGTTGGTCTGTTAGTCTTTCTTTTTATTTCTTTTTGTTTCACCTCCCCAGGGTTTGATGGGACGGTCCCCTGGGGGGTGATGGGGTGGTTCTTGGGTTTTTTTTTCTTTTTTTTTGTTTGTTTTGTTATGCCCTCTCTTCTCCTCTGACTCCAGCCGGGTGAGCCGTAGTGTCGACGTTGCTGGAGGGGTGCAGTTTGGTTGTGCTGGGCATTTCCCAGGTAGCCTCTGCACCCGGGAGGGGGGGGGGGGGGGGTTGGGGTATTTTCTTTTTCTTCCCTCTCTTCTCCTCTGGCTCCAGCTGGGTGAGCCGTAGTGTCGGCGTTGCTGGAGTGGTGCAGTTTGGTTATACTGGGCGTTTCCCGGGTAACCTCTGCACCTGGGGGGGGGGGGGGTGTTTTTTGATTCCCTGTTCCACCTCCGGCTTCAGCACGCCTTTGGCCGTCTGCCATCGGCGTGGCTGAGGTTTGGGGCAGTGGGATATACCCGCAGCTAGTGGCTGGTGTAGAAGTCGGAGGAGTGGCGCCGTTTTGTGCCGTTTGCCATAACCGCTGTTCCACTCCTCCCGGTTGGCTTCTGGGGTATAGTCACGGTTGGTGACACTGGACGTGCTTCCAGTTTCCACTGCGCCAAGGGGGTGGGGTTGGGGTTGTTTTGTTTGTATGTTTTTTTTTCTCTCTCTTCTTGTTTTTCCCCCCCAGTTTCCGTCCTCAGGGTTTGACTGTGGTGTCCTCTGGGGGGGGAAGGGCTGTGGGTCCATCTAGCCATAGACGGCCGGGGCTGGGTCCGTTGGTCATGAGGGGAGGCGTCTCCTGGGGTTGACGAGTGGTCCTCTGGGAGGCGCTGGGAGTCCCCGTGGGTGACGTTGGATCCCAGAGGGACCTCGGCTGGACCTTCCTTCCAGGTGGCTTGCATTTGGGACTGAGTGGCTGTGTTGCTGAGGTTATCAGGACCTCACCCTGATCACCTGCGGCTCGTCAGGACTCACAGCTGTGGTGCATCTATATGGATTGGAACATGGTGGCATTTAAGACTGGAGTATACAGTGTGTATTTGCCAGAGACTCGACCTTGTGACCAGACGGGTGAGATCGTCGTCTCGGGAGCCATATCATCAGTGGATGCAGAGAACGTCCAGGGTTTGATGCACGGTCTGTGAAAGAGGAGGGGGTGAGGTCTCACGCTCGTCAGCACACTTCCTGAGGTACGTTAGATTTTGTGACTAACGTTTATACAGTCAGTAAATGTGGTGTCCCTCACACCTTATTATATTGAGCTGTACGTTAGTCATGTATCGGCTTCCACTGCAGTGGAGTTTTGTGAACTGGATGTTCCATGCCTGCAGGTTGGGAAGCTGATTAGTAATTAAGCCAGGAAGTGTTTGCTGTTTATGTACACCTTTGAGTGGTCTCTCTGTGTGTAGAGTGTGGACTCACATAATGGTTCCTTCTTTCACAGACTCGGTTTGTTGCGGCCACCTGGGGGGTGTCGGCGGGGTCCTTGGGTCCGAACAGCTTCTGGCTCCGGACCGTTAGCGCTGCTGGGAGCGCACCGTATCACCACCACGCCAGACCGCACACTCTTTTGTTGTTTTGTATCACATCACTGTTATGTATTAAATTCAGTTAGCCTTTGTACCGTGCTTTGCTTATTTCATACTGGGTCCTTCAAACGCTGGTCGGTTCTCCGAGCTGCGTCCGACACATAACATCATGTCCTTCCATATCACATTAAACACATGCCAAGCAGTGGCACTGTGCAGCAGCTAAAGTGGCAATATGTTCCACGTTCTAATGCAGCAATCATCATCAAGTTGTTCAGGCAGGGAACGCTGGAGGAGGGAGGGGTGCGGCGGGGGCATATGAAATCCTGTCAATCATACTGTGGTATACAACGGCGTGTTGCGGTTGGGTGACAGTGGTTCTTTCATGTAAATCACAGACATTAGGAATAAAAGACAGGCCTGTTGACTTGTTTCATGCTGGGAATCGGTGGCCCAGCATGTGTTGCTCTGTCTGTGCTCCACTCTCCTGTGGAACCGCTTGTCCCCTGGGTCTTAGCACTGCTCCCTGGGGTGCACTGCATATAATTACCCACAATCCACCCTGAAACAGCTCTCATTTACAGTAATCAACAGTCTGCACTTCAAAGGATTCATGTGGCATCAAACACCAAAAGCCAGCATGTGTTATTACAAATTATTTTTATTGGCTCTCAGTTACCTGTATCCACTGAAGCTGATGACTTATATATATATATATATATATGTGTGTGTGTGTGTGTATTTTTGTCCCATTACGGACTGATGAGGGCAAACATAATATATGCTACTTCAAAAGTGGCGCTGGTTCAGTATCTGGCCTGAACAACAGCCGCCAAAGCATCAGATGTCTAATATTATACAGAAGGGTGCGAGCAGAAACGGGGGTGAGTTTCATCAAGGGCTTAAATTTACATGACTAACGAATTCAGAACGCAAGCAAGAAATGCAAGATCATTTGATCATTTGGCAGACGTGATGGCGGTCTGTGTGATAATGGTCATTATCATAAGCTGGAGCCATCATTAGGCTTGATTTCAGATAATGGTCAGTGTGGAAAGCATTTTATACAAAGAAAAGCCTTACCCCATTAAAGACATATTAAGTGAATTAACTCGCATCACGAGTGGGGAGCCACTGTGTGGTATTGCCTGGAACATAATGTGCTTATAATGTGAAGTGATTTCTCCTGAAGAGAGAGACAAGTGAACCAGTTTACATTCATAACAATTTGCCTGAACTCTGCACCGTTCAGCTGTTTATTACAGACAAAACATTTCCTTTTTTTCGCACGCCGGATTAAGTGTGACCATCGTATACATCACAAAATGTGCTATCTAATTGCCATATGTATGAACAACAGTGTGTTTATTAGGATTGGTCTTATCACTGATTTCTTACCATACTGTATTATTCATCCTACAGTCTTTAGTCTCATGTTTTGTGTGTTATATGCTCTAAGTAATATTGTTTATTATAGTGAATAAAGTGTGCATGTAACAAATTAAAGAAAGCACATCCAAAAGAGTCTACAAGGTTTGCCAGTGTTTTATTTTTTTATGTATTCATGCTTCATAATGAAATGTCTTTGGTTTATAAATGATTTTTTTTAACCTCAATACACTCAAAATAGTAAACAAGGTGGTTCATGCACTTTATTATTATCATTATTAATTTATATTTTTGTTGTCAGTTTACTTAAAATGCATGTCTTTGTAAGTAAGTGAAATTTATTTATATAACATATTTCAAGAACAGGATAAATGTAATATAATGTATTGTAGAAATGGGGTTGTGTAATGTAAGTTTTTACTTCTGCCTACTCCTTTTCAAACATATCAATGTGAAGATGTAAATATTGTAAATATAGTCAACTTTGCTAATGACAGAACATGTTTAAAATGAATGAATGAATAAATAAATCAACAGGAGTCACAAAGTGTTTCACAAATTAAAAGAAAATATAAATGCATTAATATAGCAATTAAAATGCAACAATTGTAAATACAACTAAATAAAAGTAAGCCTGTACAGATGGGTCGTAAGTATATTTTTAAATGATTCAACAGTGTTAAGTTATAAAAAAATCTAATAACACAAGTCCATTTTAGTTGAACTTAATGTTTTTGTTTTTAACTAACCTACTACAATTTTGTGGAACTTGGTAACAAAATAAATTTAACTAAAGTCAATGTTCCAATTTTTTGAGTGTCCTTTGAAATCACTTTTATAACGTCATAACGTTTGAGTTGCATTTTATATTTTTTATTACTTCTGCCAGTTGACAGATCAGAGTGGACGTTTAATAATAATAATAATAATAATAAAAAAATAACTAAAGGACATGTTATGACATTTTGTCACAAGATCTGATGATGTCTGTGTGGTGACCCAAGTCAGCCACCAAATATTTCCTTTTTTATGTTATTTTTCACTGTGTTCTGTGTGTTTTCTTTGGCATTCTTGCTTCATGTCATCACAAAGATATTTAATCTTCACATATAACTTGGTTCATGTTTGCATGATCCAGGAGAGTTGTGTAGTTGGATTTGCCACATGGTGTGTAAATCTAAATTATCTCAAGATTCCCACTGATGTGAGTTGGTCTTTGCAGGAAATCATCATCTCCACATTGGCACATACAAGCTACATGCTCCGTTGGCAGAAGTGCGCATTCTCTGTGTACCCTTCTAATTACTGCCATAATTAATACTGCTATTATTATTATTATTATTTACAAATGCTTATATACTTATTACTAATTATGTTGTGTGAATATGAACATTAAATGTCATTTACACATTTTTGTGGATATTTTATTAATTCATCCTTAGTGAGAATAAAAATTGTCCCAGCAGATTTGTACTTTTTAAAGGGGAACATGTAAATATCGGTATACACATATCAGTAATTCAAAAATTCTTTTAGCTCTTGGCATAATGGCTGCTGTGCGCCCACAGAGACCACCTTCAGACATGACATCCTCTGCTCTCTCGTGAGAAGAGCGGTGTCCTCCACAGAAGCTGCCTCTGACCCTCTGGCGCTGCCGGGCCTCATCATTGCCGGTCCATTAGGAATGCTGGAGCAGGTCTCCAAACGGGCACGGCTGCACCACATTACTCCTACCACTCGCTGCTGGCAGGTCCCCTAGTGGCCAGGTCATGTCATGGCATGGGTGGCCTGTGAGTGAGCTTGTACCAGGTCTGCCCTTGACATGCCCCTCCTCCTGCTCCTCCTCCTCCACCTCCTCCCCTTCCCCCTCTGTGGAGGAGTCAGAGCAGACCGTCCGGATGGGGCAACTGGGGGTGCCAGCTGGTGCCAGCTGCAAGGGGAGATATCCAAGGTGGCAGACACCTGTCCTAACTCACGCCCCCCAGCTCCCACAATGCATCTGGTGCGGCCCGGCAGACCCATCGTGGGGAAATGAGGCGCTAACCTTGAGGAGAAATGCTCCCAGCTTCGCATTAAGAGAGGCCCTAATTGCTGAGCGCTAGCACTGCCAAATGACATTAGGAAGTGCTGTCGTTTACTTTAACATAATGGCTCAGCGTGTTTTTTGGCTAAACTTCCTTTGCTTCTCTGAGGTGTTTCGCCACAGTGGCCATTTTGGCCCCGTCATGACCAATCACTGAAGGACTTGAGGATGACAGCAATTCTTGAGGACAATATTTCTAAAGACATTTGAGAGTTGGGTATTCAAATGTAAAATTGAACCCTATGGTGAGAAAAAAAAAAAACCCCACTCCCTCTATAATATAATTACCATACCATGTAAACTGCTGCCATTTGTGAAATAGCATCTGCGCTAACTGCGCGGGCCACGTGAGTGAGTTTATTATTTTTTCCTGCTCTTATCAGTCTGCTTACTTGTATGTCTTTGTCATTTCAAAGAAATACTAACACAGTCAACTCAGTGTGGTTAAATTAAACGGGCACGCTCATTACATTATGCATACTGCAGTAAGAATAGCCCTGACCGCTATGTAGCGGCGTAGCGGGCTCCGCCGAGAATGATCACATGTTTCGCCGCTGTTCTAGATTTTTTGGGGCACCCATTAGCAGAACAAAAATCACCTTTGATTTAATGAAAGGTCCTCATTTGCTTACCGGCTCCGCTCACTTACGGGCACACGGTTAAATTAAGCACCCCACCCCTCCGCTACCCCCCTCCATCTTTGCCTCCGTTCGAAGGAGACGCCGTCCCCTCTCCTGCAGTATAATGCTGGGATGATTCTATGATCTGGTGTTTCAAGTCGGCGGGAGTGTCAGAAATCCACTGCAAGGTGCTTCTAATTGCAGATACACCTCAGCACTTGAAAGTAATGAATGTGAGCACTGCTAAACCTCCAAGGATCAAACGCTAGTAATACATCATCAGTTCTGAAAAGGGTAATTCGTTTCCCTTCGCCAAGCAAAATATTAGAAGTTCAGATAGGGGGTTTTATTATTAATTTATTCTTCCCCCAATACATGATTTTGTAATTGAAGTGCTATGAATAACGTAACCCATATATCTTAGCAAGCCACTATGCATCCGTTGACTAGACGTGGGATTTGAGTGTGTAAATATTGTCTGTAGCGAGTTGCAACAGGATGATTCTAACTCAAACACACTTTGGTGATATGTTTGATTGGATTTTGAGCCATGCATTTCCCAAGACCATAAAAAATCATATTTTATTGTCTCTTATCGTAGCTCTATAGTGTTATTTATAGGATGACTATTCATCTTAAATCCATCATTTTGTTTGAAGTTTTGTTCATTTAAATGTGAACACTGCTTGCAGGTATTTTTATAATTGTTAATCTTATAATTCATCAATGTATGTTTTTATTTTATTTTATTTATTTGCTATTTTCCCCTGACCAGCTATGTAGAATTCTTTCTTCATTTAGGTAGTTGTCACCTTGATCAAATAAATCTTCAGCAATTACCACTGCGCAATTTCTTACATAGGCCTTGGGCCACACCCCTAAAAGTGTGGAAGTCACTCCCACCTTTGGTAGAAAAACACTCATAACTTACTAGGTACATAGTGCAAATTAATATTTATGTATGATAGCCATCCCACAGTGGTAGCCATAACCAGGTATGGATCAATGAAGTGTTACACAGGGATCAACATTTAAAAATGCTCCAATCATATTGCAAACTATGCCACATTATTGGTCTGACCATAAAGACTCCAAAAAGGTGCAGTTTGGATAATGTATCACTCAGTGGCGTTATGGTGTACAAAAAAAAAAGCACAACAAATGTTGAAAGAAGTAATGCAAATTATTGGTTGAGTTAATTGTGTTCTAAAAAGGAATAGTTAGCACCATCTGTCATGCTAAGTTATTACGTTACGGGGTAACATATGTCATATGTCATCGAATCCAGTGGACATTGATCTTGTCTTACCATTCCTTTGGGGCCATTCATTCAACACAATCACAGAGTATTTATTAATCCTACTTGCTCAACCAATAATTAGCATCATTTTTTCACCAAAACTGGAGCAATTTCAACTTTCGACCCCTGCGTACTTCTTCATTCACTGTGACCTGTTTACAGCTACCATCCTGAGATAACTATCATATTTTTTCAAGTACTTATAGACAGGTGACCAAATTGTCATATCAAATGTTTTGCCATTCTGGTTGTAGTGACCAATTTATTTGGCCAACACACTAACAACAAGAGAAGCTATATAGAAACAAATTCTGGCTGGGGTATGCATGGACCCCAAGCTAGCTTAAGAGGCTGAAAAATGAACATATGCCAAAGTGACAAATCTTGCAGTTGATTGAGGCTGATTCCAAAATATTAAAATGTCTAACTTTACAGCAGAAATAAACATGTTTACAATCTGCCAATAAAAAACAAAACAAAACAAGGTTTTGGTGTCTACATTAATTTTCTCTGACTTGGTTAGCACCGTTGCCTCACAGCAAGAAGGTCATGGGATCAATTCCCACCTGTGGCCTTTCTGTGTGGAGTTTGCATGTTCTCCCCTTGTTTACGTGGGTTCCCTCTGGGTGCTCTGGCTTCCTTCCACATCCAAAGACATGCAGTTTAGATGAATTGGAATCTTTAAATTGACCGTAGGTGTGCGTGCAGGTGTGAATGTGTTTGTTTATCTATATGTGGCCCTGAGACAGACTGGCGTCCTGTCCAGGGTGCACCCTGCCTCATACCCTATGACTGCTGGGATAGGCTCCAGCCACCTGTGACCCTTAATTGGAGTAAGCGGTTGAAGATGAGTGAATGAGTGAGTAATTGTCCCCATTCATGACAGTTGTGCAGAGACAAATTTTAATATGACTATTTAGTTGAAGCTACATTGAGCCATAAAGTTATGAATAACAGGGGGCATGGTCACTTTGAGCGAAGGCTGGTATGCCGGGTCAAGTGGTCACCCCCTAGCTACTAGTAGTGGATGCTAGCTGACCATTTGACTATTTGAGCTTTCTGAGTATTTTTATTGCAAATAGCTGATATAATATGACTGACTGACTGCACCGTTAATTGTACTAACACGCCACCTAAGAAGTCAGTGCTGCAGTATTTCCATTGTCATGGAGGGTTTGTCTGTATATACACAGTCTATGGAAACATTACTTGAAATGTTTTTCCCATTGCTAATCTACCCCCCAGCCCTGATATACAGATATTAACACCATCTAGGCAGACTTACTAATTAAATACTGTATGAGGGATTTTGGCTCGACCAAATCAAATCAAATTTTTAGTATTGCCCAGGCGGATTTAGTTCTCAGTGATGGTCAGCATTACTGGCACACCTGAAACATGGAGCTTAATGTGTTCAAAAATAAATACAAGTTTGCCAGCTTTGTATGACGAGAATATTTAATAAAATGCCCTGAGCAACAACAACAGGAAATAAATTGAATAACCAGTTTTGTAATAATCAGTTATTTTACAAACGTCCAAAGTTATTAAAAATCCCCAACAACAAAAATACTTCCATTGAGTAAAAATAAATAAATACAGGCATAAAATTTACATGTAACACAGTTACTGACACGTTTGAACTGATTTTATAGTAAACTGTCACTCTTGGAGTTACTGAACTCCAAGAGACATTCAGTGACTTAGAAATGCTCATGTATCCATCCCCTGAGTTGTATGTATACATGAACATCTCCAAGTCACTGAATGCCTCTTGGAGTTTATTTCATCAGTCACTGAGAAACACTAATAGTATGGTACTCTGCGGCACATGCAGAGTAGCCAGTTTTCAAACATTTGAGTGCATGTAAAAGAAAGAGACTAGCGAGGGTAGTCATCAAGACACTCATGACAACTCCAGCATTTAGGCTTGTGTAGCTGCAATTGAAGAGACCAGGCATAGGGACATTTTCATCTGTTCCATCACCAGCTGTACATCATTAAGGTCAAATGGAACAGAGAATAATTTCTCTGGAAGAATACATTTCAGCTGCAGTTTGCTGGACTTGAGCTGAGATTTGATCTGTTTTCTTGTGTTAAAGTCCTTCTCTGTTCCAGTCAACAGACGATGTTGCACTATGCGAGTCTCTCCAATCACAGCTGCATAAATCTGGAATGCCTTTACAGTTGTCATGGGTGTCTTGGTGGCTTCCCTCACTAGGCTTCTATTGCACGGTTACCCAGTTTTTGAGTACTGCTTACTCCAGACAGATTTATCACACAGTACCATACTGTATTTATTTCTTAATGAGTGACATAAATAAAGTCTGAAACATGTTAAGTGACTTGGAAATGATCATCTGATTGGCTGTAAAAGTAACAATTAACACAAAAATCATCAGTGGGTGCTGTTTGTTGTGATTTGGCGCTATATAAAATTGATTGATTGATTGATCATTGTCTGTTTTTAATTTCACCACATGAAAACATTTTGTTATTTTGGGCTCCACATCGATGTGTACTTTTAGTGAGCTGACTGTACTTCCTCAGGAGGCTCAGATCTTTCAATGTCTGCAGAAATATGTTGCAGAAGTTTTGCCATTCAGTGGTCTCCAGCATCATCTTATACGCTGTAGTGTGCTGGAGCATCAGGCTGAAGGCAGCTGATACAAACAGACTCAACACGCTCATCAGGAGAGCTGGCTCTGTCCTGGAGGTTGAGATATAGTCTGTGGAGGTGTCAGAGAGGAGGATGTTGAGGAAACTGCTCAGCATCAAGGACAGCACCTCCCATGTGCGGCATGCCACGCTGGCATCCTATCAGAACACCTTCAGCCATAGACCGAGATCACCGAGGTGCACCACAGAACATCACAGGAGGTCTTTCCTACCTGTATAATCCCCCCCCCCGCAAGATGAATGCATAATGAACAGAGTTATTCAGAGTTTTTCAGTTACTCAAAGTTATGTGCAATATTATCGAACATCTTGTGCAAATGTCTTAAAAAACATTGCTCACTGTTTACACTGTTTCAGTACTGTGGCAAAAATAATTTCATTCTGGATAAATAAAGTTGATCTTATTCCTATTCTTATTCTTAAATTTGGACATATTCTGATTATACAAAATTGGTTCATTTGCATTTTAGTTTATTTTATTTTGAACATTTAAAAACCTATATGTAAAAAATATATGGGGAGGTGATGGTCTAGTGGCTGAGACCAGGATCCTTGAGACCAGAGGATCCTCAGTTCAAACCCCAGCCTGACCGGAAAATCACTAAGGGCCCTTGGGCAAGGTCCTTAATCCCAAAGTTGCTCCTGCACAGTAAATTTTGCAGAGTAAAATTTACTCTGCTGGGATAACATTTGGTCCCAGTCCAAATAGAGTTAAATATACTCTATCACAGTGCTAAATCAACACAGTGTAAAATCAACTCTTATTGGAGTAGAAACACTTGATTTGACAAGACGGTAGAGCTGATTTCACTCTATAATAGAGTCTATTTTACTCTATTTAGACTGGGACCAAATGTTATCCCAGCAGAGTATATTTTACTCAGCAAAATTCACTGTGTGCTGTGTAGTGAGCATCTTGCATGGCAGCACCCTGACATCGGTGTGTGAGTGTTTGTGTGAATGGGTGAATGGGTAAAGTGCATTGAGCGTCTAAATGCAGATTTCCCATTTATATGTAAAAAATAAGACAACAAAAAATAGAATTTCAGTAACATAAGTTGTAGAGGAAAAAAAAAAGAAAATGATCAAATATTCAGCAACATAAATTCACTTTCTTGCTTTAAAATCCAGGGGTGCCTATAATCCTGACTAGGATTGTACACCTGGGGTCCACGTGGATGTGTACTTCTAGTGAAATGATGGTGGTCCAGGTGGACCCCAGGTGTACAAATTAGTATGTTTGCCCAAATGTACTTATGAGGGTTAATTTGCACAAGTTGCTTTTCATTTCTAAAAGGTACTTGCAGCATATTACATGAACTGTGTACCTCATCAACATGCCCACATGCAATCCAAATGTTGTTGCTAAAGCTTACTGCACCTAATCTCTCCTCAGTAACGACTCCAGTTGCCACAAGCTAATCTTGCCACAGGGACCCAGTCAAAACGAGACGGGCAGTTCACTAGAAGATGGCCTCTTACTGCTGGTTGACCCTGGTGGCCACCAAGCTGTTGACCCCAGGAACACAGGGGTAAGAAGTTCAAAACCCAGCTGTCCATGCGTGATCGCTTCCTCTAAGTCAGGGTCGTGCGCTGCGGGGCCACTACCACCCCCCCCAGAACCCCGGTCTCCTCTCCAAACTAAATCAGGATACGCTGCGCTACCGCAACGGTGCTGTTGAAAGTCAGTGGAGCGCAGAGTGTTTGTGCGATCGTAATTTACAGCCCGGTGGTGGATGCGAGCTACCAAGCTCGTGCAGGGAACCGGTGCTCCTGGCATCTGCTCGGATGGCCGCCGAGGAGCATGCGGAACAATGTGCCATTCACGGGCCAGATGATGTCCAACTGCGAAGACGACTTTGGACAGGAAGGGTAGAAGAAGGGCAAAAGTGACAGGAGAGGTTGATGGACTTTTTCCACCGGAAAACTAAAGACTAAAAACACACGGCAGAATTATCGAAGAGGAATTGAGATAGTGTGAGGGCAGTTCATTTTATGGCATATTTATCACCTACTTACCTCCGTCGCGCCTGTCGTTGGGCCGCTCACATAATCAATTCTTTGCTATTTCAATGGAGAGACAAATCAGAGTTGCGGTCGGCACTTAAAGCCGGGTCTCAGCGCCCTGTCATCTGTGGTGTACAGTTAGGAGGTGGCTAACCCCTCGGGGAGGAGAGAAAGTGCTGGGGGGTCTGAGGTGTAAAAACCCAGGAATTTCAGAGGCTGATAAATGAGGCTCTTCCTAACTGCATATGGTATGTGTTTTAAACTGACTCCCCCTCGGCCCGCCTTGTAGCCAGCCATCCTTCATGAAGAGTTCAGGGGCCCTCTGCTGTACACGGGGGCCCTGTTTTGTTGCCAAGACAGGCCCCCTGCATAGGCTGCATATGGGACTGTATGACGTCTGGCTTGGCCGGCTTTTATAGATTGTTATGGTGGCGTTATGAAGGCTTCACATTGGGTCATTGTTAATTTACACTGACTTTCCACACTATTAGTCGTACAAAGAAAATGGTTTGCCACTTGTGATATACACCTGCTACCTGAGAATAACAGAAGTAAAATTACAATATTTCTAGTAGGAACACTGTCAAAAAGGCACGGAAGTGACTGACATCTGTCTGACAGTTTCCTAATGTGATCTCGGAATAATCTTGGAATATGGAAGGAAACGAGAACACCTTTGATGCTGTTTCGTACATAAAACCCAGCGTTATATTTTCGCAGTATCAACAGCAGCACTTGTAAATTTTGTCTTGCGACCTTTTTGGTGCAATGAGCACTTAGTATGGGTCATTTGTGCACGTTACAGACGACTGTTGGCCACAGTGGTCGCTCGCCATCCTGTTCGTGTCTTTTGACCAGCCAGCCGGACACATATGCCCCTCGGTTATTCCACCGGACCTTTACCTCCTCTCTTATAATAGCACCCCGGTCTCTCAGTTTTTCCAATGTATTCTACTCATTGTTTACTGTACATGCGGGTCCAGAGTAATAATAAATAAGGAGCGTGTGTGCCGTGCCAACATGATTGATTATGACAGGGAGGCAAGGTCAGGATGGAGGAACAGGCTAGGGCTGTCCGACTCATTGAGTTAACACTGTATCCGTATTGTATGAATGTCACCAGCGATCCCGTGATTTATTACTACAGCCACTGCTCAATTCTCCTTTTCTTACCTCCCCCCTGCTTTTGGTACCTGACCGAGATACAGGATATGAGCAGAACTGTAGACAAAATTCAGTGTGTCAGTGGGCAGGTTACATCTGTGTTGGAATATTTTCACAAGTGAAAATATTTTATTTGAATAGCCAAAAAATATATAAAAAATTAGACATATATATATATATATATATATATATATATATATATATATATATATATATATATATATATATATATATATACTTACAGTATTGTGCAAAAAATAAAAAAAATCACATAAAATATAAAAAACCCCAGACATGATTATAAAGCGTTGTAAAGCAAAGATGATGCAACAATCATGAAAAACTTGTAAATATCAAATAATTTGTATGCATGTGTGAATGAGAAAAGATTAGGTAGGGGTCATATACCAGTTACGGTAAATAACATTTTAACAATCAGGGTGTTGCACATTTAATTTTGTTTTCTGTGCAAAGATAATACAGACATTCTATTCTATTCTATAATAAATAGTGCATTAAAATAGCCCATATAAATGTCTCATTTTCCTACTTTGAATTATTTTGTGTAGTGTTCTCTTGTGTGCATTATGTCTATTCCATCATGCTGATCAATGCATTATTCATTATTATCCATTCTATGCTGTCTTTGTGGAGTCATGTATTAAGCTGTAAGGCTAAAAGATTATCAGGTTTTTATAATCTAAAGTGGCCTGTTACTTCCTTTTAATATGCTAATTTCTTTAATACATTCATCCAAATTTCCTTTAAAATTTCCGTATTTTTGAAAATTAACTTTTACATTCTAATGAAGAAAAAAAGCATCAAAACCCACAATCATTCAGAATTGAGGAGTGCCTAACATTTTGTCACAGCGCTGTATTAGCCTCGCACGATTCAAGAAATGCGTCGATCAAAGATGGATATTTGCTCTGTAAACATAATCTGCCATCTATATGAAGCAAACAAACAAAAACAGGAGATACATTCATATACATGCGCAGTTGGTCGACATCTGTATACACTGCCTGTGCATGTGTGCATGATAACACACACATACACACACCCAAAGAAAAAAAATTCTAAGGGGACTGACTGAATTGTTTATTTTCTTGAATAACACACAAAAAAAGAAAAACAAAAGTCATTGTCACTTTCAACAATATACACTGAACTACTCTTTTCCTTTCAGAGGATCTAACCTTTCATCTGGACTGAATACACAATGCCCCTCTGGACCTCTGGACTGCTCACTCTTTAGTGCATGTCAAGAAGACACCAGTCTGGACTATTTCCTCTGGGAGGTGGGTAAGCAAGCGCCACGCTCTGTCAGTTAGCGTAAAATGTTTCAGACTGAAGATGGATGGAGACGACGTGTCACTGTAGCTCAACCGGGCTTTTACTGCTGCCATGGCCATGTCCTGGTCACATCAACCCAAGCGACCGCATCGCTAGGACCTGTCCTTCCTTTTGAGTTAGCATATACACTACATGACAGAGCTTGTGGCCTTCACTCAGTCAAAGCAACAAAAAGAGACAAAAGGTTCTTTTAGTTTGTCTGGATGAAACAGACAACTTCCATTGATTTGTTTTAGTTTTTGCAGACTTTTTCCCCCCAAGCAGCAAACAAGACATCACCTTTTTTGGTATTTCTGGTAAAGTGATCTCGTGGATGAGGTCTTATTTGTGGTGTTAATCCCAGTGTGTTGTTGTTGTTTTTTTTTTTTTTATCAACATGCCATTTGGATTTGTCCCTGTTAAGCATGGTGTCCCTCAGGGATCGGTTCTTGGCCCATTAGGGAAGATTATTCATGGGTCTGAGTTGAATTTTCATTGTTATACTGAAGATCTTCAGGTGTATATGCGAGTGTTTGCAGGAAATTTGTATGATATCGCTAACGCCCTGAAACTGAGGCCTGTCTGGTTGCAGTGAGGAGTTGGATGGATCATCTAATTTTCTACTTTTGAACTCAAATAAGACTGAGATGATGATCATCAGGCCACCTCAATTAAGAATTGTATTTAATCAATGACAGTATCACAGTGGTTAGCACGGCTACCTCACAATGAGAAGGACCTGGTTGTCTCTTCTGACATGGTCCTTTCTGTGTGGATTTTTGCCTGGGTTCCCACCGGGTGCTCCAGCCTCCTCCCACATCCATATACATGCAGATTAGGTGAATTGGTAACTCTAGGTGTGTGTGAATGTGTTTGTCTGACTATGTCAGCCCTGAGATAGACTATTGGGATGTCCAGTGTGTACCCCGCCTCTCGTACAATGACTGCTGGGACCAGCTCCACACACCCATGACTCTTAACTGCAATGAAATGGATAGATGTTTGATCATTTAACTCTTTGATTATGTGACTGAATGAGTCAGTGTAGTGATACTGTGAAGAATCGTGATGTAATTTGTGGTGTTTTTTCTCTTTTTTGATGCACATATTACACAGATGACAAGGGTCATGCTTTTGCACTTGAGAAATATTGCAAGGATTAGAAGTTCTGTCTTTAGCTTAGACCTATGCTGTTCTGTCTTCAAAAATTGAGTATTCTCACGCTTTGTTTCTGGGTCTGCCACTTAGAAGCGATTGAAGTCACCAGATGGTCCAGAATGTAACTGTTGGGATTTTGACTTGAACCACGAAAGTTTGATCACATAACCCCGTTGCTGGCATCTCTCCTTTGATTGCCTATTCATATGAAGGCGGATTTTCAAGTTTTGTTACAGAATTACAAGACTTTGTGTGGCTGTGTGCCGTCTAATATGGCCAGTTTCACATGGCCATATGTGCCGGTGCACGCCTTGCGATCACAGGGGGTTAGCTTGCTGTGTGTTCTGGAGGTCAGGAAGAAATCAGCAGGTGGCAGATCTTTTGTATTTCGTGCATCATGACTGTGGAACAAACTGTTCGCTGATATTAGACAGCCAAGTTCTATCAACAATTTCAAATCTAGACAAAAAAATATTTGTTCTCAGCTGCCCACATTGACAAAATGTCTGTTAGATTTACATGAGTTAAATGTGTACATCACCTGTATTACATTACAGGTAATTTCCTTATGTTTCTCAATTAGAAAATTATATTATTTGAACACATTCTGATCATGTGCATGTTTAAGTACATATTTAAGTCCTGTTTCCTTTTTTCAGTGTATATTCAGTGATAGTGGGGAAGTTAGTGTTTTATTTTTGTTTTATTGTACTCTTATTTTTTATTGTTATTGTTAATTTTATTATTATTTTCATTGTTAAATTAATTTTAAATTAATTTCATGAATTTTAATTTGATTTTTTTTTCTTTTAGTTAGCACAGCGTTGCAAGCGTATTGTGTGGTGCTTCCAAAACAGAGGGTTTCCAGTTCAAGACCACCTGTGCTTATTGCCCATGAACATGAGGAAGGGCAGTCAGCTATAAACATGTGGATAAAAAAAACATGTGGATATTGGATAAAAAAAACAAAAAAAACAAAAAACAAAACAGAGGAGCTTAAAGAAATTACTAACTTTTTCTTTCTATTGTATATTATCTTGTTGTTGTTGTTTTTTAATTCTGTGAAGCACTTTTTTTATGGAATGAAAGTGTTATTATTATTATTATTATTATTTATTATTATTATGGGGTTTGAATGAATGAATGAATGAATGAGTTTATTCAGCACGCACATAAACAAAACAAAACAAAATACCAACATAAACTCTTACTAACATAAATTAAAAAAACAAACAAAAGAAAAATACAACAATCACTCAGTTTCTCAAATTAGGTGCGGCCGAAAGGGCATGGGCTGAAGCAAAAGCTTATAAACGCCCACCCCGTACACCGTACACCCGTTACCATCCACAGTTAAATACACTCAAATAAGATAGAAATCAGAAAATAACATAACTAAACAGAATAGAACAATTTCATATTTACATTTTACATTTACATTTTATATCTACATTAGAATATAGTTAGGTACTAACAATTGCATCAATGGCATTCCATTATTTTCAAATCATTTAAAGTTTAACACATTTTTACCTTCTAAGCAATTACAAATAGTCTTGCACCCTGATCATTACTGGCATAATGTCATACACCAAATACTGTTCAATGTCTATACAATCATCTACACTTCTATAAACATTTTTACTCATTTGTGTACTGTGCTAACATAATTTCTTTATATTTCCTGTTTTCCTTAATTTCCTACTCTATTCACTCACTCACCACTTGTACTTTGAGTTACCATGAGGTGGTATTAATGTTATTAATATTAATTTTGTTAATCGTATATTACATGCAGGGATACTTGATGAGAGACGAAAAGTCAGCAATGATTTAGATTTGCCTTGTAGTTAAAACAAAGCGGCAGAAGTGGAAAAGCCTGAAGGGTCTGACGAGAGCGCCGACCTTGACATGGAAAGTCTTGGAGCTTTGACCTCTGCCTTTGACCTCCTCTGATATGTTTCCACAGGCAATTCCATAACTCTCCAGCTAACATTTAAATGCTTCCTGCTTAACAGGAAGTACCACATCGCTCTCTGGGACCAAGGGTAGCGCTCAACTGTGCGAAACGGCGGAGCGCGCAAACCCAGCGTTAATTTATATCACGTCTCATCACCTTTTTTTGTGGAAGACTGCGCCCACACGTGTACACAATCAGGCAGAGACAAACATTCGAACGTGGTTCTTCCCGGTCATGCATGCAGGCAGCACCCCCCCACGTGCACACAGGCTCTCTCTGGGCTGGTAATGTTTCCGCCTTTTGAGTCAAAGGTACAGTATGCAGCCATCTTACACGCTCGCTGAAGTAAAAGTCTCTGTATGACAAGATATTTTTCTCACACTTTTACTCGCTCTCCTTCCATCTCTCTGTGTTACTCACTCACTCACTATTTCACAGTGTTGTTATTGGAGAGTGTGTGTGCGTGTGTGAGTGTGCTGGTGTGGACTGTGAAACTGATGAATGACCAGCCATGGCAGATTCATAGTCCGGATCCTGGTGCAGCTGGAGAGGAAACTAATGGCAAGCTGGGACTGTGGCGGTCTCAGAGCTAATACCTGTCTCTTCCATCAGGAGACCTGGGGGCATTTTTTTTACACCCAGCCAAATAAGAGCCCCCCCCCCCACACACACACACACCACCAGCACTCTTACTTTTAACACCTTCCATAACCCCCCAACACAAACCACCCGCTCTCATGCACATATACATGCATGCTGGCTGCACACATGCAGGCACAAACGATCAGTCAATCACACAATCACACAGCCGCACACAGATGGACACTCACTACCCGCCGAGCCCCCAAACTGTCCAAACGGCGGGGGTGCTGGGGGAATGGGTGGCCATACAGGTACAGAGCATCAGCTGTTGGAAAGTAACTGTGCAGCAAAAACAAAAAAAAAAAAAAAGAAAAAAGAAAAGAAAAAGTAAAAAAGGCGCCGGCCGCTTTACTGGTCATTGGCTTTATCTTCCTGCTGATCAGCCTGATAATGAACAACAGCCAATGTTTGGTCCAGGGGCAGAGCCAGGGATTTATTTTGAGGTGTTGTTGGTGTTTTGGCCATTTTAATACACCAATTATAATCATAATAATTATTTTTATTGTTAGATAATATCTGTGCTAACTCCTTAATTTATGTTAGTTATCAAGTATTTGCTTTTACTATTTGATTGGAAGTCTTTGGGATTTGGTTTAACATTTAAACGTAAGAGTTAAGTTTCACTTCCATTACTTATGTTTAAGTTTTAGATACAGAAATGTGAGACTAAACTACACCCACTGTAAACACCCACATTGTATAAAAAGTGCTGTATGACACATTTTCTGGGCCTTTCACAAGATGGACACTGTCTGTGAGGGTCCCGGTCCGGTTCTCACTGTGACCTTCAATAAATCCAAAATGACGAATACAGTGGCTTGGTTCTCGGTAAGGGGCAGTAAGAACCAGGAGAAATTACATTATTAATTATTTAAAATTATTTTATTTTATGAAGAGGTTGGTTTGTTTGGTTTTCTGAAATTTTCACTCACTCACTCATCGTCAACCATTTAGTCCAATTAAGGGTCACGGGGGCTGGAGCTTATCCCAGCAGTCATAGAGCACGAAGCGGGGTACACCCAGGACACCAGTCTGTCGCAGGGCCACATGTAGACAAACAAACACAACCATACCTGCACACACACTTACGGACAATTTAAATCTTACCTAACCTGCATGTCTTTGGATATGGGAGGAAGCCAGAGCACCCGGAGAGAAACACGGGGAGAACATGCAAACTTCACACAGAAAGACCACAGGTGGGAATCGAGCCCATGACCTTCTTGCTGTGAGGCAGCAGTGCTAACCACAAAGCCACCATGCTGCCCTTCTGAAATTTTCATGACAGAATAATACTTTTCTTAAAGAATTGTTTAATTTAGTTTTCAAAGCACCAAATGTTTTCTGTGCTGATTGTTTCTTAGTTAATTGTGAACAAAATAAGAGTTCTGATCCAATTTGGACCAAATCTGAATGAATGATTGAAGGCCAGCAAAGGACAAAATGATTTAATTTTGTGAAAAACTGGTTAAAAGTTAATGTCACAGACCAAAGTCAAATTTTAGGCTTAATGTATATGGGGGATATTTAGAATGTCTGTTCCAGGAAATTGGTTGAAGATACACTTATGGTTACTATTAAACAGTAACATGAAGTCCTACATCATGTTTTTATAGATTACCTGACCCGAGACCTTGGGTGAACGTGAAAAGTCAAACTCAAATTTATGCCTATTGAACTCAAACGATACGGTGTATCTGGAAAGTGTTCACAGCGCTTCACTTTTTCCAAATTTTGTTATGTTACAGCCTTATTCCAAAATGGAGTGAATTCATTTTTTTCCCTCAAAATTCTACTCCCAACACCCCATAATGACAACATGAAAAAGGTTCTTTTTACCTCCGCCAAGGAGGTTATGTTTTCGGTCACGGTTGTTTGTTTGTTTGTTTGTCTCTCAGCAGGATAACTCAAAATGTTTTGAACGGATTTTGATGAAATTTTGTGGAGAGGTTGGAAATGACAAGAGGAACAAGGGATTAAATTTTAGTGGTGATCCGGATCACGATCCGGATCCCGATGCTAACGTGTTAGCATGTCTATGGCATTTTCAATGTTAAAAGTTAGCATTAAGCAGTTGCAGCTGTCATCACGTTCGGGTGCATTTGTTTTCAAATTGTAATATTTCTTAAGTTTATTTTTGTTTATAGACATTTTGTGGAGTGGTTGGAAATGACAAGAGGAACAAGTGATTAAATTTTAGTGGTGATCTGGATCCTGATGCTAACACGTTAGCATGTCTATGGCATTTTCAATGTTAAAAGTTAGCATTAAGCAGTTGCAGCTGTCCTCACGTTCGGGTGCATTTGTTTTCAAATTGTAATATTTCTTAAATTTATTTTTGTTTATATATTAATAATCTAATGATTATTATATACAATTTTAGAGAAAGAGACAAAAAGAAATAGATCACTGTGCCAAGGAGGGAATCTCTTTAGGGTCAGTGACCCTATGGCCTTGTTTAGAGAAGTGTTTCATAAATTCTAAAAAAAAATTCATATATTTGCAGTTTAGTTGAATAATAAATTTAATTTTATCTCTTATTTGTTTTTGTCTATAAGCGCATGCAATATTAGTATCAGTGCTCAGATGACAGTAGCTTCTAGGAAAGGTGAAAGTTGCAATAAACTGTGATGTCAAGCGCTAAGGATACATGCTGTCCAGTCACAGCAGATGAAACTTTTTTTTACTACTGAGCAAACATCATTGTTAGACTTTTTTAGGTTCAATGATTCCACGGTGTGTAGATGTTATGGCGTCAGTGACCCCATGGCCTTGGCGGAGGTTTGCACTCTCTGAGTGCTTCTAGTTTTATTTTTGCAAATGTATTAAAAACAAAAAACTAAGAAATCACATGTACATGTGCGTATGTACTTGTACATAAGCACCCTTTGCTCAATCCTTTGTTGCTGCACCTTTGGCTGCTATTACAGCCTCAAGTCTTCTTGAATATGATGCCACAAGCTTGGTGCACCTATCTTTGGGCAGTTTTGTCCATTCCTCTTTGCAGTGCCTCTCAAGCTCCATCAGGGTGGATGGGGAGTGTTGGTGCACAGCCATTTTCAGATCTCTCCAGAGATGTTCAATCAGATTCAGGTCTGGACTCTGGCTGGGTCACTCAAGAACATTCACAGAGTTGTCCTGAAGCCACTCCTTTGATGTCTTGGCTGTGTGCTTAGGGTCATTGTCCTGCTGAAACATGAACCGTCGCCCCAGTCTGAGGTCAAGAACACTTTGGAGCAGGTTTTCATCCAGGATGTCTCTGTATATTGCTACATTCATCTTTCCCTCAATCCTAACTAGTCTCCCAGTTCCTGCTGCTGAAAAACATCTCCACATAAAGATGCTGCCACCACCATGCTTCACTGTAGGGATGGTGCTTGGTTTTCTCCAAACATGACGCCTGGCTTTGACGCCAAAGAGTTCAATCTTTGTCTCATCAGACCAGAGAATTTTGTTTCTCATGGTCTGAGAGTGCCTTTTGGCAAACTCCAGGTAGGCTGCCATGTGTCTTTTATAGGGATGAGAATCACCTGCCGATCGGCGGTTTCCCGACTTTTGGGCTTCATTTTGGCACCTGTTGATATAATTTCAAATCCAGTGAGAAAAAATTCACGTGGGATGTCATGTGTTTGTGACAGTTTTCACATTAGCCACCGGGCGTTGCTGTTACACTGAGCAGCATGGTGTGCAAAAAAGGCTTGCCAGAAGTGCTAAAGTAGGTAGAAGAAGGAGCTGCGAGGCTCAGAGCAAAGCATGTTGTTTCGCAGTTTGTTTGTGTCTGCAAATGGGTAGTTCATGACAGGGCAGGAGTACCCTAAGTGGTAAAAATGTACTTTTCCTGAAAAACTTCTCTTGCACGAGGTCCTGTGTCACAGTCTGATTGGTCCCCCCTATCTGATCAGTCGCCCTGCCTTCAATAAAAAAAAAAGAAGCTTTTTTTCATGTTGTCATTAAGGGGTGTTGTGAAGAAAAAAATGAATGTAATCCATGTTCAAATAAGGCTGTAACATAACAAAATTTGGAAAAAGTGAGGCACCATGAACAGTTTCCAGATGCACTGTATAACAAATCACGACTGTTACTGCCAGTTGTCTTGAGATGAGTCACTGGACGGATACATGAACATTTCCAAGTCACTGAATATGTCTTGGACTTTATTTATATTTCACCCCCTTGTCTACTTTTTTTTACTAATAGCCCAATTTCATAGCCTTAAGAGTGTGCATATCATGAATGCTTGGTCTTGTTGGATTTGTGAGAATCTACTGTACTGGTACCTTGTTTCCCATGTAACAATAAGAAATATACTCAAAACCTGGATTAATATTTTTAGTCACATAGCACTACTATTATTCTGAACACTACTGTATATAGCACTTTTCCATCTGCATCAGACGCTTAAAGCGCTTTACACATCAAATGTGGGCCTCTACTGGTGGTTGGCTCTCACTGCGGTATTGTATCACTTCCTGTTCCGGAGCACAGCGGTATTTTGCTGTATCTGTTAGCTGTTTAATCTGCATAGTTAGATTGATCTAGATAACTAGATAATGATTTATTTCACAGTGTAATCTTCATGTGCCTTAATTAAAGCACTCTCTCTGCTGAATCACCTCTAAATTATTCACACATTATTCACTTTGTGTGTTTTTAGGAATCCGCTAGCTTAGCGCAGCTATTAGCTCTTAGCCGGTTTAGCATGGCGGCTTCTCCTGTCTCTCCCCCACTTTTCTGCACTGGGTGTGAAATGTTTAGTTATTCCTCGGCCTCCTTTAGCAGTAATGGTACTTGTAATAAGTGTAGCTTGTTCGTAGCTTTGGAGGCCAGGCTGGGCGAATTGGAGACTCGGCTCCACACCTTGGAAAATCCTACAGCTAGCCAGGCCCCTGTAGTTGGTGTGGACCAAGGTAGCTTAGCCGCCGTTAGCTGTCCCCCAGCAGATCCCGAGCAGCCGGGAAAGCAGGCCGGCTGGGTGACTGTGAGGAAGAAGCGTAGTTCTAAACAGAAGCCCCCTGTACACCACCAACCCGTTCACATCTCTAACCATTTTTCCCCACTCGGCTACACACCCGCAGAGGATCAAACTCTGGTTACTGGCGACTCTGTTTTGAGAAATGTGAAGTTAGCGACACCAGTAACCATAGTCATATATCTTCCGGGGGCCAGAGCAGGCGACATTGAAGGAAATTTGAAACTGCTGGCTAAGGCTAAGCGTAAATTTGGTAAGATTGTAATTCACATCGGCAGTAATGACACCCGGTTACGCCAATTGGAGGTCACTAAAATTAATATTGAATCGGTGTGTAACTTTGCAAAAACAATGTCGGACTCTGTAGTTTTCTCTGGGCCCCTCCCCAGTCGGACCGGGAGTGACATGTTTAGCCGCATGTTCTCCTTGAATTGCTGGCTGTCTGAGTGGTGTCCAAAAAATGAGGTGGGCTTCATAGATAATTGGCAAAGTTTCTGGGGAAAACCTGGTCTTGTTAGGAGAGATGGCATCCATCCCACTTTGGATGGAGCAGCTCTCATCTCTAGAAATCTAGCCAATTTTATTAAACCCTCCAAATCGTGACTATCCAGGGTTGGGACCAGGAAGCAGAGTTGTAGTCTTACACACCTCTCTGCAGCTTCTCTCCCCCTGCCATCCCCCCAGTAACCCATCCCCGTAGAGACGGTGCCTGCTCCTAGACCACAATAACCAGTAAAAATCTATTTAAGCATAAAAATTCAAAAAGAAAAAATAATATAGCACCTTCAACTGCACCACAGACTAAAACAGTTAAATGTGGTCTATTAAACATTAGGTCTCTCTCTTCTAAGTCCCTGTTACTAAATGATAACATATTGATTTATTCTGCCTTACAGAAACCTGGTTACAGCAGGATGAATATGTTAGTTTAAATGAGTCAACACCCCCGAGTCACACTAACTGTCAGAATGCTCGTAGCACGGGTCGAGGAGGAGGATTAGCAGCAATCTTCCACTCCAGCTTATTAATTAATCAAAGACCCAGACAGAGCTTTAATTCATTTGAAAGCTTGACTCTTAGTCTTGTCCATCCAAATTGGAAGTCCCAAAAACCTGTTTTATTTGTTATTATCTATCGTCCACCTGGTCTTTACTGTGAGTTTCTTTGTGATTTTTCAGACCTTTTGTCTGACTTAGTGCTTAGCTCAGATAAGATAATTATAGTTGGTGATTTTAACATCCACATGGATGCTGAGAATGACAGCCTCAACACTGCATTTAATCTATTATTAGACTCTATTGGCTTTGCTCAAAATGTAAATGAGTCCACCCACCACTTTAATCATATCTTAGATCTTGTTCTGACTTATGGTATGGAAATAGAAGACTTAACAGTATTCCCTGAAAACCCCCTGTTGTCTGATCATTTCTTAATGACATTTACATTTACTTTAATGGACTACCCAGCAGTGGGGAATAAGTTACATTACAGTAGAAGTCTTTCTGAAAGTGCTGTAACTAGGTTTAAGGATATAATTCCTTCTTTGTTATGTTCTTCAATGCCATATACCAACACAGTGCAGAGTAGCTACCTAAACTCTGTGAGTGAGATAGATTATCTCATCAATAGCTTTACATCCTCATTGAGCACAACTTTGGATGCTGTAGTTCCTCTGAAAAAGAGAGCCTTAAATCAGAAATGCTGGACTCCGTGATATAACCCACAAACTCGCAGCTTAAAGCAGATAACCTGTAAGCTGGAGAGGAAATGGCGTCTCACTAATTTAGAAGATCTTCATTTAGCCTGGAAAAAGAGTCTGTTGCTCTATAAAAAAGCCCTCCGTAAAGCTAGGACATCTTACTATTCATTACTAATTGAAGAAAATAAGAACAACCCCAGGTTTCTTTTCAGCACTGTAGCCAGGCTGACAAAGAGTCAGAGCTCTACTGAGACGAGTAGTCCTTTAACTTTAACTAGTAATGACTTCATGACTTTCTTTGCAAATAAACATTTAACTATTAGAGAAAAAATTATTCATAACCATCCCAAAGACATATCTTTATGTTAGGCTGCCTTCAGTAATGCTGGTATTTGGCTAGACTCTTTCTCTCCGATTGTTCTGTCTGAGTGATTTTCATTAGTTACTTCCTCCAAACCATCAACATGTCTATTAGACCTCATTCCTACCAGGCTGCTCAAGGAAGACCTACCATTAGTTAATGCTTCGATCTTAAATATGATCAATCTGTCTTTATTAGTTGGCTATGTACAACAGGCTTTTAAGGTGGCAGTAATTAAACCATTACTTAAAAAGCCATCACTTGACCCAGCTATCTTAGTTAATTATAGGCCAATCTCCAGCCTTCCTTTTCTCTCAAAAATTCTTGAAAGTGTAGTTGTAAAACAGCTAACTGAGCATCTGCAGAGGAATGGTCTATTTGAAGAGTTTCAGTCAGGTTTCAGAATTCATCATAGTACAGAAACAGCATTAGTGAAGGTTACAAATGATCTTCTTTTGGCCTCAGATAGTGGACTCATCTCTGTGTTTGTCCTGTTAGACCTCAGTGCAGCTTTTGATACTGTTGACCATAAAATTTTATTACAGAGATTAGAGCATGCCATAGGTATTAAAGGCACTGCGCTGCAGTGATTTGAATCATATTTATCAAATAGATTACAATTTGTTCATGTAAATGGGGAATCTTCTTCACAGACTAAGGTTAATTATGGAGTTCCACAAGGTTCTGTGCTAGGACCAATTTTATTCACTTTATACATGCTTCCCTTAGGCAGTGTTATTAGAAAGCATTGGTTAAATTTTCATTGTTACGCAGATGATACCCAGCTTTATCTATCCATGAAGCCAGAGGACACACACCAATTAGTTAAACTGCAGGAATGTCTTTCAGACATAAAGACATGGATGACCTCTAATTTCCTGCTTTTAAATTCTGATAAAACTGAAGTTATTGTACTTGGCCCCACAAATCTTAGAAACATGGTGTCTAACCAGATCCTTACTCTGGATGGCATTACCCTGACCTCCAGTAATACTGTGAGAAATCTCGAAGTCATTTTTGATCAGGATATGTCCTTCAATGCGCATATTAAGCAAATATGTAGGACTGCTTTTTTGCATTTACGCAATATCTCTAAAATTAGAAAGGTCTTGTCTCAGAGTGATACTGAAAAGCTAATTCATGCATTTATTTCTTCTAGGCTGGTCTACTGTAATTCATTATTATCAGGTTGTCCTAAAAGTTCCCTGAAAAGCCTTCAGTTAATTCAAAATGCTGCAGCTAGAGTACTGACGGGGACTAGAAGGAGAGAGCATATTTCACCCATATTGGCCTCTCTTCATTGGCTCCCTGTTAATTCCAGAATAGAATTTAAAATTCTTTTTCTTACTTATAAGGTTTTGAATAATCAGGTCCCATCTTATCTTAGGGACCTCTTAGTACCATATCACCCCAATAGAGCGCTTCGCTCTCAGACTGCAGGCTTACTTGTAGTTCCTAGGGTTTGTAAGAGTAGAATGGGAGGCAGAGCCTTCAGCTTTCAGGCTCCTCTCCTGTGGAACCAGCTCCCAATTCGGATTAGGGAGACAGACACCCTCTCTACTTTTAAGATTAGGCTTAAAACTTTCCTTTTTGAAAAAGCTTATAGTTAGGCCTGGATCAGGTGACCCTGAACCATCCCTTAGTTATGCTGCTATAGACTTAGACTGCTGGGGGGTTTCCCGTGATGCACCCAGTGTTTCTTTTTATTCACCTCTTTTTGCTCTGTATGCACCACTCTGCTTTTAATCATTGGTGATTGATCTCTGCTCTCTTCCACAGCATGTCTTTTTCCTGATTCTCTCCCCTCAGCCCCAACCAGTCCCAGCAGAAAACTGCCCCTCCCTGAGCCTGGTTCTGCTGGAGGTTTCTTCCTGTTAAAAGGGAGTTTTTCCTTTCCACTGTCGCCAAGTGGTTGCTCATAGGTGGTCGTTTTGACCGTTGGGGTTTTTCTGTAATTATTGTATGGGTTTTGCCTTACAATATAAAGCGCCTTGGGGCAACTGTTTGTTGTGATTTGGCGCTATATAAATAAAATTGATTTGATTTGAAATGTATCATATTCACCTCGATGTCAGGCTACTGCCATGCAAGGTGCCCACTACACACCGGGAGCAGCTAGGGGATTAAGGTTCTTGCCCAAGGGCCCTTAGTGATTTTCCAGTCAGGCTGGGATTTGAACCGAAGATCCTCTGGTCTGAAGCCCAATGCCTTAACCTCTGCACCATCACCTCCCCTAACCTTTCACCCTGTGTAATTCATTGATTGACTCCTTCCTGGCTATAGCTACCACCCTGGGATGGCTATCATCCATTTTTGGGTCGTCCATGGTACAATGAGGCTGGATTGTAAGTGTTGCTGTGTCCTCTTAAGTGGTACCGAATAGTTCAAAATTGATGACTGGCTCATGAGCTATAAGTCTTGACCCCTGAACCGTCACAGACCCTTTTCAGGCTTCACCTGAAAAGTGACTGAATGCAAGAGGTTGCAAGGGACCAAAATGGTTTAATTAGGAAGTGGACACACTGTGTCACATTTCCTTATGGCCCCTTCACACAGTGCAAAGTTTGGATGCCGTTTGGACAAAAACGGTGAAACAGCGCGAAACAGTTCAAAATCAGCGCACCACAAAACATTGCGCTAACGAGCAGGCGTGCACGAACCCGGTGCGAGAGTTTGCGCATGCACCGGCTGTGGCACATCGCACTGCTTACATGGAGGAAATATAAAAAACCAGCCGGTACCTGTGGGACCACATTGCACCGCTTATGTGGAAAGAACCCCCCCAAAAAACATGTGACCCACTGGACGTGAATCTGCACCGTCCAAAAGCTCTTGCCAGTCAGAGACTTTACCACTGAGCTACAAAGCTGTTCTTTGAAAGCTGTGGGAATCTGCCTCATATCAGGAAGGACATGGCAGTATTACAAAAAAATTATAAAAAAAAAAAAAATCACAAGCAGTTCGCTCATCTCATTCATGTCCACATTTTTTGGCATGTCTCCAACTCGCCGTGTGTGTGTCTTGTGGATGACGCACCACAGGGCACTGTGTCATGTGGAACAGAGCTCACGTGGGTGATGTGACAGTAAGATCACCTGCTGCATGTTCTGATCTGATGGTCCGTTTCAACCTGGACCAACCTGTCCATGTGCGTGCCGTGCACGGGCTCGCTCACTGCGGCACATCGCCACAGTGATATATGTTTTTATTTATGTCCACTTGATAACAGCAAACAGACACATGTGCATCACAGTGGGCAGTTGTTTGTCCATGTCCGTCCAAACACAGTACATGGTGTCCAGCTGGAATGTCCAGATCCACAGATTTCCACAGCCGCTTCAGTGGGAGGACACACCTCCTGTCATCTCAGCACACACACCAAAGCCACACTTGTGTGGGACTTAGACAAATTTCTCTGCGAGTACGAAAGTTATTGTCTGCAGTCTGTTGTCATGCCAAGAGCGCGACTGGCCACACATTTTCTAAGTGCCATGCAAGTGGTGTTAGATGTTCATGCGTGTCACCTGGAATTTGGTCGACACCTGCCGCGAGAGGGTGCGATGGGTTCACACAGCGCACACTTTGTCTTTTGTGCACAAATAGTTGTAACAACAGGTGTCCGAGGCTTTGGAGGCAGCGACGACATTACACGGTTTGCACACGATTCCTGCGTCATGTGCGCTAAGTGTGCACTTCATTCAAACTTCGCACTATGTGTGAAGGGGCCCTCAACACTGTCATATTGCTTGCTATTTTGTACAAAAAAAAGGCTTGCTTATAACATTTACCCATTTAAACTGCATATAAGATTTTTGGGGTGGGGAGACATTCTCCATGTAATATGGACTTGCATCAGGAAGGGCATCCATTGTAAACCTTGTGCCAAATCAATATGCAGATCCACCTCAGATCTGCTGTGGTGACCCCAAGTGGGGGGGACCCAGACACTTGAAAGGGCCTATTTTTAATTGCATATATGAGATTTTAACCTATTTGGATTGCAGTTTTAACCTCAACTAATAAACTTAATTGAAGGCATACTCGTATTTATTAGTTAAACTAGTTCATTTGAATGTCAAAGAAACTACAGTTATTCATGATAAATACATAAATCTGCTTATGTATTTACAACACACCAATTTTCTTGGTGACCTACTTTAATCTCATTCTTTCCTGTTTCATTTATGCTTGACTAACATATTAACTTTACACTGAGTTTATTAATTTTATTGTTTAAAAACATATTCCAAATGGATGGAAATCCTATATACAATTAAAATACATAAATTTTGGTTGATGGCCTTTTTTAAATTTTGGGTTGTGACATTGAGAAGTGTTAAGATAAAAAATAATACAAAAACAAAAAAAACAAAACAGAACCAGCTGTTTTTGGACTGATGGTAATGCAATGATATAAGACAGAAGAGGTTCACTTGGTCACTTTTTGTTCCTGAATGTATGGGGGGAAAAGGTATGTGACGTGAGTTCTCTCTGCTCATCCCCAATAAACTGTGAAATTTCTGCTTTTAAAAAAACAGATTTTCCAACCTTTCCGAGTATGCTGAAGGCTCACATAAAGCAGAGTTGTACCCTGTTTTATAAGAGGTCAAGAAACGTCCAAATAGCAGCTCGTCTGCTCTGTGTAGACCTGAACCCCTCAGATCTTAGAGGCTAAGCAGGGTAGGTCCTGACTAGTACTTGGATGGGAGATCTCTTAAAAAGACCAGGAGCTGTGTGTGTTTTTCAAAGTGCAACTGGAGTTGCGCCAGGATATCTGGTGGAAAACGTGTGCCAAATCCCGGTGAAAATCTGCACTGGATCTACTGTGGTGACCCTGCACAAAAACAGGGGCAGCCAAAAGATGAACAAGAAACATCCAAATAGCTGATTTGCTGAGTGGAATTTCCAGTTGTGATCACCTAAAATCGTCCCCTACCACTATTTTCATGTTGCACGATTTGTACGATACACATAGTTTGTCCTACAGAACCATAATGACAGTTCAAATGGAAGTATGCATGTGTGACGTGATGTTTTCAGCAATGCTACAAAGTTCAGCCAGTGGCACAACACATGTTCCTGGTTTAATTATTCTGACACAGGTGCAAAGTGCATAAGCGCAGCACAACCAGTGTACACGTGCATTTTGATGAGGCGCATATGAACGTTTGCTGGAGTGGTAATGGGCAAACTCAACTCAATACTTTTTACTTTTTACCTCCATTAAGGAGTTAATGTTTTCACCCAAATTTGTCTTTGTTTGGCTGTTAGCAGAATTACTCCAAAGATAAAAAACATAATTCAGTCAAATTTGGGCAGCAGATGGATAATGTTCTGAGACATACGTGATTCCGTTTTGGAGGCGATCTGGAATATACTGTTTGGCACATAGCAGCATTAAACTCAAAACATCATGAGAAGATGTTGATGAAATTTGGTGAGCAGATAAATAATATCCGAGGATCCAAAAGAATATTTAAGCAACATGTAGCCATGGTGGAGGTCGATGCTGCCTTCTTGTACTTGAGTAGATTTCTTAAGGAGGAAGTTTCACTTTTACTTGAGTTTTTTTTTTTTTAATGGTAGCAGTTCTACTTTTCCTTGCGTATTACTTTTCCACTGCACACGGGACTGTAGACTTAAGTTAGCCAGTGTAATGATGGAATGGAGCAGGCAGACAACTATCGTGAAGCAATCATATGGTCCACTTTAGGGGAGGCCGAAATAGTTTTGCAAGGTTTTTCCAAATGTGAATATAGGAAACTTATTCTTACTTACAATTACAGGTAAGAAGGACACATACTGTATTTTCTTGAGCATAAATTACTGGGATTGTTTTTTTCTTCTTTTTTTTTTACTAGTTGAGGAGGTCTTGCAACTTCTATCAAAGTTAGTCCTTTTGACTTCTCCTGTTTTCCACTTGGGGTTGCTGTGTTGATTTGGCACAACTTTTACACCAGATGCCCTTCCTGACAAAACTCTACATTCCGTGGGAAATGGGTCGAGGTGGCCTTGAACCACAAATCTTCTACTCTGGAAACGAAATGCACCACCCGCTTGGCCATCATTCATATATTTAGCTATATACTCAGCGTTCACACATTCATTATTAATAACGATAATAATTAAAGAAATCAAAGCACTAAACAAAATAAGCCCCATAATAAGAGAATAAACACACCAGTAATAAAATGTACACTACAATAAAGCATTGAAAATCCTAAATTAAAGAGGTGACAAGATAGAAAAAAGGTGCAATTTATAATGTAGAAAAATACACGACATATTTTGACAAACTCTTGTTTTTAACCTCTTTTTTTGGGGAGGGGGAGCCTTAGTTGGGATGAGGAGGTTAGACTCTCCATTGTCCACTGTATTTCGAACCATGGAGAAACGTAATTACTCTCATAACGGTTTCATTTAGTCTCGCCAAAGTGTTTCAAAGCACTGAATCTTTTTTTTTTACCTCTGCCAAGGAGGTTATGTTTTCGGTCGCGTCCGTTTGTTTGTTGGTTGGTTAGTTGGTTGGTTTGTTAGCAGGATTACTCAAAAAATCCTCAACAGATTTCAATGAAATTTTTACCAGGGGTGTGTCTTGGCCTAACTTAGAAGTCATTAAATTTTGGGAATGATCTGGAACACGATCCGGATCCAGTAATTATTTTAAGGATTCTTTATCATTGCAGGATTGGGCCAATTTCAACATTTTTGCATCTAACTTCATGAAGACGGGTCACAAAGGCTGAACAAAAATTAAGTTACTACACAACAATAATTTAGAATTTGGTTCTCCTCATTGAATAAACTTGTTATTCGAAAGTACAAAAAACTTGTGTAGTTCATGCAGTTTCTCTTTGCTGAAGATCTAAGGGTTTAACCACTGAATATGAAACATGATGATAGATGCATGAAACGATGTGGAATAAGTCTCTTTGCCAAAGGGTATTCCATGTGATGTCAGTGACCCTATGGCCTTGGCGGAGGTTTGCGCTCTCCGAGTGCTTCTAGTTTTAAAATAAATTGATTCAAAGTATCAAAACCTACTTTTGAGGTACATTTGTGGGAGCTGGGGAAGCTGGGGAAGGTTGAACATGAAGCCCCCCCAACAGCCACGTTTATGGTTCAATTTGTGCCACTGGAAATATTTCAGCCACACTTCATTTCAACGGGGTTTAATTTTGAAGCCAGATACATATATTAATGGTTGCAGTCGTATGTCTCCCAATGTTATGCTCATTAGTGTTCTATACTGCGCTCATCCTGAGAGCAGACTGTGAAATAGAATCAGAGCAATAGTGGAAGTCATTAGTCAGTTTTGAGTGTGCATATGTTCAATTGACCTGCGGTATGTAAATTCCTTCGATGCTGGCCTTGCATATGGGCCGAGCGCCTCACTGGAGGCCCGTCCAGCATGGTGCCTCATTACAGAGCGGCTTTCCAGAGTCCTCTCTGTTAATTAGAGAGCCTTTGTCCGTCACGTGACTCCGCCACTCTGACACTCTGAGGTCACACTAAGGACTTATGGATCTTCCTCCTGCACTCTTCGTGTGTCTATCTGTCTGTCCATTTGTTTTGTTTTGGGTTTTTTTGTCATATATGATGTTGGACGGCGTTGCGGCTGAACCCCATCAGTATATTCTAAAGCTAATGTTTAGTCTAATTAAGGCTGTTGTTCTGTAATGCAGTGAAAAACGCAGCCAAAACCGGGTTATCAGTGGAAAACGTCAAAATTGCTCCTCTATTCTACCTTTTCACCTGCTTGGCAGACTTGGAAACACGCTCAGTGAAATTATCTCCAGGGCAACAACAAAGCTCTGTCAAGATCCCCAGCATCCTGCGGCTTAATTGTTATTAATTTACTGCAATAAAATATGTCTCTCTTTCTCTCTCTCTCTCTGTCTGTGTGTCTGCTTTTTCTTTTTCCTTTTTTTTTTCATGCCTTGACAAGCATGGATATTGTTTACACGCAAAGAGAAACTGTTGAAGAACATTTCCAAGCAATGTCACCGTCTATGCATAGCTCTAAGCGATTCCGGCGCACATCGTGATAAAGCCCATATTTGAATAGGAGCGGATATCAAACACATTCATTAGGTTACATGCTTCACTTGATTAATTATATCTGAAGAAAATTGCGGGCACTTCGGATCTTAGTCTGGTAGTATCGCCATGTGCCACGGATCCCTAATTTCCAAAAGAAAAGGGTGGAGGGGGGGGGGGCTGAAGGGGCTTTTTTTTTTTCTCCCAGTCTATCCCGGACAGCCTGCCTCCCTCCCCAAGGAAATGAACGTATTCAAATGTATCTCCATCAATGAGCACAGTAATTATGAATTCAGCACTAATTAGTAGATACACTACTTTCCTTGCATATTTGATTTCCACTGTGAGATGTTAATAAGGGAAGTGCCCATTTTTGTCCTATCTCATAAAAATTCCAGAGTGTTGGGGTGGGTGGGGGGTGGGGGGGTGCACACGGGGGTGAGGGGAAAGGGGCGGGTGGAGGGGTGTGTGTTGGGGGGGCAGATGGCAAGAGGGGAAACAGGGGATGCATTAAGTATGCATGGAAGTTGAAAAAAAATAAGTTTACAGATAATTGGCGTGGTTACTGAGGGGCTAAAACAACACTGCTTACCTTAGTTAACATTCTGCTGGCTAAACATGCCTCTTAAAAGACATGCACACATTGTATTCCCTCATTTACTACACAAATAAAGGCTTTCCACCAGGAAGAAAAAAAAAAAAACCCAACGACAACCAACCCCAAACAAACAAACATGTTGAACCAATAATGTCACACCCTTTTCACGGAGTCTACATTACCATATGAATAATAGATTTTTGGTTTTGTTTTAAATTTTATGTCTTTGTTCAAATGTCATGAAATAGTAAAAGCTGATACTGTTTTGCTCTCTTACAACGCCAAGGGGTAATTACACTATTTTCCCAGCGAGAGAGGAATAAGAGAAAACCCTCCCCTTCTTTGATAATGTTGCTGAAACATATTTACAGTGCGCCACTGCTTGTGATTTATTAATATCAGAAGACAGCTTTTGTTACAGTGTTTTCATAGTCGCTGATTAGTGCGCTGAATAAATGCATAAGTTGATTAAACGATCAAAGTGGAATAAATCGAATAATATGAATGTTCATTGGAAGTGAAGGACTTCATATTTGCGTCAGATTAGGGAGCAGATGGTCGCCCTTATGCCAGTGTTAGTGTGTGAACACGGGTGTCACAGGCCATACCTTTACCAATAACATGAACATATTTCTGGACAACACACACTTGCATTGGATACAGTGGATTTATCTAATTAATCCAATCATCTCTTTTGAATGGAAGGTTTCTGTAGCTCTGTTTTTTTCTGTTTTTTTTTTATAGACGTCTTTGTGCCAGGCTGCCAGCTGAAGCGGCCTGTCGCCTTCTCAAGGAGACTGTTATGACCATGTGGCGTGCGTGCCAACCTCTGGCTGCCACACAGAGATAGGAGACAGACACAAAAAATGAAAAACACACACACACACACACACACACACACACACACACACACATATATATATATATATATCCACGGGCTCTAGATTAGGTAGTGTTTATAAAATAGGCAGCTAACATTTTACAAGGGTGTCAATAAATTATGCAAAGTTTCTATAATGAGTTTGAATGGCGTGTGAGTCCCGAATGTTTTTTGAACCTAAGACCTGAGTCCTCAGCAATTTTTAGAAGAACTCAACCCTTTTTTTTCCTGTTAATTACACAGTTTTTTAAAATGTTAATTTACTGTTTAATGTATTTATAAATTGATAACATTCTTGTTATCACATACACACTATTATTATTATTATTATTATTATTATTAGTAGTAGTAGTAGTAGTAGTAGTAGTAGTAGTAGTATTACTTCTATTTTGTCATTTGACTTTTAAATGGACCCATAATTGAAATAATTGTTTTCACTTTCTTGTGTCATCCATGTATTTTTTAACATAATTACAATTATATTATGCACTTACATTGAACTTACTAAATAAAATCACGCATGCACGCACTCACGCTTTTCATATCAAGATGATTTACCGCCCCCTGCATGGAATGGCGCGTTAGTCCAGAATGTAATTAGCAACATTAGCTAATATCCATAGTTTCTTCAAAAATATTAGTCTGATCAATGTTCTGTTTTGGCAGCGTTCGTCCTTGACCCAAAATACATAAGCATACCAAATGACAAATGTGAGCTGTCCTCATTTTGTGCGCACGCACACATGCACGGACAGGTTTTTGTCATTTCTGCATTGTGCTGCAAGCAGGTGCTTCTATTTTAGACACAAACAGAGATGGTGGCAGAAGACATCAAATGCAATACACATTTCACTTATCGTACCGGCAACATAACACTTAACTCACTCATGATAACAGCAACATGACACTGAACTAAACTGACTAAACCAATTGAACTACAACAGTACAATAAACCCATAACACTAATAACACTTTTAAACTAACATGAACCACAATAACAATATTAATAACCCCAAAACTCCCATGGTGCATTGCAGCACAATGGCCATTGATTACTGGTTCACTAAAATTGCTAATTTCTCAAAAAATATTTGTCCTATCAACTTATCATTTTTGCAGCATTCACCCTATTTATATATGTGTGTGTGTGTTTCTGAATGTAAGCTGACTTTCTCAAGACTAAATATTTTTTATTTTTAATAAATAAAACACTTTTATTTGAAAAGCATTGAAATTGGTTTATTTCTGAATATGAGACATCCTCGCTTTTTCAAGGCATACTTTTAGAAAAAGACTTTCTGAAGATCATATCTTTTTAGCAAAGAAAATGCTTTCATTTTAAATTAATGTGAATAAAACCATATTTTATTGGTTGCCTTTTTCCTTTTCTTTCTTTTTTCAACCACCGAGTAATATTCTTGTACTTTTAGGACTACAGTAAGATTTTCTGACTTTTTGCATTTTTCAGGTAGTCTCTTTGGCCACACCATTTTCTAATATTGCACTCTCACCATATTTCTTGGCTGCTTGAGAGTTGTCTGATGACACTGCCACATTTATCACCATGACTTTAAAGTATACATCATAACTTCGCCTCAGTTGCTGGTGAATGTACTCAGGTATATGGCACCACCTACTATTCTGGTTTTATATATATATATATATATATATGTATGTATGTATGTATGTAATGTATGTATACAGCCTAGTCCCACGCTTTTTCCGTGCCCCTGTCACGACAATGAGGCGCTTCTCGTGATGCATTTTTTAAATTTTACTATGTATAATCCACCCCCTTCTCCTAACTCTAACCATAACATACATAACATAAATATCTCTTTTCCCCTAATGCTAACCATAACCTCCCCAGACCCCCCATCACCGCGCATTTTGTGCCCCCGTCATGAAAGTGCCCCATTTTCGTGGCGATATTACAAACCCATAGATTAATTCACTTTTTGTAATGCCATCAGGAATTGGCATGAGACTGGGTTGTGTGTGTATATATACTATATATATATATAGTACACACAAATGCACTTGTAGCGCTGACTCATGGACCCAGTCTGCTTCATATGTGATCAGGTGAAACACAATAAAGGCCGGAAAAAGCGGGAATGGGGCTATTATAAATGATCTGTATGTCGCTCAAGCAGCACAAACACCAGGACGGCCGTACAAACACACACGTACACACAAAGGCAGCTCCCTCACACTCTTATTTGACTTTGTGTGTGCTTCGCTGGGTTTATTATGACAGGCTGAGCGGCGGGGAGGGAATTAAACTGTTAAGCAGACATCAGAGGCAGTCTAATGTTTAATGCAGGAGCCGGGGCATGTGCTGACTGATAATGAATACAAACAGGCCAACGTCTTATTTGTTGTGCTTTTCATTGGGAACGACTGGGGTGCTTGACATCCACAGCTAATGTACTGTACGGGGCTATTGTTCTCACCCCCTTCTCCTCCTTCCTCCATATCTTGCTCGCATGCTCTCTTTCTTTTTTTTTTCATTTCACTTGTCTTCTTTTATTGTGCTGATTCTTCAGAGCGCCACTGTCACTGCCATCATACAACAAGCCCATCTCGGCCTCGCCGTGACAGGATAATGTTGTAACTCTTGTGGAATCACAATCTCCATCATGATAATGTGTTGATGGGATGTGGTAATAGTTGTTAAAAGGTCACCCAGTGAGCTGTAATTGGCTCTTTCATACTTCACTACGTTTACTACGACAGAAGGCATGACCTCGCTGGCAGAGACGGTAAATATGCCATCTTGAGAGTGTAATTATACAAGCCAAGCCTTCTTGGATCTCCTTCTCTCACCTCCTTGCCCTCTCTTGCCACTCGTCTCCTTATTGTCTTAGGTTCGATGTCCAAATGCACTTTAAGCTGCGGTGAGAAATGAAGCAAAGCTGCACTATAGTGCTGTGTGAATGCCATGACTTGCAACAACATGAGGGCAACTTTGAAATCTAATTTAAGGAGGCATCCATTTAACATTTGTTTTCAAAATTTGCTTACTTCCTTCGCCGATTTCATATTAATACAAATTCAGATTATATTTATTGCTGCAACAGCATGTAATGCAACATAATTAACACAAAAATCTAAATAAACACATTTACCAGGTACAAACAATTTAATGGCTTCAGAATTACATTGTGACAGCCCAGGGAATAAATAATAAATAACAATGCTACATATTTATTTTTCAGTAACAGCTTTAGCTCAGCTCTTAATTAGTTCAAACACACAATTAGGTGGAAAATGTGATTTATGTTTTTGGGCATTAGGTGTTAAGTTAAATCAATAGTGTAATTAATACAGTGATACAAACAGGCAACTATACTTTAAAAAGCTTAATTGCTCTAAGCACATGGAGACAATTAAAACAATGCTTATGAGACTCGAGCTTCCAGGTAACTTGCACAAACACCAGCTTTTTTGCAGATCAGTGTCTGCAGACACAGTTTTTTTTTTTTTGACAGCAAAGATGCTGCAAGAGTGGTAAAAGGGTTCTAAATATCAATCAATAAAAGAGTAGCAATGATGAATGATAATGTAAAAATAAATGTGTCATGTGACTCCTGTTTATTTTAAAAAGTGAATTATTGTGGGAGAACTGTACCAGAATTTTATAAGAACTTATTATCGATCAATTTCCGTCCCACAATCGCACACTCGGCTGAAAACCTGCAAATTAATGAAGCTTTTACTCATATGAAAAGGTGTCTTTGCTTTTAATATAGTTCAGATTGTTTCTTTAATAAAACAGGCACAATTCTTGAACATTCTTTCTTTTCCTTTTTGGAAAAGTAAAATTAAGAAACCTGAAATGTAGGGTTTTTTTAATTGATGTACTAAGGAAGAAAACATCAAAAACCACATTTATGCAGAAACACCAGGATGCTTAAGACTTTTGCACAGTTCTGTGCATTATTTATGAACAAGATTCATGAAAACTAAAACTAATTAGCTCTCTGTTGTGTTTTCTGGAATGCTGAGGGTTTTTAAATTTAAAAATTAATTAATGGTAAACAAAAATGTGGACACGGTCATCAGGAGTGAGATCAATAAATCAGTCTATGTATCTATCATCAGGTGTTTTTATTTTTAAAGAAACCGCTTGTCCCCACCTTTTCTCAAGTTGCCTATTCAGTAAAATCTGTTTGTAAATGTACACGTTTTTGACTTACATTTAATACCCATGTGTGCTTTTACTAAAGTAAAAAAAAAAAAAAAAAAAAAAGCCATTTCTAAAATTGACAGTAAAATTGGATTTTTTTTCTCATCCTTTTATGCTGCTCTGAATTCATTTCCTGCTTCATATTATATGTATGTTGCTTTTAATCGGTGCAGTAAAATGTGAAAAATAAAAATTGATTTTGCAGATGTGGGAATGTTCATGCATTAAAGTGCACATGCTGCGTGGAACGGGCTGCAGATCCATAGCACCTCCCTGTGGTGCTGGCAACTTTATTGTGCACAGAGTGAACGGGTTCCACTCTCACTGTCCAATTTCGCATCCACCTTTTCACCCAGTGCCATCACAGAACATTAAAAACAGCAGCATTAAACACAGAGAAAAAAAAAAAAAATACAAACACAGATTCTCTTTCAGAAAACTCATCATCCAGTCTGACAATATGCTTCATTCAGTTTCGGCACCTATTGAAAAGTGCTGCCATCATTGTAACATTGTTATGGTAACCGCTCGAGTGAAGTCACCAAATCTCATTGTAAAATCTCCTACAATATCATAATAACACTTGGAAGCGGGGGCAGCAGAGTTTGACAATAATATATCTGTGGAAATCTTTCCCCCCTTCTCTCCAGATCCTCAGTGAGAGGCACATCAGAGGAGACATTTGCGCTTTATGAAGTGCATTCATTTGGCCATTTGCCATGTTTCCTCACCAGAGGACTGCTATGATGAATGAGAGAAGAGAAGAAGCAGATTTTCTCTCCCACCTCTCGACTCTCCCCTGTGATTACTAATACAGAGCCCTGCAACCTCCCACACTATATGAAAACTGTAGGCTTGCTCTCATATCCTGGGTAATCCTCAATTTCCCAGAATCATTAAACTGAGACTAGCATCTCTGATGGCTGCAGATACTTGACGTATTATGATTATCATCATATGAATACCTTGTTGTTGCCTAGGAAGTGGTGAAGTTGCCTTAAAATCGATGTGGAAGACATGTGTAATAGTCCTTGTAGATTGCTGCATGCGAGAGTCGAAAACCCCTATTTCCATGCAGGAGATAAATCACAAGGAATTCTGCACAAACACAGACAAAGGGAAGGACAAAACTGGAAGAAGTACAGCTTTGACTTGTAGTTGAATCTCCACAAAACAGGTGTTGTTTTCACCAGTGTGTGTTAGTTGGATTGCTAGTAGGATTAATCAAAAATTAATAAATTGGTATTTATCAAATCTGTTATGAAGGTTGGGCCTGACATGGAGTAGAAACTTTAAAATTTTGGGGGTGGATGCTCATAAAGGAGTGAAACCAAAACATTTAAAGCATATTAAAGTAATAACGCCAATTGTTACATTGGGCATAATAATAGAACTGAAGGGCCCTATCTTTACAGTCTCTTTGGTGCATGGTGTAAAGTGCATATTAAAGGATTATTAACCAAGTGAGAGGTCTGTATGGGGAAACATCAGACTCAGGTGTTAGTACGGAGCGAGCGTTAGCGAGGTCCGTGTGAAAAACATCGAGGTCTGATATCCCTGTACAGGCCGAGCTAACAAGGATAATAATTAATCTATTATATATAAAACACACAAACTTACAGTATCGCCTGAATATGCTGTGTTGAAGTCATTCGCTTTCTTCACCTCCATGAAGAACTTGCTAACAGGCGGTCCGGTCATTAGCTGGTAAGCTTTCAGTCTGTGTGTTTTTTCCAGTGCTGTTTAAATATTTATTGAGTATGTTCATGTCTGACTTGGTTTTTCTAATCATGTTTTTAGCTTCCTGGTTTGTCACGAAAATACATGTTGCGGACTGATTGTCATGGTAACCGGTCCGGATATGGGAAAATATCCGACCTGCAATCAGCCAATCAGCGCGCGTATTGTTGCAGCCATATAATAAAGTGCAATACTTTTAGCATAAAAAAAATCGTGCAGAATAAACTGAAATTTTCACCATAGGTTCAGAAAAATATGTAAGTCCTCACACCCAGTCATTTTGTCTCTTTTTCAAAATCCAAGATGGCTTCCAAACTGGCTACCATTTCACTTGTTTTTACATATCTTTGCTCTGGAAGGGTAAAAACAAAACAACAACAACAAAAAAACAAACATTAAAAAATAATGTAAGTGTCTAAATGTGTGTATTATCTTGTGCTTTTGAGTGTTGGACATGTTGAAAATTAAGTTGTGGCCATATTGGAATACACACACACACACACACACACACACACACACACACACACACACACACACACACACACACACACACACACACACACCACACACACACACACACACACACACACACACACATTTTGGCCTGTGATCATGATTCTGCTTAATCTGATATAAGTATGAAAATTCATGGAGTTCACATCTATAATGCTAATGCTAAAATTTAACACTACTGAACTGTGCTGTTCTTAGTACTTCACAACAGTGAATAATCTGAAGCTATTAAATTGCAGTTTCAAAATTTGTGAAACATTTTGACGCATTTGGCAAATTTAGTATAAAATGTACCATTTGACACGAAAGAACTGTCATGCTCAAAACAGCCAGTCATCTTCTGAAAATATTAAACGAATGTTGTTTTGAAATCATGAAACGTATTCAGCAACTGTAATGCTAGTGACACCATTTGACACTATGGGGCTGTAGCGTTTCTAGCATTTCAAAATAGTGAATACTTTTCAAAAGCAATTATTTTATTTGGGTCAAACTTTCACAAAGTCAAGTTTGTACCATCACTATAAAGAAAGACTAATTTAGTCACAAATTAGCTTTGACAAAACGAGTGTATGTTTGAGATCAATCCTGAAACACAAAGGACTGAAATATTTTTTAATTTTATGTTTTAACATTGCATTGGTTGCTTGAGGTTGCTGGACAGAGGTGTTCGGTGATGCTGATATCTTTGTAGGACAGTGAAGGTCTAAGACTTTAGGGTCCTGGTGCTACCTGTCTTACTGTATGGTTATGAGACGCCAACCAGTGACCCAAGACGATGACTGGATGTCTTTAGTACTAGGTCACTTTGTAGGATCCTTGGGTATTGCTGAAATGACTTTGTATCAAATAAGCAGTTACATAGGGAGACTAATGTGAGGAGTTTCACTTTCACTGTGTAGAGAACATCGGCTTTGACATTTTGGCCGTGTGGCGTGCATGACACCTCTGTGCATGATCGAGCACAGAGGTGTCTGAGTGTTGAGGGCTGCAGTGGCTGGAGAAGGCCAAGGGGATGCCCATGTTTCACCTGGCGGTCACAGATAAGATGATTACCTTTAAGAAGTGGGGATGGAACCGTTGTCTTGCCTGCGTGGTTGCCATCCAGGACCCTGCATTGTTGTGAATGCAGTGAAGCGTGACACCAGTGCATAACAGAAAAATAATTGTCATCACTCACTTTGACAAGTGTTTAGGCACCTTGACACTTGCATGAATTTGATCCCTACACAGACACTCAAACTTGTGAGCCAATGAGTAAACTTGTCGCAAACTGTTGTAAACTGTGCGAGGCTGCGTGCTAGTGCGCAAAGAAAATTGTGAAATATTCAAAATTTCTCGCTCGCAGAAATTTTGTGTCGCTTGCGTGAACTGGTCGTGAACAAACACTGCGTGTCACTGTGTGTCATTGCGCGCAGGGCCTCGCACAGTTCACGACGAGTTTACTCATTGGCATGCAAGATTGCGTGCCAGTGCGGGGATCAAATTCATTCATTCATCAAGTGTCAAGGTGACGTAAGTCTTTAAAAATAAGGCAAACTTTTACTTATGCACATTTTTTAACAAGGAAATTTTAATCTTTTATGTGATATTGCACTATCAACTACATCCGATATGATTCCTTCTTTATGTTCTCTAATGCCATATAACAACACAGTGCAGAGTAGCTACCTAAACTCTGTAAGGGAGATAGAGTATCTCGTCAATAGTTTTACATCCTCATTGAAGACAACTTTGGATGCTGTAGCTCCTCTGAAAAAGAGAGCTTTAAATCAGAAGTGTCTGACTCCGTGGTATAACTCACAAACTCGTAGCTTAAAGCAGACAGCCTCAACACTGCATTTAATCTATTATTAGACTCTATTGGCTTTGCTCAAAAAGTAAATGAGTCCACCCACCACTTTAATCATATCTTAGATCTTGTTCTGACTTATGGTATGGAAATAGAAGACTTAACAGTATTCCCTGAAAACTCCCTTCTGTCTGATCATTTCTTAATAACATTTACATTTACTCTGATGGACTACCCAGCAGTGGGGAATAAGTTTCATTACACTAGAAGTCTTTCAGAAAGCGCTGTAACTAGGTTTAAGGATATGATTCCTTCTTTATGTTCTCTAATGCCATATACCAACACAGTGCAGAGTAGCTACCTAAACTCTGTAAGTGAGATAGAGTATCTCGTCAGTAGTTTTACATCCTCATTGAAGACAACTTTGGATGCTGTAGCTCCTCTAAAAAAGAGAGCTTTAAATCAGAAGTGCCTGACTCCGTGGTATAACTCACAAACTCGTAGCTTAAAGCAGATAACCCGTAAGTTGGAGAGGAAATGGCGTCTCACTAATTTAGAAGATCTTCACTTAGCCTGGAAAAAGAGTCTGTTGCTCTATAAAAAAAGCCCTCCGTAAAGCTAGGACATCTTTCTACTCATCACTAATTGAAGAAAATAAGAACAACCCCAGGTTTCTTTTCAGCACTGTAGCCAGGCTGACAAAGAGTCAGAGCTCTATTGAGCTGAGTATTCCATTAACTTTAACTAGTAATGACTTCATGACTTTCTTTGCTAACAAAATTTTAACTATTAGAGAAAAAATTACTCATAACCATCCCAAAGACGTATCGTTATCTTTGGCTGCTTTCAGTGATGCCGGTATTTGGTTAGACTCTTTCTCTCCAATTGTTCTGTCTGAGTTATTTTCATTAGTTACTTCATCCAAACCATCAACATGTTTATTAGACCCCATTCCTACCAGGCTGCTCAAGGAAGCCCTACCATTATTTAATGCTTCGATCTTAAATATGATCAATCTATCTTTGTTAGTTGGCTATGTACCACAGGCTTTTAAGGTGGCAGTAATTAAACCATTACTTAAAAAGCCATCACTTGACCCAGCTATCTTAGCTAATTATAGGCCAATCTCCAACCTTCCTTTTCTCTCAAAAATTCTTGAAAGGGTAGTTGTAAAACAGCTAACTGATCATCTGCAGAGGAATGGTCTATTTGAAGAGTTTCAGTCAGGTTTTAGAATTCATCATAGTACAGAAACAGCATTAGTGAAGGTTACAAATGATCTTCTTATGGCCTCGGACAGTGGACTCATCTCTGTGCTTGTTCTGTTAGACCTCAGTGCTGCTTTTGATACTGTTGACCATAAAATTTTATTACAGAGATTAGAGCATGCCATAGGTATTAAAGGCACTGCACTGCGGTGGTTTGAATCATATTTGTCTAATAGATTACAATTTGTTCATGTAAATGGGGAATCTTCTTCACAGACTAAAGTTAATTATGGAGTTCCACAAGGTTCTGTGCTAGGACCAATTTTATTCACTTTATATATGCTTCCTTAGGCAGTATTATTAGACGGTATTGCTTAAATTTTCATTGTTACGCAGATGATACCCAGCTTTATCTATCCATGAAGCCAGAGGACACACACCAATTAGCTAAACTGCAGGATTGTCTTACAGACATAAAGACATGGATGACCTCTAATTTCCTGCTTTTAAACTCAGATAAAACTGAAGTTATTGTACTTGGCCCCACAAATCTTAGAAACATGGTGTCTAACCAGATCCTTACTCTGGATGGCATTACCCTGACCTCTAGTAATACTGTGAGAAATCTTGGAGTCATTTTTGATCAGGATATGTCATTCAAAGCGCATATTAAACAAATATGTAGGACTGCTTTTTTGCATTTACGCAATATCTCTAAAATCAGAAAGGTCTTGTCTCAGAGTGATGCTGAAAAACTAATTCATGCATTATTTCCTCTAGGCTGGACTATTGTAATTCATTATTATCAGGTTGTCCCTAAAAGTTCCCTAAAAAGCCTTCAGTTAATTCAAAATGCTGCAGCTAGAGTACTGACGGGGACTAGAAGGAGAGAGCATATCTCACCCATATTGGCCTCTCTTCATTGGCTTCCTGTTATTCTAGAATAGAATTTAAAATTCTTCTTCTTACTTATAAGGTTTTGAATAATCAGGTCCCATCTTATCTTAGGGACCTTGTAGTACCATATCACCCCAATAGAGCGCTTCGCTCTCAGACTGCAGGCTTACTTGTAGTTCCTAGGGTTTGTAAGAGTAGAATGGGAGGCAGAGCCTTCAGCTTTCAGGCTCCTCTCCTGTGGAACCAGCTCCCAATTCAGATCAGGGAGACAGACACCCTCTCTACTTTTAAGATTAGGCTTAAAACTTTCCTTTTTGCTAAAGCTTATAGTTAGGGCTGGATCAGGTGACCCTGAACCATCCCTTAGTTATGCTGCTATAGACGTAGACTGCTGGGGGGTTCCCATGATGCACTGTTTCTTTCTCTTTTTGCTCTGTATGCACCACTCTGCATTTAATCATTAGTGATCGATCTCTGCTCCCCTCCACAGCATGTCTTTTCCTGGTTCTCTCTCCTCAGCCCCAACCAGTCCCAGCAGAAGACTGCCCCTCCCTGAGCCTGGTTCTGCTGGAGGTTTCTTCCTGTTAAAAGGGAGTTTTTCCTTCCCACTGTAGCCAAGTGCTTGCTCACAGGGGGTCGTTTGACCGTTGGGGTTTTACATAATTATTGTATGGCCTTGCCTTACAATATAAAGCGCCTTGGGGCAACTGTTTGTTGTGATTTGGCGCTATATAAAAAAATTGATTGATTGATTGATCCACCGTCACCTTTTGTGCTTTATTACATGCACAACTGTGTAATTTATCCTGTGCAATAATTTTACCACACCTATGTATGCTTATACTCACCATGTTCTATTTTTCACATAATCTGTTTACATCAGTATTTAAGTATGCACCCACCAGCAAACATCACCTTTCTTTAATGTAAATATTTTTCTTTTTCTTTAATACAATACGGCTCTCGCTGGTGCAACAAGTGATTTTCCCCGCTGTGAGATCAATATAGTTTATCTTATGTTATTAGTCATTATTACATCATGACACTTTTGGGCTGTTGCTCAGACAAATCAAGTATTGTCAAGATACTTTGGAATTTGTGAAATAATACTAACGATAACCAACATTTAAATTGTAAAGATGATCAACAATTTATAATACTTCATGAACATAAATGGCAGCTGCAGCACTCATTTTCTTTCACAGTCATGTGTGTGAAACCACCTGGAATCCAACCGCACAACTCTGACCCAAACCCTGCGAAGGCGGATACTCCTAACTGTCTCACCCGCCGCCGGGATGCGGCGTGGAAACAGTAAACGTTTCAAATGCATCATTTACTGTACACATTCAGTCATGTTTTTGATTATAAATGCCACTCTTAGGTGGAAGGGATGGAATTGAAGTCGGCTGCTGTTGCGGTGGAGAGGAGTTCCGCGGAGGGCGGGATGGGAAAATTTATGTGGGAGAAAAATGTATGTTCAGCGGATCAGCTCCAAACCAAACACATTATCTTTTGGTTTGCCCTCCTCTTCATAGCCTCAATCAGTCGTTCACAGCGGATAATTCGCTGACATGTTCACCGCGCACAGAGCGAGAACAGGCTCTTTTCTCTACCTCTGAGGCGAAGGATACGGAGACGAGCACAGGAGCTAAACCTGGCACCTCTTCAAAGGTTCCACACAGTTTACTCATGGAAATGTTTCTTTTTTAAGCGGTGATAATACTGTGGTCCTCTGCAAGTCAATCAGAAAAATACGAAAGCGACAATAAAATAATAAACGAAAAGGTGAAAAATAAGCGCTGCTGCGGCCTCAGAGGCTCGGATTAGCAGGTCTCCACTCGGTCTCCTGCACGAGTTCTAGCGACAGTTTTGGAGGATGGGTCAGATGAAAGCCAACAGAAGGAAAGCAGGATCAAAAGCCACATGCCTTCCTGTATCCCTGCTTGTTCTAAAGGCCATACATAGTGCATTGGATTCATATCAAGGTCTTTGTACAAGGAGAGGCAGCCAACACGCAGTGGCCTTATTATTCTTTACTTCAATAACAAACCCACGTCCTCCCCTCTCGCCATCAAAGGCGCGTCTCTCCAGAAGTGAAAACACACATCATATATGAGTCAATCCTCCTCCTTGAAATTTAAATAACTCCTTTGAACATTGTCTTTGGTAACTTTTGCCCAAATATGTAATACCGCGCGCACTACAATGTCAGACACTCGCTGAAGACGTTATGGTGGCTCCCCGTCACGTCGGTCGGCCACACAGCGCAAAGAAGGCACCATACTTTTTCCTCACTCTGCAAAACTACACCACATAACTTTTCATACCTTTCAATCCACTCCCATTCGCGAGCCGGTAACGACGTTCACTCCCTCGCCCTGAGTGACAATAACTAAGTTGTCCACATCCATTGCGCGCAGTTATCCGCCCGTAGCCTATAAAACAGAAATAACGTGGAGGTTTACACACAGTGAGGGGTTACTCTCAGACCGGGCCTGGGCAGCCATTTGAAATGACAGGGCCGCCCATCATGCACCTCTAACGGGGTCAGGGGGCCTTATGGGGACTTGATCCGGAGCGAGGCAAAGGGGACCGGGCCTTTAGAGAGGATGGATGGAGCACTGGCGAGAAGGAAAGACAGGCTGATTACATCATTTTTCAGAGCCACCAAAAGGACCTTTGGGCAGCTGGATTGACAGTTGGCCTCTCTGCTAATACATTTTGGAGTGATTTGTCAAAATGAAGAAATTGTTCTTGCCGACCTATCCCGCTTAGCGGCGAGTGACTCAGTCGGCGAGATGAGCGACGTATTGCCCCTCGCTAACAGTAGCTCATGCTGAATATATGAGCACTAAAGTCTTAACATAGCATTCATCAACATGAAAAACTCCTCTTCTTTATCCCCTTCCCCAACCGGAACATACTTCACGTCTAAGCAAACGGCATTAAGGAGAGCGTGTCAGGAGCAGAGTTAATCACCTCAGCCCACGTCGTATCATAGGTGGCGTTCACTTCCTTTGAGGGAAAATGTTTTGGTTTTGTGCATTTCTTGAATATCTACAAATATTCCCTGAAGGCACGCTGCAGCGCGATGTTGCGACACCTGTTTTCAAGGCACAGTTTTTTTTCCCCGGGGCCCCTCAACAAATCATCTTCTTTGTTTCTCCTGCAGGGAAAAAGACGCCGTCACTCCTGGGTTTTGGGTGTCACTTCATGCTGAAAGATGCTAGAGCAAATTCGACATTTCCGTCTGTCCCAACAGGTAAAGTGAGAATCAGAAAAGCAAGTGATTGTGAAATTGTACAGGAGGTTAGAAGCTGCTTTTGCTTTCAGAATCCGTCAGGCTAAAAGAGACAAATGTTGCTTTGCTTTTTTTTTTGTCTTTTTAATAACCACATTATTTTAGTCTTCATTGTTCAGGGGGTATACTTAACTTTAAACGGAATCAACGCTTTGTCCCGCGTCTTTGTTTCAGCGGTGTGGACATAATGACTGACCTGGATTCATACTAAGGTTTTCAATCACCATCTCCCTCCCAGGTTATTGGCTAAAATCCAAAGGTTGTTCTGGGATTCCACTTTATCAGAGGCTGAGGCCGAGCAGCATGTGGAGTTAATAATAATTTGGTCTGTGTTTTACAGCTGTTACACAATAGACACTGTGCAAACCTCGTATAACACCGGGGCCTTAGCGCTTCCCGTTTTAGAGCTAAAGACACGTCTCTGACAGACAAATACCACAAAGACATCTGACACAAGGAGGTGGTGGAATTGTTGCAAGTCTATAATGCAAAAAGCAAGGTTGCCTTGCTTCATACATGTTTTCCAGTACAGTTACTGGCAGTTAGTATGTACCTATACTTACTTTTATATAATGTGTGTCCTGCTTTCTGTGCATCTGCTCCCAATGATCTCAGAAGTGAAGCAGAGTATCAGCTAAACAGTCATGCGTTGTCAATTTGCATTTTTTTTTGGCCAGTGTGACTTTAGTAAATGATTGTTTAACTGTAAAGTTGAGCACAGTATATTTATAGTATTTATATGGCGCAATTGTCAGCTTTGCCTTACATAGGAGAGTGTATGCTGCGTGTCCACTTTGCTTGGACACACACTTAAACTTTAAACTGAGTTTATTTCAAACAATGCAAAACTTCACTGTCTTGCTTCACCTCAGGGAGCTTTGGCGGTTGCTGTTTGCTTGCCAGCTTTTATTCACTGCATGCAGTTGTGTTAATTCAACAATCTCTGCTATCTAAATAGCAAAGCATCAAATTCAAGCACTCTGACATTAGAAGAAATGACAGATGGCAATCTGATTGGTGCAATTTATGTTGCATCCAAAAACACACTTATGATTAATTAAGTGACTTAACTGATTTGCACCTTCTGCCTTAATTTACACTCTGAATTTGTGAATTGGAAGGAGCAAAGTAAGCTGGACACACACAAAATGCATTTGCACTACTGTATCTTCTGGCGTATAAGCACAGAGCCGTATATGAGTACAAGAGTCCGTAGTTGCACTAGAGTGTCATGCCTATGAAATGCATGAATATGAAGTTGTATATCATGTACAGTAATGTATTAATAAAATTTTGTGTATGTGTAAAGAATTGATTATTAGATTTTTACTGTAACATCTGAAGGGCCTGTACCCAATCTGAAGATTTAGAAACCACCTGGAAAGATGAATTAATTCAGTACGATACAAAAATGGATTTGCCATGTGGAATTAATTAATGGGGCCTGTGTGCAGAATTTTTAAGCGGGAACATATCGGATCTGTGTAAACTTTCAACACTTGTTTGGATTATAACATGTTGAACTTCAGCTTCTGTACCTTGATACTGTCTGGCAGTGCCTGGAATAAAATGTGACTCATGAATGATCATCCACAAAGGAATTGATTGAAGCTCGAACAGATCGGATCCATGTAAATTTCAACACTAATATTTCGTAATGTGTGGGTGTCAGGGTAATTTTAATACTTTCCTTGCATAATTTAATGTAAATTAATTTTACTGGCTCGATGTCCAGGTTAGACAGAACAGTGTGTTCACTCGTGTATTTACTTGCACATTGAAAAAACACACACAAAAACACTTCATTTGTGAGCACTTCATCAATATTTTGCCCAGTTACAAAATGATGGCTCGCTCACCATGAAGGAACATTCGCGTTAGGCATGCAGCCGCGCACAGCTCACGCACAGTTTACGAGTTTACACACTTGCACGCCAGATTGCATCCGAGTGTGGGGATCAAATTCGTACAAGTGTCAAGGCACATTTATACTCCAGTGCAATTTAGCATATACTGAAAAAATCACATGTATGATAATACTTATTCTGTCCAGTTATATAGGACTTTCCCAGTAATCAAAGCACTAAACAAAATAAACTCTAATAATACAAGAATAAATGCCAATAATAAAAGGTACACTACAATAATCTCCCAAATCCCAAATTATAGATGTGATATTAATGAAAAAAGGCACGATTTGTACTCCGGTGTGACATATACTCCAACAAATATGGCATGTGCTTTAAACTGTGCTACAGATTGTCAGGATAGGGCCCTTAATGGCAGCACAGTAGCTTAGTGGTTAGCACTGTTGCCTCACAGCAAGAAGGCCATGGGTTTGATTCCCACCTGTAGCCTTTCTTTGTGGAGTTTTCATGTTCTCCCCGTGTTTGCGTGGGTTTCCTCCCACACTTAAAAGACATGCAGGTTAGGTGAATTGGAAACTTTATAGTTGTCGTAGATTTTGATCGCAATGGGACTAACCTGGTTAAATAAAGGTTAAATTAAAATGCCATGTGTAAATTCCAGCCCAGTCTCACACTTTTTTTTTATGATACCTTCACAAAATGCATCACATTTTCCTGATGCAGTCAGGTTTCAGTCACTACTTTTACCCCTATCTGTAACCACAACCATAACCCTGACAATCTCCCCTGTCGCTGCAAATTTCAGAATACCATCACAAAATAATTTTGTGATACCTTCATGAAAATGTGGCACATTTTCTTACTGCATCATGATCTAATAAATTAAATCACTTTTTGCGACACCATTACGAACTTGCTGGGAGATCGAGTTAGTAAATTCTCTGTCGATTTGATCTAATAATGGTTTGATGCTTTTTCTGCTATCTAGAATAGAGTGATATGAGTTGTACGGACACAAACTGCACTAAACAAAATATGAGTTGCTCATTCAGCTTTTAAACAGCTAAATCTGCTTCAGAGAAGGATGCATTCAGGGCCTAAAGGCTCCAGAGCTCTGCTGTGGGAAGTGGGGGGTTAACCTGCAAATCACACTAACTTTTACTCTGCTTCGCTTAACAGCACACTGTTGAGAGGTCTGTTGTTCTTGTGTAAAAAAAACCTGTTTCATCTAGAAAAGAATCCCCACTTTTGCAGACTGTATCTGTTATCTGATTGCATGTTTTTTTCCCTCCCCTCTGTAACTGTAGTGGAACACAGTTCCATATTATCCGTATCCTGAAGATGTAATTCAGTTACATTTAATCCATTACTCCCCTCGTGTGTGCAGAAAAGCTACAGTGTGACACCGTGTTCCCTCGGCGCTATATTTAGGAGGCAGCAAATGTTCCCTCAACAGCACGAGTGTGAAACTTTCTATAGATTTTCATTACGGTCTCCTCGTGCAGCGGCGGTGTGAGAAAAGGGGAGCGAGGAGGGCGGCGGGTACACGCTGCCGCGCTGAACATCTGCTTTTCCCATTACAAGCTGAGCCAGAAAGCACATTAAAAAAAGCTACAGGTAAACGTTAATGCACTGTTCCACAGTAATTGTAAGCTGACACGCTGAATATAAAAGCCGGCGTTGTGACGATTGGGTTCATCCGGGGAGCAAGCACGGTTAAAAATTGAAACAGCAGAGCCGCACATAGAAAATAAAGCGAGTTTACTTATTTACTGCCCGAGTCGGAACGCGTCTAATGACGAGGCTGACGTCTGTCAACAATGAGGAATAATGAATATATTTACAATGTAATTCAGAACTCCTGCAGCCTCCAGACGGTTGAGCTTCTCCTTCATGCACCTCTGTATTTTATTCAAAGCAGAACCTCACCAAAGGAAAATCTTCTATTATCCAGCCTAACACTGCAGCCTGAGGAGAAACACTGGGTAAAACAGTGACTTAATATTTCATATTGGTTAGATTATTCATCCACACAAAGACATCTCACCCCCCCCCCCACCCCGCACCACCCCGTTTTTTTTTTTTTTTTTTTTCTCTCACGCTGCAATGTCCTCATTAAAAATGGGATGCTGCACATTGAAACTTTTTAAAAATTCAAATATTTTCTTTCAATCTTTAAAGAGCTTATATCTAATGAACTAAGATTTAATTTGGCATGGCTTAACATCCATTTGCACTGTTCATAATTAGGAATGCAGGCCTCGGTATTAAAATGAAGGGGCAAAGCCCTCGGTAAGTTCCCAAGTGAAGCAAGAATTGGTTCCACTTTAAGTATTAATTGATTGGCTTTGCAATATCCCTTACAGGAGAAGAGTACACACACATACACACACACACATACACATGCATGCACAAAGCTCCACTACACCCACCTGCACACACACACACACACACACACACAATTTACAGAGCGCTCATTTCTCATCAATCTGGTGCTGCTTCATTTGCCTGTCTCTCCGTCCCCCAGAGAGGGACAACCTATCTGCTAGCGGAGCTTAGCATTTGATCATGAGTGTCAATATCAAAACTGTACAGCGGGATTACACGACGCCGTCGTCAATAGGCGTAAATGGTTTTACATGTGTTAAGGTTAACTCAGCCATTTAATGCGCATGGCACCTTGGAGATAGTCGCTCAAAAAAAGGACTTAAATATGTCACAGAAGCCTCAACAGACGCGGGCATCCGCGATGATCACACGCTACACTCAAAGGGTCTTCTTGCATTTTTCTCTTTTCGAAGATTTCACAGCTTTTGACTATGGAGGAGAGATGATTTCTACTGTGTAGAAGTAATTTGGTACACGGTGTATTTTCTGTGATGTGCGATCAGACTGTCTGCGGAGTCACCAGAGGAACTATTATTGATCATAGGCCGACTTAATAAAAACAATGTTAACTGTTTATTAAAACTTGTTTCTACACGGAACCGAACAGACAAATTTTTGCCTTTCGGCGCAGCGCACGCATCAGACCAATTTAGCCTATGAGCATATCACACAAAAGAAAGACGACTGAGCAACAGGGTTTAAAATGCCGACCCCGGGAAGTCAGAATATGAAGGAAACAGTGATGAAAACATCCAGTTTCAATACAAAGTAGACAAACTGTGTACTAAAGTAAAGTTTTTTGCTCTGGGTGGGTTAAATTGAAGAATAATTCACATTGTAAACCACATTTCTGAAAGAAAGTTGGTAAAGTAGGAAAAGAAGGCATTCAGAGAGCACATACCTCCGCCAAGGTTGTCAAAATCCAACCCCTCGTCTGTGCCATGACACCTGAGTAACAGGTCAAGTAGGGGATTACCTGCTGAGGTGAAATACGGTGGGGAACTTGTGTGCGAGGAGGGTCCTCTAGTCCTGGGGTCCACTGGTCCTACCTCTTTATATTATTTTATGGTGTATATTACAAACCCAAACTGATTTTAAAGTTCACCCTAACCCTAATACTAGGGGAGCTACGACCACTACCTTTGCACCCCCCCCACCCCCCGCAGGATTTAACCAAACCAACCTTTTTAGGTTCCTTAGATGATCCCAAAACACAAACAGGATGTTCCCAAAAATATAACTGGCCTCAAGCCAGTTATCCAATATGGCGTCCAAGATGGCCACCAAAATAAGGTTTTAAAACACCAATGATTTCTGTCATTATTAAGTCTATTGTTTGTTCCTACTATGTTTTGCTGTGCTGAGTTTGCTGTGACCTGCAATGGTCTTTCCATTTAATCTCTGTGATATTTAAGTTGTTTATATGTTGTGTAAAGGTGTTTTAGTGAAAAAACCCTATTTTGGTGGCCATCTTGGATAACTGGCTTGAGGCCAGTTTTTATTTTTGGGAACATCCTGATTGTGTTTTGGGGTCATCGAAAGCACCTAAAACAGTTGGTTTGGTTTAGTCCTGGGGGGGGGGGGGGGGGGGGGGGTGCAAAGGTAGTGGTCGTAACTCCCCTAGTGTAAGCAGGACTAGTGCCCCTAGCACAAGTCTACCCCAGGAATAGCAGACCATAGGTGTTGTGGGAAGTTCCCTTTGTGAGCCCTGTGGTTGCTACTGTAGCCATGAAGTCCCAACAGTAATCCTGAACACAAGACAGCTAACGGGGCTCTGATGAAAGAAGTAGTCCTCAACGGCATTTCAGGCGGAGGGGGTGATGGCTTGTAACTCAACAGCTGTGAAGGTGGATGAAGGCTGCAGCAGGCACTCAGACCCCAATCATCTGGGATTTCCCAGCCATCGGTCCAGAGTATGGATCTGTCAAGAACTGTATGTTTGTTGCCGTGCAACGACATTCCCACGTTAAACAAATTCACGCATAGGCATCTCTGGATCAACCCTTGATGTAGAATTCCACTATCTCATCCAGGAATCTACCAAGAGAACATTTCTCGCTACCGAGGGATTGCCACGACGACGACCTCTGCCAATACAACATATTGTCTAAAACGTCTTATGGAGCCTGGATCCAAATACGAGGGGTGACTGAGATGTTTTGAGCCTGATGCAGAAAAAGTAGGGTGTGGTTCGCATTCTTTTGCATTCTGAGAAACTCAAGAATCTGTGATGTTTTGCTTCACTGGGTGCACTGTTGAGAAATGTTGGTTTTGCAGAAAGCAAAAAAATGGAGAACTGCGACCTACTTTTTGTGGGTCAGACTCAAAAATTCTCCGTCGCCCTGGATCAAATTAAAAATCCCTCTTTTTCTTGGACATTATCCATCTGCTCACCGAATTTCATCCACATCCTCTCTCAGCATTTTGAGTTAAATGTTGCTTTGTGCCAAATATACTTCTGGATCTCAGTTCCAGAATATATTCTAGATTACTTCTGAAACTGAATCACTTATTTCCCAAATTATTATCTATCAGCTCACAAAATTTCATTGACATTTGCTCATTACTTTTTTAGTTATCCTGCGAACAGGCAAACAAACATACATACACTGGTGATAACATTACCTCATTGGTAGAGGTAAAAAAGGTGAGCAGTTTGCATAGCAGCACCCTGACATCAGTTTGTGAATGTGAGGCATCACTGTAAAGTGCTTTGAGCTTCTGATTCAGATATAAAGGTGCTATGTAAATCTGGTCAGTTAGTTTGTGGTGAACTGTGATGCACCAAATCAATCCCAAAGGCAATATTGTTTTGCTGACATAATCTCCCAAAGAGGTTCCTGCTCTGCTCCTCACGCATCAGCTAATGAGTGGCGTTAAGCTAGCAAATGCAGGGAGAAGCATGATGCTACTTTGCAAATTCAAGACAAAATATACAACAGACTGGAGAAGTAAAACCAGAATAGAATGTGTGGCTGTGGATGGTGCCAGAACTTTTTTTTTGTCATTACTGTAAATTACAGACAGCTAACTCAAAACACTGCTTCAAAATGTTTTGAAACCTTTGAAACTCCAGTGTTTCAAACATTTTTTTTTTTTTTTTTTTTTAGTCCACAGGAAAAGAAAGACATCACAAAACAAGCTGAAATATACCGGACAGGAAAGCAAAACCGGAACTGAAGAATAAGCTAAACCTCTCATCAGTACTGCAAATTAGTGATGGCTAACTCAAAAAACTGCGTTGAGATATTTTGAAACCTTTGAAACAACAGTGTTTCAAGTATTGTTCTGGAGTCTGCAAGGAAGGTGACATTGCTTGCTGTGCTGCCACATAATCCAGCCAAATGTTAAAGGATAAAAATGTAACAAGACCCCCATCCTCACATTTCCACAAGATTGGTCATGAATAAACTTTGATTGTAGCAGTGATCCACTTTCAAAGCATGTGTTGTCACATCATCTACTGTGCAGCAAAACCTCAGTAATTTTGTAACAATATGACTCAAATGCTCATTGTGCACCTTATATTCCATCCAGAGAGATAAACGAGCACTTTCTGGAAAGCGTGAGGTCACTGTGACACGGCTGCCAGGTCCATTTTCATTTTCTCACCAGCGATCACTTCTGGCACAGACGTAAAATTAGTCAAGTCGATCTGATTTTCAAGACTCCAGTGGTCTGGCCAGATGGGCCTATAAAGTGCTACACATACGTAATAGTGTTTACACAGGTGACACTATTTGGAAACGCAGTCATTTTAGAAATATGTTTTGTTAATGGTTAAGCTAAAAGAAAGCTACAAGAAACTGGAGACTGTAAGGTAGCGGCAGGGGAGAGTATAGCTGGATAGCATAGGATGGCGGTTTGTAGGACAACTTTAGAGGTGAAGAAGATGAAGAGCTCAACAAAGGATCAGATGATGGAAGTTGAAGGATGAAGAGTGTTGTGTGAAATTCATTGAGCAGGTGAGAGGCAGTGAATGGAGGGGAATCAGTTTTGAACAACTGGAAAATTACTGCAGATGTGGGGAGGGAGACAGCTAGGAAGGTACTGGGTGTGACATCTGGACAGTGGAAAGAAGACAAGGAAACTTGGTAATGGAACGAAGATGCCCAGGAAAGCATAAGGAGAAAGAGGTTGGCGGAAAAGAATTGGGATAGTCGGAGAGATGAAGAAAGTAGACAGAAGTACAAGGAGATGTGGCGTAAGGTGAAAGGAGAGGTGGCAAAAGCTAATGAAAAGGCATATAGTGAGCTGTACAAGAAGTTGAATAGTAAGGAAGAGAAAAGGACTTGTGTTGGTCAGACAAAGAGACAGAGCTGGAAAGGATGTGCAACAGGTTAGGATGATAAAGAATACAGGTGGTAAAGTGCTGACAAGTGAGGAGAGTGTGTTGACAAGGTGGAGGGAATATTTTGAGGAGCTGATGAATGAAGAAAATGAGAGAGAAAAGGCTGGATGATGTGGAGAGAGTAAATCAGGAAGTGAAAGAGAGTAGTAGGATGAAGTGAGGCAGCAAGAGGATGTAGCGTGGAAAGGCAGTTAGTCCAGATGACATCCCAATGGAAGCATGGAAATGTTTAGGAGACATGGCAGTGGAGTTTCTAAGCAGACTGTTTAATAAAATCTTAGAAATTGAGAGGATGCCTGAGAGGTGGAGATGAAGTGTGCTGGTTCCTATATAAAAGAACAAGGGTGATGTGCAGAACTGCAGTAACTACAGAGGCATAAAGTTGATTAGCCACAGCATGAAGTAATAGGAAAGAGTAATAGAGCTAGGCTTAGAAAATGTGAAGCTTTATGAGCAGCAATATGATTTCATGCCAAGAAAGAGCACTACAGATGCAATGTTTGCTCTGAGAGTACTGATGAAGAAGTATGGGGAAGGCCAGAAGGAGTTACAGGACAGGATGCCAAGAGTTGTGGTATTGTATGAGGAAGTCTGGAGTGGCAGAGAAGTATGTGGGGGTAGTGCAGGACATGTACAAGGACCGCGTGACATCGGTGAGATGTGCAGTAGGAATGACAGACTCATTCAAGGTATATATCAAGAATCAGCTCTGAGTCCTTTCTTGTTTGCAATGGTGATGGACAAGTTGACGGATGAGCTCAGACAAGAGTCTCCACGGACTATGATGTTTGCAGATGACATTGTGATCTGTTTAATTTTAATTTAATTTAACCTTTATTCAACCAGGCTTGTCCCATTGAGATCAAGGGAGACCTGGACAATTATAAAGTTTCCAATTCACCTAAGCTGTATGTCTGTATGTCACCCAGAGGAAACCCACTCAAACACGGGGAGAACATGCAAACCCCAAACAGAAAGGCCACAAGTGGGATTCGAACCCATGACCTTCTTGCTGTGAGGCAAAATTGCTAACCACTAAGCCACCATGCTGCTCATCTATAGTGAGAGTAGAGAGCAGGTTGAGTCTAGCCTGGAGAGGTGGAGATATGCTCTGGAGAGCAGGGGAATGAAAGTCAGTAGGAGCAAGACTAAGTACATGTGTATGAATGAGAAGGGAGCCCAGTGGAATAGTGCGGAGAGGAAGATATAGAGGACAGGGTGAGATGCAAACGACTGATCTGCTGTGCCGACTCCTAATGGGAGCAGCCGAAAGAAGAAGTTTTGTTAATGGTTAGGATAAAAGTTACCAACATCCAAATTACTAAGGGTCTGACTGATTGTGTTTTTGTTTTCAGCACACCTATTGCACAAGATCACATATGGGCCTGGAACAACTTCAAAATTGTGGGGTCTAACATGGCCTTATTTATTTAAAAAAAAAAAAAAAAAAAAAGAAAAAGAAAAACCCATAATGTAACAATAACAGGTATTTGAATCCAAGTGCTAATCTGAGCATCGGGAGTCATTTGGGGGTCAGTGTCTTGCTCAAGGATATTTTGGCAGGAGCAACTGGGATACTGTTTATATTTCTTAAAGACTGATGTGAACGAAAACTGAGAAAATTTTCATGCATCCAGCACCCGGTGTGTCTAAAGAAAACTGGCTGTATAATAGTGATGAAAAATGTTAATAATAACCCGTATAATTTCTGTAATTCTTTAATGTATCGTGCCCTATTTTTTTAATACTTTTGAATGAACAAAAATTCTTCATGGCAAGCACATCTTGACTCCACTGGGGTGGACTAGCTGTCTGCCTCAGTGGTTGCCATCCAGGATCAAAGCATATTGTGCATCGTTTGTATATATCCTGGACAAGCCATCTGTGATGTCACCCATAGGTTTTCTAAAGAGACCCGGAGCAACCGTTTTGAACCTCAAAAATTGCTGCTCTTAGCGTTGCCATGTTGGCAGTGCTTACTCCACCTACATCTTGGCTCATTTATAAGAGGATAAAGAAGTGGCATGACCTGGGTAGGACAAATGAAGTCTGAATGTACCCCCATCCCAGAGTACCAAACTATCTAAAGCTAACAGGCTAACATTGGTTTTGTGTGTTTTTATTAAATCATGTTTGTGTGGATGAGGCAGTGATTGGGTATGAGTACTAAAATGTATGACTGGTTTATTTCTTCAGTAATTTTTGATTAAATGAACTGAATGTCATCCAGCTACCAATAGTTGCTAAAAGCGCTGACGCCGCGAATGAACAAAATGAAATAACACGATAGTTTGACTTGATGGAAATACTGGAGTACAGTCTTGCCCCGAGTTTTTCATAACTTTATGGCTTAAAATATCTTAAACAGCTGTGTGTAGCTACAGAGACCAAAACCATTTTTTGTTCCAGGCTGTAAACATGTGTATTTCTATTCAAAAAATTTCTATTCTAAAGCTAAACATTTTAACATGGGCTTCTGTGAGAATCTGCATGTTTTTGGAGCCAGTCTCAAGTGGCCAAGGAGCTGGACCTTTTTTCTTCTTGGTAAATGGTAAATGGACTGCATTTATATAGCGCTTTTCCATCTGCAGATGCTCAAAGTGCTTTACAGTTATGCCTCACATTCACCCCGATGTCAGGGTGCTGCCATACAATGCCCTCACTACACACCGGAAGCAATAGGGGATTAAAGGACTTGCCCAAGGGCCCTTAGTGATTTTTCAGTCAGGCAGGGATTTAAACCCATGATCTTCTGGACTCAAGCCCAACACCTTAACCACTGGACCATCGCCTCCCCTTCTTCTGGGTAGGCTTCATTTTAGACTGTCGGAGGTTGGGGCCCGGGCAGATGTAGCGATACGTTGCCCCAGTAGATGCTCACAAACCTGACCTATGTACAATAAGTGCACCACTGTCCAAATACTTATGAACCTGAGTGTATATCATTGAAGACAGAAAAACAGTCACAATTAAAATCATATTTGCACCTTTCTTTTTATCTGCAGAATGCTGTTACATGCATCTTCATGCCGTTGTACACTTTTTTATTTGTTACCGATGTGTCCACGTTTCAGCGTGCAGCTGTTTTCGGGAGAGTCTCGTATTTATTTTCAGAAAATGTAACACTCTCTTACTGTAAAGCTCTACCAGTGCAGGCGACAGCTTAAAAAAAAAAAAAAAAATCCCCCACAATGCTGCGAATTATGAAGCGGTCTATTAGACACATGATCACATGATGTGGGATTAGTGGACTGGAGTCTTCAAAGCTGCTATTACAACTCCTGAGATGTGATACAAGCACCCCCACTGCTCTCTGCAGGGGCGTGTGGCTCTTCCTCAGAGAATTACCTGACACCGTCGTGTCTGCGCTCAGGGAGACGAGTGCTGTGGCTCTGAGTGGAACAGCCAACATCAGTCGGAAACGCTCGCTCCATGCTGCGCCGAGCCATCATACCCTGCATTTAATCCCATGTGTGAGCTGCCGCGATGGCGACATGAGTTGACATCAGAGAAAAGGAGTTAGGGCGCTACGGCTGGAATGATGGGCGATAAAGTGGATTACAGACACAGAAATGCCATCACGCTTGAATAGTGAGTCAGAGCCGGGATGGTAATACGGCAATGTGCTGTGTGGTGATCACACTCGTGTAAGCTGAAGATATGTTAGAATTAGGGGTGGAGATATTTCACACTGCATTGTGTGAAATGTTTAAATGTGTAAAATAGAGCTGTGGAGAATAATCAATACAGCTGAGTATTGCGATATTTTTCTTTGATTTTCTTGCGCCTTGTCCAGGGGGAGTCGTAGACTTTCAGCCATTGTAGTATCCAGCACCTATGGGCCTCAGTGTCTACACTGGATTTAAGACTAAGATATCATATCGATACGTTAAATATCCTCAAATTTCTCTCAAATACTTGTGATCTCTGTGACCTCCAGCCTGTAGATGGCGCTGTAGGGCGAGCAGGCTAGCTGTCTCCCGGTATCCTGCACTCATCGCTCCCGGCATTATATTTTCAAATAAACTGGAAAATACAAGAGCGATGCCTTCATCTTTTACAGCTGACATATGGTGAACTTTAGTGTTAAAACTAATAGAGGGAGTCATGATTTAGATGAAACAAATGTTTGCAAGATTTCCACTACGCTGCAAGCTAGCTAGCATAGCGGAAATCCCCAACTTCAGGCAAATTGCAAACATTACGGCGCTGTGCCGTGTCATGTGATCTTGACTTGCCCACGCACGCTAATGAGTGTTTAGGATTTACACAAAAGTGAAGGAAAAACTGTGCACTTTATTGTAATGATAATATTGATTTTAAAGGACATATCTTTTAAAAAATTATATACCAGATTATGAATCATTACTTCCAACTCTTTAACTTGTGGGAGTCCTGATGTAGCTGATAAAAATGAAATTAGCCACACAGCGTCTGAAAAATACATAACAGATTCAGAGCTTTTTTAGCCGTAGAAGTGATATAACCTCAGGTGTTGACTATTATCTGTCTGAAGGTCTCTCCACCTGTGTCCACTTCATGACTTACTCCAGTACACACAGTCAGTCTGGGTTGTTTTTGTCTCCAAATGTAATATGGCTTTAATATAGTTTTATTTTGGCTTTCAAATCAAATTCTTGTATTTTGTGATCAGCAAATGTTTGTCTCTGCCTCTTTGTAACCCACAATGTATTGAGAAAACAAAACAACAACATTGCAAATGTCTCAATAAGACTGAATAAATATGATGATTACTAACGTGAAAGTTGTGTCTCTGATTTCACTCCTGCTGTGTTCACACACAGAGCCACGTGGAATTACTGTTCTGCTAATTGTTCAGCCTTCTTCTCCAGATTTGCTGTGGGGCTCCTGGTAGCACATAGCTTAGCTATCAGTTTAGCTCAGTTTAGCCAGTAACTCAAAGGGCCGGGAGCTGGTCCATGTCCCAGCCGTCCTGTTAAAAGCGGCCACTCGTCATGGCCTTTCTGTCCGACTCCGTGATCAAACAGAAACGGCTTCCCCGGTGAGACTGGCTGGCTTCTCGCAAATAGAATCTTAGGTTAGCATGACGCGACGCCGCAGTGCAAACAACAAACATGGCTGGTTCCACGCTTTTGGGAGAGGAAAAACGTTATGTTAGGAAATTTCTCATGGCCACACGCAAGGAAAGAATAAAATTTTTGGTTAGATCCATGTTTTGGAGACCATTCTCACACTGCGCTGGGCTTCACTTCTGCTGTTTGTACGAGACGCACAATAAAAACACCTTTCACTTTCCTCCTCAAAATATTATCTTTGGAAAATCTGTCCACCTAATAAGCAACACTAATCATGTGACTACATCATTGCAAAATACCATTTTGACATATTCATTGTCAAAGTCCACAAAAAAAAAAAAATTCAGTTTTTCCTCATTCATTTCAATAGAACGTCTTGATAGGCGTGGCCTGAGATGTCACAAAAGTTCATATTCCTCACAGCTTGACATTTCTGAGTGTTTATCAGCAGCAGGTGAAATCAAGCTAATTTCCCTATGTTTATGACTTAATTTTTCTGGGGACATAGCATCAAAAATAAAATGAAATGCATTCATATTTTCATAATTCTTTATTTATTTATAATAGTCAGCTCATTTGACATTTTATTTACTAGTGATACACACTTTAATTGGAATGGGTGAGTGAGAGTGTGTTTGTTTCTCTGGATGTGTCGGCCCTGTGATACACTGGCAGTCTGTCCATGGTGTGCCCTGCCTCCCGCCCATTGACTACTGGGACCCTCGCCACCCCGTGACCCTGAACTGGAATAAACAGGTTTATAAAATAGATAGATTTATTTATATAGCACTTTCGAGATTGTCCAGGGTAATTACAGTGGATCCGGTATAGATCCACTTTGAAATTTGGCTCAAGTTTTACGCAGGATGCCCTTCCTGACACAACTCCAGTTTCATCTGGAGAAACCATACCATACCATACCATACCAACTTTATAAAGCACCTTAAAACAGCCAGAGCTGACACAAGGAGCTATATACTACAAACATAATACAAGTTAAAACACAATAAAATAAAAATAAAAAGAACCATTAAAATGCAATAAAAAACACACCTGGCCCCCCATCCAAGTACTGATCAGGACTACTCTGCTTAGCTTCTGAGATCTGACAGGATCAGGCTTACACAAAGCAGAGTACGTATGTATGAGTAGTATGCAGTGTTGCCACAGTTACTTTGAAAAAGTAATCCAATTACTGATTACTGATTACTCCTTGAAAAAGTAACTTAGTTACTTTACTGATTACTCAATTGTAAAAGTAACTAAGTTAGATTACTAGTTACTTTTTTCGTTACTTTTCCCAGCTGCCGACAACAACCCTCTGCCACCTCAACATGACAATGATACCTGTTTTGCCAAAACTTACTTTATAGTCACCCTTTCTTGACTTCAATGAAAATAAATACTTGTTTTATAAAAAGTAAAATAAAGACCTCTTTCTTGACCTCATATTTAACTGTTGACAGCACTGTAACAGTAAAACTTGCAATTTCGAACCTACATTGTTTATAAATGTAACTATTAAATTCATTCTAGCATTTTTCTAACATTTAAATTCTCTCTAAATATTTTACTTGTCGAAATTAATATTATTTTAAGTAGTATTAGTAGTTGTAGTAAAAAAAAGGCTTCAAAACTGGACCTTTAATCTAGGGGTGTTGTGAGGGGGGCACATCCCTCCCCCACGCCCCCATTCCATCTGGATTCGCCCCTGCTTTGGCGTTTGAGCACAAAGAATGGATAACATTTATTTATGCAGAAAACGTGACCAGATTTACAGGTAAGAAAGTTTTATTGTGTTTTCACATCATGTGGTCCTCAGAAAGAGAGTTTAGGTGCATTTGAGTGGAAAATAGTGTTAGTTGTTGACGCGTCGCGGAGGATCAGCTGTTTTAACGTGCAAATACGGAGCGGCTCAGCTCAGAATTCTAAATAAAGGAGGAAAAAAAGTATAAAAATGTCTTTGTAAAGCTCAGTGCAGGTGTGCTGATCACCGTGCTTTAAGAGGAGACGACGAGTCGAGCAGCTGCAAAAAACCGTGGATGAAAAGCTCACAGCTCACTTAAAGTGGGCAGTTCAGTCGAACCCCGACCTCCTGCCCACAGACCAAGTTTAATGCTGCTATCGACCCACAATGAAAAATAATAGTAACGCACAGTGACATGGAGAAGTAACTTTAATCTGATTACTGATTTGGAAAGATTAACACGTTAGATTACTCGTTACTAAAAAAAAGTGGTCAGATTAGAGTACGCGTTACCGGCATCACTGGTAGTATGTCATATACTTTTTTATGACATCTGTGTTATAGTTCACTCATATAATAAGGTTTGCAGTTTTCTTTTACTTCAGTATGTTCAGTGACACTGCAATGCAAATATTGTTCTAATAAACTGGGATTGAAATATAACTATTTGAGTTAGTTTGTTTGCTGAGTTATCAGTACAATGTGCTGTAAATATGGGGCTCCTTTTAATACCGAATTGCAACTCAGGTCATGTTTTGAAGCATCATCATAACTTCTTTATCCATATTTGTCAATCTTGAACAAACTTGGCATACATAGTAGTTACAGCCATCATTTTTGAACTTCCGATTCTCAAAATTGTTAATAGTCTTAACGGCTTCAGTTATGTTCGAACGTCTTTAAATGGTGTGTTAGTAGTGATTACAGCTTGTTGATTGATCGGGCTAAAAATTTGAATCCGAAGCAGCATTTGTTGTGGTTTTTGGGTGTGTCCTCACCCAAAAACCACAACAAATGCTGCTTTCCTTTGTTTTCGGATGCGTTGCCAGGTCTTCACTTTGTAAGGCAGCGTGTCGGATTAAGCAGTTTCATCCCATTTTTGCACTTTTTATGCCCCATGCAGAGCGGGTTGTGCGTCCTTCCGTCTGTCTGTCCATCTGTCCAGCCGGCCGGCCGCAATACGTTCGCCGCAATGTAGCTCGGCACCAATTGCTCGCAAAAACTTCATATTGGTGGGTGCATGCCTTGGAGAGGTACTTCGCATGGGTTCAAGGCCGGTGACCTTGACCTACTTTTCAAGGTCACCAGTGGTCACAACTGTCAAATCCTTCGCCGCAACGTAGCTTCACAACTATTGTTCACAGAAACTTCATATTTGGTGGGTACATGCCTTGGAGGAGTACTTCACATGGGTTCAAAGGCCGGGGACTTTGACTTACTTTTGAAGGTCACCAGTGGTCACAACTCTCAAATCCTTCACCGCAACGTAGCTTGGCACCTATTGCTCGCAGAAACTTCATATTTGGTGGGTACATGCCTTGGAGGAGTACTTCGCATGGATTCAAAGGCCGGGCACCTTGACCTACTTTTCAAGGTCACCAATGGTCACAATTGTCAAATCCTTCGCTACAACATTGCTTGCCACCCATTGCTCGCAGAAACTTCATATTTGGTGGGTACATGCTTTGGAGGAGTACTTCACATGGGTTTGAAGGCCAGTGACCTTGACCTACTTTCCAAGGTCACCAATGGTCACAACTGTCAAATCCTTTGCTGCAACGTAGCTCAGCACCTATTGCTCACAGAAACTTCATATTTGATGGGTACATGCCTTGGAGGAGTACTTTGCATAGGTTCAAAGGTTGGTGGTCTTGACCTACTTTTCAAGGTCACCAATGGTCACAACTGTCAAATCCTTCACCTGAAATTTGTTTGCCACAATGTACCTCGGCACCTATTGCTTGTAAAAACTTCATATTTGGTGGGTACATGCCTTGGAGGAGTACTTTGCATGGGTTCGAAGGCCGGCGACCTTGACCTACTTTTAAACAAATTACCAATAGTTGCATTTGTTCGAAGGCTACCGACTTTTTATGGTCACTGTTGGCCACATCCTCTAAATAAATATAATGTCAATCTCCAGTTTTTCCACTGTGTGTCCCAGTTTACATCAAACACATGAGGGTTCAACCAAATACCTACCCCACACATGTACATATTACTGCACTTTACATGGAAAATAGTACTGCGCGCAGGGCATTTCGTGACGAATGCCTCTAGTTTGGATTGTGCACCCTGTGGAATAACTTTGTCATCAGATTTTTTTTTTTTTTTTTGAGGGGGAGAAAAGGAATGTATCATGATACTGAATTGCGATACATATTGTATCATAAGCTACTTGCCAATACTCAGCCCTAGTGTAAAAACTGCAAAATTGTAAAAATTTGAACTTTCATTTTAAATGATGAACAAAATCCAGTCTTATCTGGGTTAAAAGCTCAGAAAACACATTTATGACAGCTCTGTATGCAAGAAATTAATTTTGCACAAGCTGTTCTTTTCTTATACACAGTGTATGACAACAAAGAACAAGAATTGAAGAAATAAAAGTGAGAAAACATAATTCGCTGAAGAAAAAAAAAGTGGTTGCATTCTGAACTTCAGGTTACCTTTTTTAAAGCTGAACACTGGGAATTTGGACCTCCCAGCGCAAACATTAACGGGCTGAAATGCAGCTCTGGATGTAACAAAGGAAACAATACCAGGGAAGAGAGCCAAGAAGGCAGAGCTGGCACGCCTGTTCCTGGGACCATGGGAATTTGGCTCCCAGAAATAATGGGGTTGAACAGGGCCCAGCACCACTGCTACTGTAGCTGGGAAAATGGTGCACCGCAAGCCAGGCTCCACCCAGGGAGACTTAAAAAAAAAGAGGGAGGGAGGGATGGAGGGGAAATTAAATATATAGTACAGGTTGCACCTCACAGTGTGAAGTGAGATGAGTAAAATAATGGAGGAAAAGGGAAGCTTGTCTTATGTTTGTCCTGAGCAAGTGATTGTAAATCACAAACACTGCCCGGCTTAGCGGCTGGATGTGAGCGAACATAATACACTGCACGGACAAGCTACACCTGGACAGACACCGGAAAGGAAATAAAATAACACTGCCACCTCCTATAGCGCAAGACATAAAGGGAGTGTTTCATGTGGGCGTTACGCCGCGCCGCCAAAAGTTGTCCTAAACTATATGTACAATATTAGCGCGCTAAAGCAGCCACTCTCGAGCCTAATTAGGATAATAAAGGGTTATGGGCTAATGTATGACTGCCATGCCAAAGCTAATGAATGCCTGGTATACCTTGTTTCCTCCCAAGCGTCCTTGGACTGTCATCTCCAACCTTTTGATGTTGTATCTGATTATCCAGGCAGCGATTAATCATGATTAAGTAAGCACCAAGTCTCGGAGAGAGGAAGCGGAGAGGGTGGGTGGACAGCAGGAAAGTTGCCCAGGTTCAAGCCTTAATTCTGGGCAGCGCAGTCTCCCGCGTCTGCCAAGTGGACACTGGTAATGAGACAGCAAAGTAAAAACCAGGGTGCTTTCTTTTTTTTTTTCTTTTTTAAAGATCCATTATCGAAGCCAGGCTCGATCCAAGCCATAGGCAAAGCGTCCAAAAGCAACGCCTCTTGCCTTCTGCAGTAACCATCAACTTGGACACCGGTGCGAGTTTTCACAAGCTATTTGACAACCTTTTTTTTTTTTTTTGCATGTTTTGTTGATACATTTCAACATACCTCTCGTCCTCTCCAAAACATTTTCCCCGCTTTGATATCAGATGATGGAATATAAATGGGTTGGAGCCGAGCTAAGGTAACCACCTACTGGCCTTCATGCATTTCTAATGTAACCTGTTCTGCCCATTCTCACAGAGTCAGGCTGGCTTCATTACGCCGAGGTGCTGAGTCTTTTGCCAGAACCCTGCCTTTTCAACGACTAGATCGCCCTCGTTGACCGGGGTCTCTGATACCGTATGCACCACCTGAATGCTGTAGCTGTTTGCCCGGGTGCCAAAATAATCAAGTTCAGTTCGCATGGCAGGTTATGAAAGCATATTAACTGTGGGAATAACCCGGCTTGACATGCGTTGCCCGTGCGCACCATCAAACGAGCACCCTCTCAGGAAAGGAGTTTTCCAGGTAGGCCTACTGGCAGAGAAGTCTGGGACTGTGATGACACCAACTCAATCATTATTACTTTGAAGTCAGAAGGGTCAGTGTTGTAATGGGTTTGGACAAAGGTACATTGATTCTCTCTTTTTTGCTTTCCGACCTTTTCCTACTAATGCCTTTAGCATTCCGCGTCTGTAATGGCTTTCCCAGCCAAAGAGGGAGCGCAGAGGCTGGCCCACGTTTAATGACGTACTGAAGGACGTAGAGCAGAGGTCCACATTATTGCCACTATCAATAATATAACTTTTTAAGTGGTCCACTTGGAGTAGAGGCAAATAATACTTCCTTTTCTACCACCCTCCTGCCTCTCGCCGTGAAGCTTATTTTCTCCAATGAGATCCGATGTGAAGGAATTTGGTTTGAGTGCTCGTTCTGAAAAACCACACGACAACGTCATGGTTTTCCCGTCAGAGTTTGTTTCCGTTAAATACACCCAAAACTTGATTTTACTTAAAGGATTTAAGGTTTCCACCTTCACTTTTTTTTTTTTTTTTTTACCTCAACGGTTTCCCATCAATCTTTCTGCTTTCCTCCATAAAACCAGTATTTCAAGCTTAAATTATGGTAAATGATGTGTGCTCAGGGTGTTGTGAAGGAAAACAAAATAATCCCAGATGACTTTGCTGTAACTTAACATCTCTCTCACAGCCCAACATTTAAGTGGAAAACTTCCCGACCGCAAAAGCCATAAATCAGCAACATTCTGCTGTTTGTTTCATTACCGAAATGTTAAATCATGTTTAAGAACCTATATCGAAAAAATAAGGCAACGTGCAGTTATGTAGCCTGTGCCCATCAAACGCAGAAAGAAGTGAAGGAGATCACCATATAATTGGTTCGAGTGTGTGTACACATGTCTGCCTCCAGTTCCAGCACAGTCCTCCGGTTCAACGCCGGCTTTGAAATGTGGATTCAAAGCTAGCGGACTTCCCTGAATCACTGAAAACCCTCAGGACATGCTTTGGCCTTTGCGGGGGTGGAAGCCAAATATGAGACTGAGAAGATGAAGCACCCTGGCCTATCGTCTGTTCCTGGTAGGTTGTTCACTCCCAATAAATATTTCATTTTGGTACAAAACAAATAACTTGACATAATTCCACCCCCCCCAACACCACCCGTTTCCGAGCGGAATGACAGAGTGGCTGATTTACGCACGGCGAGAGGTGTAAAAAGCACAGAGGCATACAGCTTTTCACTATCTGCCATCTAATGGATGCAACCTGACGGGCTAACAACTGTTTGCCTTTTTTCAGAGAACTGTGAAGTGGAAAGAAGAAGATGCACTTGGAGTCATATGAATTTGTAAAGTGTGATTTCTGAAGAGACGCTGCAACACTTGGTTGAACGCAGCGCACGCAGAAGAAAAACAAAAAGATGAGACGACTTAAATGTTTAAAGGGGTCGTGTTGTGCATGTTTTCATCAAGCTAATGCAGGTCGTAAAGGGCCATGTGCATAAATGATGTCTGTGCAGAAAGATATTTTCCCAAGAACCACTCACATGTCTGACGGTGTGCAGGATTTAGGGACATTTATTCACGGAAATGTAAAATATTATGGGTGTAATAATTCACCAATATGAATTGAGAACCAATTTTTGAAGTAATGGATAAGACAGTGATGCCCTGAATCAGTCGAAATGTACTACAAATAGATTGGTGGATCAAAAATGATACAATTAATCTTGTTTCGGTGCTGCTTCTACATTTTGTCTTGTAAAAGTTCAAAGGTTGGTGCGACACTCTTACAAGACTGTTCACAGGAACGAGGTACAAACAAAATCAACATGTCTGATAGCGGACGGCATGGTGGATTAATGGTTAGCACTGTTCAAAGCAAGAAGGTCCTGGGATCGCTTCCCAACTGGTCCTTTCTGTGTGGAGTTTGCATGCTCTACCAGGTTGGGTGGACAGAGACATCTGGACACAAATGCGGGACTCAACAACACAGCTCTGATTTTTTAAGATTGTTTACTGAATGGCTCAGCAGGGTCTGGTCCACAAAAAAGGCAATCCAAAATCAGCAAACAAATCAGAAACATCAGGCAATAAGGAGTGGTCAAAAAAACAGGCAGGTGGTCAAAAACACAACGTGGCAAGCAGGGCTAGAAAAACACAAGAAAGAAGCTGGAAGCGAAGGCATAAAGCACAACAATCTGGCGAGGAACTAGTGTAACCAGTGAAGCTTATATACACCCTGGTGATGAGCTACAGATTAGAAACAGGTGTGTGGAAAGCTCCAGAACAGGGTGTGGCCCAAACTGTGTGCACCGTCCACCACCAAGCACAAAGGGAGACAGACAAGAGCGATGGGGACAGACAAAGCCCAAGCAGGAAAAACCCAGCAAGAGAAATCACACAAAAAAAACCAATCAAACCTAAGCTAAGCAGAACCAAACAGAAAAACATGACATCAAAGTCCAGATCACGACACGCTCTCCCCATGTTTGCATGGGTTTCCTTCAGGTGCTCCGTCTTCCTCCCACCTCCAAAAACACACAGGTTAGGTGAAGTGGAAACTTTAATTTGACTATAGGTGTGTCACTGAGTTTGTCTGTCTATATGTGGTCCTGCAATAGACTTACTTCCTGTCCAGGGTGTACTTCGCCTCTCACCTCATGACTGCTGAGATAAACCCCAGCCCCCCTGGGACCCTTGGCTGGGGTAAGCCTGTATAGAAAATGAATGAAGGGTAGTGGTTGGTGAAAAAGGGATAAATGTACCAGGTTGAACTTTATGTTCAATTAAAAGTTTAATACTTTCATGCTGGTTTACAGTGGGAAGTTTATGCGATGCTATTTATATTGGCCTCTTCATGCAGTTATTTCTGCTACTGTATGTAGCACTGCCCCCACTGGTGATCAAAGCCAAGCAGAGGCACCACCAATGTTGCAGCACAGTAGCAAAAACCTGAAGACAGTCCCTGGTTTACATGAAATATATACACTGAACAAAAATATAAACACAACATTTTTGTTTTTGCTCCCATTTTTCATGAACTGAACCTCTGAGGCAGGATCGTCTCGAGGTGCAAATCTGGGGAAGGGTACAGAAGCCTTTCTGCTGCTTTGAAGGTCCCAGTGAGCACCGTGGCCTCCATCATCTGTAAATGGATGAAGTTTGGATCCACCAGGACTCTTCCTAGAGCTGACCGCCCATTTAAACTGAGCCATCAGAGTAGAAGGGCCTTAGTCAGGGAGGTGACCAAGAACCCAATGGTCACTCTGACAAAGCTCCAGCACTCCTCTGTGATGAGAAGAGAAACCTTTGAGAAGGACAACCATCTCTGCAGCAATCCACCAATCAGGCCTGTATGGTAGAGTGGCCAGACGGCAGCCACTCGTTAGTAAAAGGCACATGGCAGCCCACCTGGAGTTTGACAAAAGTCACCTGAAGGACTCTCAGACCATGAGAAACAAAATTCTCTGGTCTGATGAGACAAAGATTGAACTCTTTGGCGTAAATGCCAGGTGTCATGTTTTGTGAAAACCAGGCACCGTCCCTACAGTGAAGCATGGTGGTGGCAGCATCATGCTGTGGAGATGTTTTTCAGCCATGAGACAGGAACTGGAAGACTAGTCAGGATTGAGGTAAAGATGAATGCAGCAATCCTGGATGAAAACCTACTCCAGAGTGCTCTTGACCTCAGACTGAGGTTCATCTTTCAGTACGACAGTGACCTCAAGCACACGGCCAAGATATCAAAGGAGTAGCTTCAAGACAACTCTGTGCTGTGCATCGACACTCCCCATCCAACCTGATGGAGCTTGAGAAGTGCTGCAAAGAGGAATGGGCAAAACTGCCGAAAGATAGGTGCGCAAAGCTTGTGGCTTCATATTCAAGAAGACTTGAGACTGTAGTTGCTACCAAAGGTGCATCAATAAAGTATTGAGCAAAGGTTGTGAATACTTATGTGCATGTGATTTCTTTTTTTTTTTAAATTTTTAATAAATTTGCAAAAAAAAAAAAAAAAAAAAACTTTTTCATGTTGTCATTATAGTGTTCTGTGAGTATAATTTTGAGGGGAAAAAATTATGTGCATCCTTTTCGTATAAGGCTGTAACCTAACAAAATTTGGAAAAATGAAGTGTTGTGAATACTTTCTGTAGGCACTGTATAAACACCTCCAAGACATTGCAGGGGTTGCACTATTACCATTACCTTATTTAGATGAGATTTACAGTCAGCCGTACTTCCGGTTGCATTGTAACTGGCACAGTGCTAAAAATACATCCAATAAGTGTTGTGTCTGTCACACTATGACAGTTTAAGTAAATGCATGAGTAATATATACAAATTTTGATATCCCTTCGTGTCTGTTTTTGTTCTGTTTTCTCATTCCTTAAATGTGTGCCGAGTCCATCAGAAAGTTTTGTACATACTTAAAACTTTGAGAGCTTTCCCATGGTTGCATGTTTGTTTACTGTTTTGTCCTGTACTTCTTTGTTACTTCTGTGTTACTCATGTGTTCATATCCTGTGGTTGTCCAATCTTAAGACTGGGCTTCTAATTGGTCAAGGTTCCAGCACAGGGTCTGAATTAATCACTGGGGGAGAAAGAATAGTTTCCGAAGCAGTAACGTGCAGTGCGGCGGTTCATTTAGTCAAGGTCAAGTGTAACTGATGAAAAAGAAAGTGCGGTGGGTTCCAGCCACATTTGCGTTCGGACTTCGGTGAATCCCGCTCAAATCCGACTTCCCCCAGTGTGCATATATGTCTTGAAACAGGGAAAATCATTGAATGAATGGGACTCTTCATATTACCAGTAAAAATGTGACATTATCTGTCCATCAGATCACCAAATCCACCAGAGACTGATGGATTAAGCTGTATTTGCCACTGGACAAATTATTTCTGTCCATTACAAATCAATTTACTCAATCCGTCATAGTGTGACTTCAGCATAAACCAGACTGGACAATTCAGTAATGAATAATAAATACATACCTTGCAACACAACTGCATCCTAATGATTTTACTTCTGAAGTGTCACACAGCAGTCATGGAGAGTACAGTCTTGTTGTCCGAATCTGCTTTGGGCTTCACAGGGCTTTGTATGCTTTGATAATCCTAAATACTAAAAATTCCACATGACAGTCATGACACATTCAGTTACCTTTATAACATTTGTGTTTCTTGATTCTTTCATTTGTACAACCACAGTCAGTGACCTGGTAATAAGCCAATCTTCCAAATTTGAATAAACCTCTGCAGCTTTCTCGTAGACACTTGTAGAAATAAAACATAATTGCTTGGCACTGCAAACCTAAAGTCTTCACTCTATGAATGAGATCAGAACTTCAGCTGGCTGAAAAAACAAAGAAACCCAGGTCGATCTGACCTACCTGCAATAGGGAGAACTGTACTGTTGTCCATGTATCGAGATACATATCGATTTGTTTTACTATATAATATAATATAGCATCTGTTCATTAGTGTATAATTGCTTGCAACAACAAACTGATGCGTTTTCATAAGCTTAGTATGAGCCCGTCATGTCTACATGGAGGCTACCATGTTGACGCATTCGCTCAAAATCGATGTATTTATGCTGTCTTTCACATTTTGCAGTGGAGCCAGAAGACTGAAGATAAAAGAAGAGGAATCAGTGGCCGCTTCTAGTGCAGGTAAACAAGTTTGAGAACGTTAACTTTTGTGAAATGCAGCATCATATATATTACTTATCACAAGAGAAGGCAAGGTCGCACCAAGGAAATGAAGATGTGAAGGGCAAACAAAATCATGACTGGTGATGACATAATGCAATCTACAATCTCACCACTAAATCCTACACACTGAAGCTTTAACAGAATGTCCCTGTTTTTCACCCAGGCCACAGGTGGGAATCGAGCTCATGACCTTCTTGCTGTGAGGCAACAGTTCTAACCACTAAGCCACCATGCTGCCCTAATCCAGATGTGCTGAGTTTTATTTAAAGTTCCTAAATTGTTCATTTATTATCACTAATCCAGTCTTTTATAAAGTTCACAGAAAAACTTTTTCTCAAAGGTTCCCAGCAGAACATTCAGGATTTGACCCACCAACCTTTTGTTTTTTTGACAACACTATTTCAATGCCTAACAAGAAGCCATCTTTACACTCATGTTATTTCAGTTTGTTTGACATTTTTAGTTTTGAAGCTTTAGTTAATCATTTATCATGCATCATTAGATTTGTATGTTGAAATAGGCTCCACCCCCTCCAGGACAAGCCCTCGGACATAGATGAATGCTAGAAAGAGCTAGTCTAGCTTGATTTACCATTGAGATCCTGGAGATAACTTGCACTGTATGTTTTCTATGTCAATCTGCAGCAAACACAGGTAATTAGTCAAGACTGGTGTTTTCAAGTTCCTGATTGGCTGAGAACAGCTGAATTAGTTAGTTAGCAGTGGGTGGAGCACGGAGAGTTGGAAAAAAATGCAGGGTAGGTAATCTCCAAGTGCAGGGTTGGTGACCCCTGCTCTATGGTAAATCTGTATGAGGCAGGCTGTTCTCAAAAACTGACCATTGCAGGATAGAGACTAGTGAGGGAAGCCACCAACACACCCACAACAACCATGAAGGAATTATAGGCTTCTGTGACTCTGACTGAAGAAACTGAGCATAGTGCAACTTGTGTGTACTTCATCACTGGTTTCACCTCTGCTGTAGAATATACCATACTGTTTCTGTTTCTTAAAGATTGATGACATATTCAGAGACCTGGAGATGTTCATATATCCATCTTCTGACTTGTGTCACCAAACCCTGATTGTAAAACTAACAATTTACTGTAAATTCATCAAAGTGCAGCAATATCTATAACATATAGATTTTAAATGTGTTTCTATTTCACTATATGTAAGCATTTTTTGTTGTTGACATTTTACAGTTTTAAATATTCTAATTATACAAAAGTGTTTCATTTGCATATATTTCTCATCATCCTGAAAATCATGAACTTTCATTCATTCAAAGGTGTCAATAATTCTGACCAGGAATGCATGCATGATCACAGGGATAATATTAGCACAGATATAATAATAATAATAATAATAATAATAATAATAATAATAATAATAATAATAATAATAATAATAATAATAACAGAAGAGCAATACAACTACAGTATGTCAACAACAGAGCAATACAACAATTGTTAATTAAATAAAATTATTCAACTATAACAACAATAATAATGATAGAAGAGCAATACAAGTATAATAATAATAATAATAATAACAACAACAGAAAAGCAATACAACTATAACAACCACAGCAACAACAATTATAATAGAGAAGCAATACAACTATAACAACAACAACAGTAATAATATCAATAATAGAAAAGCAATACAATTACAACAATAACAATAATAATTACAATAGAAAAGCAATACAACTATAACAACAACAATAATAATAATAATAGAAAAGCAATACAACTATAACAACAACAACAACAGCAACAACAACAACAATAATAATAATAATAGAAAAACAATACAACTATAACAACAATAATAACAGAAAACCAATACAACTATAGTAACAGCAATAATAATAATAATAATAATAATAATAATAATAGAGAAGCAATACAACTATAACAACATCACCAACAACAATAATATAATAGAAAAGCAATACAACTATAACAACAACAACAACAATAGAGAAGCAATACAACTATAACAACAACATCAACAACAATAATAATAATAATAGAGAAGCAATACAACTATAACAACAACATCAACAACAACAATAATAATAATATAAAAGCAATGCAACTATAACAACAACAACAACAACAATAATAGAGAAGCAATACAACTATAACAACAACATCAACAACAATAACAGTAATAATAATAATAATAATAATAATAATAATAATAATAATAATAATAGAGAAGCAATACAACTATAACAACATCAACAACAATAATAATAATAATCATAATCATAATGATGATAACATACTCAATACAGCAGGTGTTAATTACTCTGCAGAGGACTGTTAGTGTGTTTCTTCAAGAGGATACAGGGCTAAACAGTCTGACCCTCACCAAAGTTACATTAGTGACATGAAAGGAACAGCGGCTTAAACTTTAAATCCACTGTGAAAGTGCATTAACGACTTAAAATAATAATTAAATAATAATAGAGAAGCAATACAACTATAACAACAATAATAATAGAAAAGCAATACAACTATAATAACAGCAATAATAATAATAATAATAATAATAATAATAATAATAATAGAGAAGCAATACAACTATAACAACATCACCAACAACAATAATAATATAATAGAAAAGCAATACAACTATAACAACAACAATAATAATAATAGAGAAGCAATACAACTATAACAACATCAACAACAACAATAATAATAATAATAGAGAAGCAATACAACTATAACAACATCAACAACAACAATAATAATAATATAAAAGCAATGCAACTATAACAACAACAACAACAATAATAATAGAGAAGCAATACAACTATAACAACAACATCAACAACAATGATAATAATAATAATAATAATAATAATAATAATAATAGAGAAGCAATACAACTATAACAACAACAACTATAACAACAACAACAATAATAATAGAGAAGCAATACAACTATAACAACAACTATAACAACAATAATAATAATAGAGAAGCAATGCAACTATAACAACAACAACTATAACAACAACAATAATAATAATAGAGAAGCAATACAACTATAACATCATCAACAACAATAATAATAATATAAAAGCAATGCAACTATAACAACAACAACAACAACAATAATAATAGAGAAGCAATACAACTATAACAACATCAACAATAATAATAATAATAATAATAAAGAAGCAATACAACTATAACAACAACATCAACAATAATAATAATAATAATAATAATAATAAAGAAGCAATACAACTATAACAACAACATCAACAACAACATTAATAATAATAATAATAATCATAATGATGATAACATACTCAATACAGCAGGTGTTAATTACTCTGCAGAGGACTGTTAGTGTGTTTCTTCAAGAGGATACAGGGCTAAACAGTCTGACCCTCACCAAAGTTACATTAGTGACATGAAAGGAACAGCGGCTTAAACTTTAAATCCACTGTGAAAGTGCATTAACGACTTAACTATTTTTTTTTTTTCATTTCTTTCTTCATGAATGCTCGGGGCTCTCTCTGCTTTGTTGCATTTGTCAATCACTGCAATTTGGGCTCCATTTCCAAAAATAATTATCAGGTGAGTGGCAGCCCTTTGCCTGGAGTGCCAACTTGGAAGCGACATGCCCAAGAGTATTAATTATGCCGCTCAAAATATGAAGTCTTTTAATAGAGGGGCTGACGTGACATCATTGTTTAGAGTCTTTCTTCCCCTACAAACATGACAATCACGGCTGTCCCTCTGGTCATCAGCAAAGATGAGGAGGAATTGTCAGAGGAAGTTATTAACAAGCTGTGTACCATGTGATAAAGTCAGTCAGACTCTCACTGGTACGGCGTCTGTTGATTCGCAGCGAGGAGAAGCAGAGAGTCAACAACTTCAGTCGTTATCAGAGATACAAACCGAGTCAGAAACATGACTGAGGGAAAATAACGGAGGCATTGTGCACAAAAAAAAAAAAGCGAGAGCCTCAAATCTTTCAAATCCGTGTACTAAAATTATTGCTGAATGTAAGTGTTGATGCCATACTCAGAGGAGCAGCCAGTAGTTTCATACAGTCGCCAGCTTAAATCTCTCTCTCTCTCACACACATTCTGCCAATCAAGTGCTCACAAACAGTGCTGCAGTGTAGTTGTGGTTCACATTCAGCATTTGCTTCTGTGAAACCCTAAGAGGGAGAGACAGCTTCCAGGTCTCATTAGCATCCAGTAGCGGCTAATGCTGCCTCCCTATTACTGTCTGAGGAGCTGAAATTCAGTTGGAGATGAGCACAGCCCAGGGGGCTTAGGGTTGCCAGTTTAATTAGTGCCTGATAATTTCAATAATGAGTGACAATTCATTGGGGCTTTTTAGGTTGGCCCACTGTTTGAGTGCAAATCGATAATCCTCTGTTTCTTCCCCCACTCTCACGAGCAGATAAAGGGCGAGCGTGGGGGGTGCTGTTGGTGGTGTTTGAGGGGTGGGATGGGAGGGGTGGGGTGGGGGGTATCCCTTTGCCGGAATTAAATGAAAAGAATCAACTTAGAATGTCCCTTTGAAACCAAGAAAAGAGGAAGCCTATGTGATTTGATTTGCTGTTATTGGATGAGCAGGTGGGTCTTTAGTTGCTGTCGTGGGGTCCGGAGTAAAAACAATTTGCCTGGAGTGAAACAGAGTAAGTGAGCAGAGGTTTGCACTTGTTGTTTTCCAGCTCACAATGATGAAGCAGAGAACCACCGGCATCGAGAGGCGAGGGCAAATTCACAGACGTCACCTGGACTCAAGGGCGTTTCCAGGCATAGCCGACCTAGATGGTTGCCAAGGGCACCACCTGTGGATGGGGGAGGAGGGGGGTTGAATGGGTGTATCCCCAACCAAAATAATTTATATATATGTAACTAGTAACACACTAACCCATAAAGAGATAAGATTTCTTATTTTATGATGAATGAGACAACAAGAGACAAACAGCGTGAGTGGGGGTGGGGGGGGGGGTGGTTGTTGGGGACAGTTCTGGATGATTGCACCCGTTTAAAATAGTAAGTCAATTTGGCCGCTGCCTTGTTTTCACTCGGGGTCACCACAGCAGATCTGAGGTGGATCTGCATGTTGATTTGGCACAAGTTTGATGCCGGCTGCCCTTCTTGATGCAGTGAGTTTTGAACCAGGAACCACCTTTGAACCTTGGCCACCACCCCTGCCCTGATGTGACCCATTTAAGATCCTCTTGTTTTTGTCTGTGTGGGGAAGGAGGAGCAGCATCCGGGAGGGGCAACTGGTTAGAACTCAAACAGGACACCACAATGACCTGTCTGGAATGCATCACGTTCTAGATTCAAAGATCTGGCGTAATGCATGCAAAATTTTCATTTTTCCTCTTTTTTTGGGAGGGAGGGAGGGTGATAGCGCCTAGGTGGTGTACATGTTATGATCCAAACAGGTGGGGGGCAACTGGTTAGAACTCGCCTCGGGCACTAGAGTGACCAGAAACAACACTGTCTGGAATACATCAACCTTCTAGACCCTGAGATCTGGCATAAAGGAGGCTAAATTTTCATTTTTCAGATATGCAAAACTGTTTAACATATACCTGCATAATGACACGATGAGGAATGGTAATTCATGCAATCGCCCCTGGGCTCCAAAAGGATGTTTACTTTGGTTACTTGAGAAAGGTGTTTGAACCGCCTATAATTTGGTGACAGGCAATTGATGCCACGCCAGAATTCCTCTGTCTTGCTATTTCACAGCTCTGCATGCAGAACAATAGGTGAGGGTGAATAAAGTTTAAACAAGCACCTTTCATATTCACGGAGATAATTATGCCAGGTGACGTGCTGTTTTACAGTGTTATAAAATAAGGAATCAAGTTTAGGTGTTGCAGGTAGTGCATTAAAATTCCAATTACCACATAACACCCAACGTCTACTTGACACGTGTGCATCACGATGACTGCGACAGGAAGAAGGAGCCTTTTTTTTTTTGACGTATGCAACAACAAATTATCACCATAAAAAAATGGGTTGACAAAACGCACAATAGCAAGCAGATTGGCATCACGCCTGGAGTGCAGCACTTCCTGCGTCAACCTGAGCGCCAATGATAATGGTATGGCTTTATTGCCCTAATGTCTCTGCATTTGACACGGTATAGGCTCCACAATGTCCTCATACAATACTGAGTCAGCACTCGGGCTGCCTCTATATTCAGAGCTCAACCGTGCAGCAGTGGAGCGAAAGTGCAGCGAGAGCATGCAGCATTTCCTCAGTCAGTTAGCCTGACATATTGTGAAGGACAGTAGCCTAATTATTCCCTAGCAGTGGCACAGACCTGCCAGTCCCTTCAGATTGAGTTGAACCACCAATGCTGAGTTTGATTCCTGAGTGCCTGCTATGTTTCAAGTCAGATACCATCATGTCCACAGAAGATTTAATTTGGACATTCAGTGGCATGAACCCGACCCTTATTACCACAGGCCCCCTCATCACCCTGACCGGTAGTCTTTCTCTATTACGGACCCAGGAAAAACAGCCATCATCACATTAATGTGCAGAACATCAAGAGCCTATTGATTGGTGGTTACTTGCCGAATATTCCCTCCATGACATGCGGTTCAGTGCCCCCTTCGTGCTCGTCTGTGGCAGTCTTTTTAAATATTCATGATGAGGTTGCCTTATGGTTTCCGCAGCTGAATTTCTAATTGGGCCGTCAAAAGAGATACAACATGCCCTTAAGCAGGACCATAACGGCGGTCAGCTCAAACAAAAAATTGTGTGATTCAGCCACGGGGCTAATTAGCGATTAGCATTCATTGTTTACCCTTTTTTTTTCTTTTTTACCTGTGGGCCAGAGGATGGCTGAATTGAGCTTAAATCACTCCATCGTGCCTTTGAAGCTTCAAGAGCCGCCTGTCCGTATCATAATGGCTGGGAGGAGAGTGGGAAGCGCTTCGACTGTGTAACAACATAATCATCAATTAAGGCAGGGAAATGGCAAGAAGTGGAGATTTTAGCTCATTAAAAAGACAAGCCCAGCAGAACAAGTAACTCTGGATATATATACACACAGTATATTTCCACTCTCTCCTCTGTCAATGTCTGCCATCAAATGATTTTTGTCTTTTAAGATCAGTGGAATTCCTGAAAATGTAATTCCCTCTCAAAAGCAGATGGCCCTAATAAGAGCTACGGCTGAAATTTGAATGGCATTTGCTCCAAGACGTGGTTGGGTGGAAATGGCATTGCCACTCATTGGTTCCTCTTATTAGTTTTCACTGCCGGTAAATTATGCTGCTGCAGATTTTTTTTTTTTTTTTTTTTTTTTGCCGTCCAATCATTATCACCAAAACAAATGTCACTGAATACAATTGCATGCAAAAAACAGTTGAATTATAACTTAATATTGCAATCCAGTGCAACTTCTTTGGCTGAAATCATTATATGTGTGTGTATATATATATATGTCAAAGTACAGTCTGCGATTTGGTAACTGTACTAGTCAAGTCTCCAATTTGAGAATCTACTGGCAGAATCTGAGACTCTAAAAGCGTAGACTCTACTAGTAGAGTTTCTGATTAGAGACTCTACTAGTAGAGACTCTGATTCTACCAACCCATTCATTATCATGACAAGATAATATCTAGACATAGAATGACAGCAATACCTTACTATGGAAATTAGAAAAATATCTGTCATATCAACTTCACATTAGAGCTACACCATGCTGAAGTGATCACAGTAAGAAAGTAAGAACTTGTATTCAACGGAAACTCTACTAGTAGAGTTCCCGATTGGAGTCTCTACTGGGATTCTGCCAATAGATTCTCCAATCGGAGTACAGTTTCCGATCGCAGTCTCTACTAGTAGAATCTCCGATTCTACCAAATCGCAGTTTCTACTTTGACATGTATGTGTGTATACAACCCCAATTTCAATGAAGTTGGAACGTTGTGAGAAATGTAGTACTTAGGCTTTTCAGGTTTCAAATCCCACAAAACCTCATAGAGGTTGCTGCGCTGTGAGATCTCAGTAACATTGAGAACTGCATTGAGACGCTCTGATCACGCTGCACTTTAACCGCTGCACACGGACAACAGCATTAACATCGCAACATAAAACTATTTTTATATTGTGCCTCTCGTGAATATATTCTCTGGGTTTTTAGACGTTGTTATTGCACACTCTGTCTCTCCGTTATTTTCAATGGGAGCTGCTGTGAGCTACGCTCGCTTCCTGATCATGTCGTTCTGGGAGAAAGTGAAGTTTGCTGTTTGACATCTGATTATTGTTCTTTACAACACTGTTTGTCCTCTTTGTTCCAGACTAATATATATGTCTGAAATTCGGTTTACGTTTATTAAATTCCACGCAGATTAAATGTAGCAGACACGGATTATTTGTTATAATTGTTTTAGCAAGTTTTCAGGGTATCATGCAGCAGTCTCTTATTAACGTAATGAAAAGCATAAAAAAATTACATTTTTGTAGTATAATATTCATTTATACTTTCATTTCACTGCGGTATTGTATCACTTCCTGTTCCGGAGCACAGCGGTGTTTTTCTGTATCTGTTAGCTGTTTAATCTGCGCAGTTAGATTGATCTAGTTATCTAGATTACGATTTGTTTCCCAGTGTAATCTTTACGTGCCTTAACTAAAGCACTCCTTCTGCTGAATCACCTCTAAATTATTTACACATTATTCACTTTGCGTGTTTTTAGGAATCCGCTAGCTTAGCGTAGCTACTAGCTTTTAGCCGATTTAGCATGGCGGCTTCTCCTGTCTCTCCCGCACTTTTCTGCTCTGGGTGTGAAATGTTTAGTTATTCCTCGGCCTCCTTTAGCAGTAATGGTACTTGTAATAAGTGTAGCTTATTCGTAGCTTTGGAGGCCAGGCTGGGCGAATTGGAGACTCGGCTCTGCACCGTGGAAAATTCTACAGCTAGCCAGGCCCCTGTAGTCGGTGCGGACCAAGGTAGCTTAGCCGCCGTTAGTTACCCCCTGGCAGATCCCGAGCAGCCGGGAAAGCAGGCTGACTGGGTGACTGTGAGGAGGAAGCGTAGCCCTAAACAGAAGCCCCGTGTACACCGCCAACCCGTTCACATCTCTAACCGTTTCTCCCCACTCGACAACACACCCGCAGAGGATCAAACTCTGGTTATTGGCGACTCTGTTTTGCGAAATGTGAAGTTAGCGACACCAGCAACCATAGTCAATTGTCTTCCGGGGGCCAGAGCAGGCGACATTGAAGGAAATTTGAAACTGCTGGCTAAGGCTAAGCGTAAATTTGGTAAGATTGTAATTCACGTCGGCAGTAATGACACCCGGTTACGCCAATCGGAGGTCACTAAAATTAACATTAAATCGGTGTGTAACTTTGCAAAAACAATGTCGGACTCTGTAGTTTTCTCTGGGCCCCTCCCTAATCAGACCGGGAGTGACATGTTTAGCCGCATGTTCTCCTTGAATTGCTGGCTGTCTAAGTGGTGTCCAAAAAATGAGGTGCGCTTCATAGATAATTGGCAAAGCTTCTGGGGAAAACCTGGTCTTGTTAGGAGAGACGGCATCCATCCCACTTTGGATGGAGCAGCTCTCATTTCTAGAAATCTGGCCAATTTTCTTAAATCCTCCAAACCGTGACTATCCAGGGTTGGGACCAGGAAGCAGAGTTGTAGTCTTACACACCTCTCTGCAGCTTCTCTCCCCCTGCCATCCCCTCATTACCCCATCCCCGTAGAGACGGTGCCTGCTCCCAGACTACCAATAACCAGCAAAAATCTATTTAAGCATAAAAATTCAAAAAGAAAAAATAATATAGCACCTTCAACTGCACCACAGACTAAAACAGTTAAATGTGGTCTATTAAACATTAGGTCTCTCTCTTCTAAGTCCCTGTTGGTAAATGATATAATAATTGATCAACATATTGATTTATTCTGCCTTACAGAAACCTGGTTACAGCAGGATGAATATGTTAGTTTAAATGAGTCAACACCCCCGAGTCACACTAACTGTCAGAATGCTCGTAGCACGGGCCGGGGCGGAGGATTAGCAGCAATCTTCCATTCCAGCTTATTAATTAATCAAAAACCCAGACAGAGCTTTAATTCATTTGAAAGCTTGACTCTTAGTCTTGTCCATCCAAATTGGAAGTCCCAAAAACCAGTTTTATTTGTTATTATCTATCATCCACCTGGTCGTTACTGTGAGTTTCTCTGTGAATTTTCAGACCTTTTGTCTGACTTAGTGCTTAGCTCAGATAAGATAATTATAGTGGGCAATTTTAACATCCACACAGATGCTGAGAATGACAGCCTCAACACTGCATTTAATCTATTATTAGACTCTATTGGCTTTGCTCAAAAAGTAAATGAGTCCACCCACCACTTTAATCATATCTTAGATCTTGTTCTGACTTATGGTATGGAAATAGAAGACTTAACAGTATTCCCTGAAAACTCCCTTCTGTCTGATCATTTCTTAATAACATTTACATTTACTCTGATGGACTACCCAGCAGTGGGGAATAAGTTTCATTACACTAGAAGTCTTTCAGAAAGCGCTGTAACTAGGTTTAAGGATATGATTCCTTCTTTATGTTCTCTAATGCCATATACCAACACAGTGCAGAGTAGCTACCTAAACTCTGTAAGTGAGATAGAGTATCTCGTCAATAGTTTTACATCCTCATTGAAGACAACTTTGGATGCTGTAGCTCCTCTAAAAAACAGAGCTTTAAATCAGAAGTGCCTGACTCCGTGGTATAACTCACAAACTCGTAGCTTAAAGCAGATAACCCGTAAGTTGGAGAGGAAATGGCGTCTCACTAATTTAGAAGATCTTCACTTAGCCTGGAAAAAGAGTCTGTTGCTCTATAAAAAAGCCCTCCGTAAAGCTAGGACATCTTTCTACTCATCACTAATTGAAGAAAATAAGAACAACCCCAGGTTTCTTTTCAGCACTGTAGCAAGGCTGACAAAGAGTCAGAGCTCTATTGAGCTGAGTATTCCATTAACTTTAACTAGTAATGACTTCATGACTTTCTTTGCTAACAAAATTTTAACTATTAGAGAAAAAATTACTCATAACCATCCCAAAGATGGATCGTTATCTTTGGCTGCTTTCAGTGATGCCGGTATTTGGTTAGACTCTTTCTCTCCGATTGTTCTGTCTGAGTTATTTTCATTAGTTACTTCATCCAAGCCATCAACATGTTTATTAGACCCCATTCCTACCAGGCTGCTCAAGGAAGCCCTACCATTATTTAATGCTTCGATCTTAAATATGATCAATCTATCTTTGTTAGTTGGCTATGTACCACAGGCTTTTAAGGTGGCAGTAATTAAACCATTACTTAAAAAGCCATCACTTGACCCAGCTATCTTAGCTAATTATAGGCCAATCTCCAACCTTCCTTTTCTCTCAAAAATTCTTGAAAGGGTAGTTGTAAAACAGCTAACTGATCATCTGCAGAGGAATGGTCTATTTGAAGAGTTTCAGTCAGGTTTTAGAATTCATCATAGTACAGAAACAGCATTAGTGAAGGTTACAAATGATCTTCTTATGGCCTCGGACAGTGGACTCATCTCTGTGCTTGTTCTGTTAGACCTCATTGCTGCTTTTGATACAGTTGACCATAAAATTTTATTACAGAGATTAGAGCATGCCATAGGTATTAAAGGCACTGCGCTGCGGTGGTTTGAATCATATTTGTCTAATAGATTACAATTTGTTCATGTAAATGGGGAATCTTCTTCACAGACTAAAGTTAATTATGGAGTTCCACAAGGTTCTGTGCTAGGACCAATTTTATTCACTTTATACATGCTTCCCTTAGGCAGTATTATTAGACGGTATTGCTTAAATTTTCATTGTTACGCAGATGATACCCAGCTTTATCTATCCATGAAGCCAGAGGACACACACCAATTAGCTAAACTGCAGGATTGTCTTACAGACATAAAGACATGGATGACCTCTAATTTCCTGCTTTTAAACTCAGATAAAACTGAAGTTATTGTACTTGGCCCCACAAATCTTAGAAACATGGTGTCTAACCAGATCCTTACTGTGGATGGCATTACCCTGACCTCTAGTAATACTGTGAGAAATCTTGGAGTCATTTTTGATCAGGATATGTCATTCAAAGCGCATATTAAACAAATATGTAGGACTGCTTTTTTGCATTTACGCAATATCTCTAAAATCAGAAAGGTCTTGTCTCAGAGTGATGCTGAAAAACTAATTCATGCATTTATTTCCTCTAGGCTGGACTATTGTAATTCATTATTATCAGGTTGTCCTAAAAGTTCCCTAAAAAGCCTTCAGTTAATTCAAAATGCTGCAGCTAGAGTACTGACGGGGACTAGAAGGAGAGAGCATATCTCACCCATATTGGCCTCTCTTCATTGGCTTCCTGTTAATTCTAGAATAGAATTTAAAATTCTTCTTCTTACTTATAAGGTTTTGAATAATCAGGTCCCATCTTATCTTAGGGACCTCGTAGTACCATATCACCCCAATAGAGTGCTTCGCTCTCAGACTGCAGGCTTACTTGTAGTTCCTAGGGTTTGTAAGAGTAGAATGGGAGGCAGAGCCTTCAGCTTTCAGGCTCCTCTCCTGTGGAACCAGCTCCCAATTCAGATCAGGGAGACAGACACCCTCTCTACTTTTAAGATTAGGCTTAAAACTTTCCTTTTTGCTAAAGCTTATAGTTAGGGCTGGATCAGGTGACCCTGAACCATCCCTTAGTTATGCTGCTATAGACGTAGACTGCTGGGGGGTTCCCATGATGCACTGTTTCTTTCTCTTTTTGCTCTGTATGCACCACTCTGCATTTAATCATTAGTGATCGATCTCTGCTCCCCTCCACAGCATGTCTTTTTCCTGGTTCTCTCCCTCAGCCCCAACCAGTCCCAGCAGAAGACTGCCCCTCCCTGAGCCTGGTTCTGCTGGAGGTTTCTTCCTGTTAAAAGGGAGTTTTTCCTTCCCACTGTAGCCAAGTGCTTGCTCACAGGGGGTCGTTTTGACCGTTGGGGTTTTACATAATTATTGTATGGCCTTGCCTTGCAATATAAAGCGCCTTGGGGCAACTGTTTGTTGTGATTTGGCGCTATATTAAAAAATTGATTGATTGATTGATTGATTGATTTACAATTGTCATCATGTGGATTCTTTATGTTGTTTTGACTGCAGCAACTCTCTGGCGTGCAAGGGATTATGGGATACATGAAAACCCCGAATACTCATTATCTCACAGGAATATATCACAATTATCTGGGAACTACTTTTTGTGCAGGAACTTATCAAGCACGTCGGACGTAGGCGCGTACTAACACAGAATACCCAGAAACTGAACAGTTGTTCAGCCATAAGGAGAGCGCCCACTTTTAGCTTGCTGTAAGCTAAGTTAGTGACGCTCATGAGAGTGCATGTTTTAGCCTGTTAGCATCGCATACATTTCTGTGTGGTGACTATTCATCAGTTTTTTATGCGTAAACTCATTTTTTTTTTTTTTTTTTGAGGTTCAAGCTCATTGTGAAGCCGAAATGAGGTGGTTGTGCATTGAACAGTCATTTAACAAGCATTTAAATGAACTTTCCTGTTCTGAACCTACAAGACCAGTGACTGATAGTGTATTCCCATCAAGCTAGGAGTCAATGACTCAGCATAGTTGTAGTGTAGTTGTTTAATTTAAAACAGATTTACAGTTGATATCAGTGGTACTACACCCCTAATGAGAGCTTGAAATGCTCATGAAAGTTCAACGGTCAGCTAGAGACCTCACAAGACTGGTCATAATAATGTTAACGTAGCCTTGCCTGTGATATTAAAAGCAAATGCAACAACAACAACACAGTTTACAACACTATCAAATCTAAAACCAAACGTGTTAAAGAGATTAAGATTTTATAATGATGATGAAGATTTGGGCAAAAGTCTCCTATGGGCAATTAAGTACAGCGGTAGCACGACAAATCTTAGTTTTGCTTCATGAGACAGAATGTACGGGCGATGAGCAGTTTGTCGATCGTAGTAAAGCAAGCATGATCAAGGAAACACAAGAAAAAGACAGACTTTAAACACATTTTCCAGCTAGAGCTGAGGTCAAAGGTAACCACAACATCTACAGCCCATTTTATATCATGTAAATTATTAATTTTTTTTTCTTGTCATAAAGTAACTAAAGATATTTAAGATTCCTTGGTCTTTTATGAAATATATATTTGAAGGTAAGCAATGCAGTTTTGGCACATTATAACATAAAGGAAATGTAATGTCTCCAAAGAATTGTATCGAATCACATGGCACTACAACATTCCATAATATTAAAAAGGTGTCATATCTGCATCATACTGGATTGTAAGTAAGTGCATTGTAACGTACAGTAATAATTAATCTAATTGTTGTTATTTGAGTTTTACCTCTGGCGCCTGTGTGCTTGCACTAAGGGTTGGTAAGATTCGACTTTACTCGTGTGAAGCACCTTGAGGCAGCTTTGTTGTGATTTGGCGTTGTATAAATGTAATAAATTGAACGTTAAATTGAATTGAAATTGTTATTGCTGATGTGTTGTTTTGTCAATTGTAGGCGCTATAAATAACTGGAGCTACCACACGTGTTGCATGCGACAGCTGCTTCTCCCATTCAGTAGCTTTTCTGTTCTTTGGGATTCCAAAACCGAACACACCAAATGAAACATTTTTTTTTTTGTCCACCTCTCCAATGAGTGTCTTAATTTTACATCCAGTTTCACCTAGATAGATGGTTACTTTTGAGAGGTGGGCATGGGCCAGTTGTTTGTCTGGGTGGTTGCCACCCAGGACCAACAGTGGTTCTGTGGTGTGGTGAATGCAGCAATGTTCAGCACCAGCAGCACCGTGTTGTTCTGCATGAGCTGTGGGAGGATATGGGTCTTAGACATGTACACACAGGATTTGTATGCAAATGTTTAATTGAGGGAGTGTCTGTATCCATTCATAGCAAAATATGGGAGTAGAAAGGAGGCCTGTGTGCACAACTGTACAATTCAGATTTCTGAAGGAGAACCATGAGTAAGCACGACTTTATGGTTAAACAAAAAGAGTGTGTATGCACATTTCTGCCTTTGTGTGTACACACAGTTTTAGTCGACAGAGTGTTATGAATGAGTCTCTGTGGTCTCGACAGACTACCTTGGTTAAGTGCAGTTGAAGGAGTACTTTTACCTAACTCTGTAATAGTACCCATGAGAATGAAGACGATCAGGATGATGCCAGTGTGTGACATTTGATCCCAATGAGTTTGACATTCAACCCAAATGACTGACCTCTTATTGACCTTTCCAGGGCAATTGTGGAATTCACTTAAGTGTGTGTGGCACATTTGGTAGGAATTGGGGTGAAAATCTAATTCCTTGACCTCTACTAACATGAATTATTTAAGGGCAATCTTTCCTGACCTTCCAAGCTTGCTAGAAATCAGCAAAAGGATCTGGAAAAATTTGACCAGCAAACAAACAGGCAGACATGACCTTTGCCCCAGTGATTGACCTTTGATGAATTTGACCTTGTCTGTGTCCCTATGTGTGCCAGAATTGATGTAAATGTAAATTACAGTGGAAAAACCTAAATTTGGACTTTCAACCCCAATGACTTTGATCCTTATGATTGATCTCCCCTTGGCAATTCCAGAACCCACCTACAAACACTGAACAATTTAAACGCAACACTTTTGTTTTTGCTCCCATTTTTCATGAGCTGAAGAGATGTGTTGCACTGCATGAGGCAAATGGTGGTCACATCAGACCCCCCCCCCCCCCCCCCCCCCCAATAAAGCAAAACTGCACATTTCAGAGTGGCCTTTTATTGTGGCCAGCCTAAGGCACACCTATGCAATAATCATGCTGTCTAATAAGTATCTTGATATGCCACACCTGTGAGGTGGGATGGATTATCTTGGCAAAGGAGCAGTGCTCACTAAACACAGATTTAGACAGATTTGTGAACAGTATTTGAGAGAAATAAGTCTGTTGTATATATAGAAAATGTTTTAGATTTTTGACTTTAGGTCATGAAAAATGGGAGCAAAAACAAAAGTGTTACATTTATATTTTTGTTCAGTGTATGTGTTCCAACTTTGGAGGGCATAGGAGTGAAAAAAGCCCCAAACTAAATCATAAATTACCTTTGACCCCAATGACCTTGACCTTTGCAAGTTTAGTAGAAATCAGCCATAGGACCTGGGAGGAGTTGGGGAACAAACACACAAACATTAATTAATGAATGATGTGTATATTGTGATGTTGTGAGCAAGTTGGAGTGGACAGAAGAAATCCACACAGACACAGACCGGAACATATCCACACAGAAATGAAATCGGTTTGCCTTTTGCATCTGCGCATGCTTCATTTCGGACCACAGCAGCACATCTGAGACGGCGTCTCTTCACCCAAAGCAATCAAATGGATTAATGTGATTATTAACCATCAGATGATGAAGGTAAAACCTCTTAAATCATTCTAAAGTCAATTTTAAGCAGAAACTTGGCGAAATTCCGTGACGCTTTGAAATGGCAGATGTGCAGTGAACACATCAGCTAACAGCTCCTTTAGCCAGGGCGCTCTGATCGCTTCCGCCGCCTTTTATGATGAAATAATGCTGAATTTATGTGGAAATGATTGTTGTACAAATGCTTCAGATATCTGTCGTTGAGATAGATGATGACTGGAGCGCAGTTTGAAGCGGAAACAAGGTTTTAATCCGTGAACCGCGGCTAATGACGCATGCGCAGATGCAAAAGGCGGACCGATTTTTAGGGGGGACCATTTGGTAAGCGACAACGGCATAGATGGAACTGAACCCAGGACCTTTTTCCTGTTAGACAAGAATGCCACAACCCTGGAATCAAGCCACAGTCCAACTCCTATCTCACAAAACCACTTGCTCTAACATTTGATTAAAAAAAAGTCACATTCCAAATTTGTTATTTTTCTGACATACTAAAGAGATATACTTCAAAAAACACAAACTCTACAGCAGTTAAGCTTTTTGCATGTTATGTGCTATAAAACTGCATAAAACAGTTGGAGTAATTTTAAAATGAACACATAAAAGATCTGCAACAAATCACTACATATTAGTGCTGTTCTGCAATTCCAAATGTTATGTCACTCCCTGAAATAACAACAGGGAACATTTATTTTTTGCAGTTTGTCACTTGCATTGATTGTTGGGGGGAGACCCAGTGCTTGTAACGTATCATCACGGTGGAGCCACTTCAAGGACATACTCATGTCTTCAACAGCTTTCCAGACTTTAAAAAGAATATCAGATTCCTCCAACTTCTTTGAGGATGTACTGCTTTTGAGAGAGGACTTCTTTTGAGCATATCCAAACGTTTTCATCTCTCTGTTTTTTTTTTTTAAATCTATTTTTGCCAGAAAATCGGGAGGCCGACTCAACATGTGCTAATTCAGGGTGATAAAACTGCTACAGTGAATTTCCAGCCTGACAAAGTAAAAGATGGCTGATAAAAGGCTTATTAGCAAAGCATCGTTACTCTCACTTTGGGTTGGAAACATTGACTGAGGAGCACTTTTTTTTTCCTCCTCCTTATTATTATTTTGCTGATGCGGCTGCTAGCGGAGGTGATGCCGAGGTTTCCGCCTGCTGTCTGAGGGTTAGCTGAAACCGACCTGTCAATGATGATTTCCAGACAGCAGGAACGCTGCAAATTCACGGATGAGAGTCAACAGTAATTAGAATCTACGGGGAGGTGGGATGCATGGGGCTGCATGCCTGCACGGGGCGTGCATGCATGAACATTCCATGCTCCTCCAGAACCAAAATATGCATTTGCATAAAAGCAGAATTTTACATATGCAATGCTGCACGCACACACTCCCACAAGAAGCTACACGCGTGTGTCTCACGTGCCGCGGAGATTCATAAAAAAAACCCACATCCGTCTCAGTGTACACGCCCCCTTTTGCCTTAATTGCTCATTAATAAGATGGAAATATAATTCTGCAGCAAAGTTGGAAAAAAATGGTGCACTCATTGAGGAAAGCCACAAATCTAAACATTTGAAAAGGAATTAGTAACGGGAGCCTCCCATTCTTGTTCTCTGAAAAATTAATGCAGCGCATGTTATATTTATTACAAGGCCGACTGTCATTCATTTTACCAGAACTAACTGTAATTAAAAGTGACAGCAACCTCATCAACAATGAATGCCATTGTATTCTACACGGAACAGAAAAGATAGCGAAAAATCTGACGGAGAAAGAAAAAAAATTCCACAGTGCATCTTGTAGCAGTGAAAACCAAAGCTTAGAGAAAAATACTTGAATGAAGGAATGAGGACAAGCAAAGTTCTAAACTAAGAGGCAAAAAACACACACACACACACACAAAAAACAGCCTTATAACTTTTATTTCGCTTCCTTGCATTGCCAGTTCTAGAATCGGATCGTGATGGAGAAAGCGCGCAATAAGAGGGATGAAGATGCACAAAGAAATCAAACTATCTGATACCCACAAAGTGCCATATTTTTGCATGATTACTCCAGATCTATTTCCCTGTATTTGTTCCATAAAGTGTATAATTGCTGGCATGACTCATTAAAAGAGTGTGGGGTTCAGATGCGAGTTTGCTGCAGTTAAATGGTCAGGTTCCCATGTGAGGGAAATAAATGAAATATTAGTTTATTACATATTTAAATCTCTCTCCCCAGGCTGTCTTCCAATCTTTTTCTTTCTCTTTTTTTTTTTTCTTCTGGGTTGGTTTGCGTTATAATGTTCACCAAACAGTTTTCACAACTAATGGGTTGCAACAACGTGGTCCTGCTCCCTCCCCCATCCTCCCACCCCCTTCACTCCCTCTGCTTTGGTCTAGATTTTCATAACAAATTACTGCAGTACGCCGAGGGAAAGCGGAACGCTCCAACTTCCTGAAGAGGCAAAAGGGAAAAATTCATCTTTAAGCGCTTACAAAGTTGAACATTGCCTGTGGAACGTTTTCACAGTGTGTGTCCGTTAAACATTGAGTAGACACTCAACTGGAGATAATAAGTCAACTTTGTCAGGCGGCTGACAGCAACATTTTTGGAAATAGAAAATCCATATTGCATGAGAAAAAGATTCCGGTGCACTTTCCTCTGACGTACAATGGTTTTATTGTACTTATTGGCATATTAAGTCCAAGGTCATGCTTTAAAATTCCAGACTGTGTTTTTAAATTCATAATCTAAGTCGTATCCATCAAAATGCTGATGTATGAAAACAAACACCGGGGCTGCGAGCAGAGATACAGAACGGGTTAGACCCTCTGAATAATGGTTAGGCACAGCCCCCTCGCTCTCCCTATCTCAGGTGTGTGATTAAAATCAATTAAATCACTCCTCTAGTGTCAACCGCCCCAAATCTCCTGACAAATGAAACGGTGCTTTAGGAAGACGAGGATGTTCCTGGTCCTGTCGTGGCTCGGCTCATATTCACAAATGAGATTAAGATTGGGCTGCTGAGGGATTTCAAAGGCCTGTTTTCCATAAGAGCATGAAACAGCCTGTGAAGCCCGTGTAGGCTACATTAAGTAGACTTGAAAGTGTCTGGAGCAGAGATCAGCTCCCAGTCCACAGCGAGAGTAACTAGCTGGAAAAAAGGACAGATTATTTACCTGCACCTACGTTAGGAGAGTTCTATGGAAGGAAGGTGGATCTGTATCCAACCCCCCCTCCTAAAATTCCATAAATTAAAATCCCAAAATCTATTTGTGACTGTTTTATGGTTTGTCTGATGAATCTATTAATGAGTTATGCATTTAATATTAATCTGTATTAAATCATGTGTTTTGAGTGAGCCCGGTTTTGCTGTGTGTTTTCAGACAAATCAGTATGAAATGCAGGGTGATTGGGTGTCTTTTGTGCATTGTTCTCTGTGGTTGTGGTCTTATGCACCGCCTCTCTACAAGGATAGGCCGAAAGCTTTGTGGGTTGACTGTGAAAGCGTAATACAAGATTAGTGAACCTCGACATGCATTTATTTAATGTCACTTGACAATAGGGCGGTGCAGTCTCGTTTGAACCCTGCGTGAGATCGCGGGGTTTGACCACTTATGGGGACAGCCGGTCCCGCTGTGCAATAAATGCACAGCATAACTTCACATGGATAAAAGGTGTACTGTTTTGTTTTCGGGTGCAATCACCGAAGTCGTTGCGAGAAGAGTTCTTTTTTTTTTTTTTGGTTCCCAGTAGAGAAAGGAAGATGAGGCGAATGGGAGACTTTGTGTTAGCCTATAGCTAACCAGAGTAGCTGCCTTCTCTCGCCTGCAAAACCGCTGGGTCACAAACAAACCGCAACATGCGTCCACTTTCCCACCGCATTGTCAATTTTTCTTTGCATTTTCACTTTGTTTATGTGTAATTTGCCCAAAAACGCAAAGAAAATGCCATGTTTTCCCACCCAGAAGTAGAGAAATTACATCATATGTGTCATATTTTACCCCTTTAGAGCCTGCCCTCAAGAGAAACAGTGTTGCCCAATTTTTTTTTTTTTTATAAGATTTTGAAAGTCATTTGTGGTAAGAATTAACCATACTAATTTCTTTTGGCTGCTTCTGTTTGCTTGGCGTTGCCACAGCACATCTGATATGCCTTGTTCTCCCATCAGAGGGCCCAGAGTTCTCCACGTGAAATTCTGCATGAAGAGTGGGCGGGCCGATGCACGAGTATGGTTAATATCAGGTACATCGGAATGCCATTTTCAATAAAATGTCTAATTTTATCACAAATCAAAAATATATCACAAATAACTTACTTGACTGTGTCCATTTTTTGTCCTTTTCTCATTCATTAAATGTATTTCATGTAATATAATTTAATTTCAGGTGGGCATTTAACAAACTTTATTCAAAAAAAGGGGGTGGGCCGGTGCTTGGTCCTGGGCCCTCCGACGGGCAAATACGGTAGATTTATATGTGGCTTTTTTTTGGCAGACAGCCCTTCTGATGCAAATCCAGATAGGTAGGGAGACTGGGGCAAGAATGGGCTTGGAACCTTGCACCTTCTTGCTGAGCAAAAACTGCTGCGCCCCATGCTGCCTAAGATTTATCAATGCGTCATCAATGGGAAATAAAGGCGCCAGAATATGAATGAGTGCCGTGCCGACACAAGAAGAGTTTAACTATCAAGAACATTCATGACATATGGCCAAGGTCTTCTCATCTGCAGGGAATGTGATGACAAATACAATACAAACATTATTGTGTTTGTGCAGCATAATGATTTAGGGCTAGTAATGATGTGTTATTTCAAAGTGATGTTAGCAGGTGATTGTAATCATGCTTTAGTACAAAAGTAGTCCATGAAAGGCTGAGTGTTTGAGGACTAATGGTGGGCAGAGGATTACTAGTTTGGAAACCAGTGTGTGATAAAATGATTGAAATGTTAAAACACAATAAACCTCAAAGAAAATTCGAGGGGATTTGAATATTTTCCCCCTGCAGAGCATAATATCATGAAACAATTCAAGAAATCTGGAGGAATTTTAGAATGTAAAGGGCAAGAACCCAAGCCTAAGTTCAACACCCATGATCCATGATTTCTCATCCTACAGACAGCACTGCATCAAGAATCATCAATATGTGATATAACCACATGGGCAAGGGATTACATATCAATCAATCAATCAATCAATCAATCAATTTTATTTATATAGCGCCAAATCACAACAAACAGTTGCCCCAAGGCGCTTTATATTGTAAGGCAAAAGCCATACAATAATTACGTAAAAACCCCAACGGTCAAACGACCCCCTGTGAGCAAGCACTTGGCGACAGTAGGAAGGAAAAACTCCCTTTTAACAGGAAGAAACCTCCAGCAGAACCAGGCTCAGGGAGGGGCAGTCTTCTGCTGGGACTGGTTGGGGCTGAGGGAGAGAACCAGGAAAAAGACATGCTGTGGAGGGGAGCAGAGATCAATCACTAATGATTAAATGCAGAGTGGTGCATACAGAGCAAAAAGAGAAAGAAACACTCAGTGCATCATGGGAACCCCCCAGCAGTCTAAGTCTATAGCAGCATAACTAAGGGATGGTTCAGGGTCACCTGATCCAGCCCTAACTATAAGCTATAGCAAAAAGGAAAGTTTTAAGCCTAATCTTAAAAGTAGAGAGGGTGTCTGTCTCCCTGATCCGAATTGGGAGCTGGTTCCACAGGAGAGGAGCCTGAAAGCTGAAGGCTCTGCCTCCCATTCTACTCTTACAAACCCTAGGAACTACAAGTAAGCCTGCAGTCTGAGAGCGAAGCGCTCTATTGGGGTGATATGGTACTAAGAGGTCCCTAAGATAAGATGGGACCTGATTATTCAAAACCTTATAAGTAAGAAGAAGAATTTTAAATTCTATTCTAGAATTAACAGGAAGCCAATGAAGAGAGGCCAATATGGGTGAGATATGCTCTCTCCTTCTAGTCCCCGTTAGTACTCTAGCTGCAGCATTTTGAATTAACTGAAGGCTTTTCAGGGAACTTTTAGGACAACCTGATAATAATGAATTATAATAGTCCAGCCTAGAGGAAATAAATGCAGTAATTAGTTTTTCAGCATCACTCTGAGACAAGACCTTTCTAATTTTAGAGATATTGCGTAAATGCAAAAAAGCAGTCCTACATATTTGTTTAATATGCGCTTTGAATGACATATCCTGATCAAAAATGACTCCAAGATTTCTCACAGTATTACTAGAGGTCAGGGTAATGCCATCCAGAGTAAGGATCTGGTTAGACACCATGTTTCTAAGATTTGTGGGGCCAAGTACAATAACTTCAGTTTTATCTGAGTTTAAAAGCAGGAAATTAGAGGTCATCCATGTCTTTATGTCTGTAAGACAATCTAGCAGTTTAACTAATTGGTGTGTGTCCTCTGGCTTCATGGACAGATAAAGCTGGGTATCATCTGCGTAATAATGAAAATTTAAGCAATGCCGTCTAATAATACTGCCTAAGGGAAGCATGTATAAAGTGAATAAAATTGGTCCTAGCACAGAACCTTGTGGAACTCCATAATTAACCTTAGTCTGTGAAGAAGATTCCCCATTTACATGAACAAATTGTAATCTATTAGACAAATATGATTCAAACCACCGCAGTGCAGTGCCTTTAATACCTATGGCATGCTCTAATCTCTGTAATAAAATTTTATGGTCAACAGTATCAAAAGCAGCACTGAGGTCTAACAGAACAAGCACAGAGAAAGGGAAACATAGGGAAACTTTTGCCAAGCACTACAATGCGGAGATATCTTCACAAATGCCACTTAAAACTTTGTTGTGCAAGCAAGAAGTCTTATGTCAACCTTGTCCAGAAGTGGCATCAACGTCTCTGGGCTGTGAGGTATCTGGGTGGGACCATTACACAGTGGAAACATGTACTATAGTCAAACAAATCAGTATTCCAGAGCTTTTTTGTTCAAAACTGTTGGCATGGTGGGTTAGTGGTTAACACTATTGCCTCACAGCAAGAAGGTCCTGGGATCGCTTCCCGCCTGGTGCTTTCTGTGTGGAGTTTGCATGTTCGCCCCGTTTCTATGTGGGTTTCTTCTTGGCACTTTGGTTTCTTTCCACAATCAAAAATATGCTTATCTGGGGTCTACCCCTTTCTCTACCCCTGACCAAGGCAACATTTTTATGTCTAGAGTTTGTCCCCGGGTGTTGGACTGTGGATATCCACTGCTCCTAGTAGCTGGATTGTGTCTAACTGTAATTACGATGAGTTAAATGCAGAGGACAAATTTCGTTGTATGCATGTACAATGACAATAAAGGCACTCCTATTCTGTTCTATTGTGCTGTGCACCAAAGATGAAAGGGCCATCCAGACTGCAATCAGCAGCAAGTCCAAAAGCCAGGGTCTGTCATGTTTCAGTCCCATAAGCAAATGTAATTTACACTTCTGTAATGGCAGCATTAATATAGAAAAGTACACTGTGATTTAGAGAAACATATGCTGCCTTAAAGATGACATCGGTTCCTGGGATATCCTTGTATGTTTCAACAAAACAATGCAAAATCACATTCTGCACACATTACAAAAGCTGCTTCCAATCCTGACCTGTCCCCAATAAAGAATGTGTGGAGAATTTTGAAATGTAAAAATGCAACAACCATGACCTCATACTGCTGCACACCTTAAGACATGTTTGCAGGGAGAATGGGACAAAGTAACAACCGAAACGTTGCATCGCTTGGTATCCGCACTGCTAAAACGTGTGAGAAAGAATAGCAACATTACAAAGTAGTAAATGCTTTAGTGTTCCATCTTTTTGAGAATGTGTTACAGGCCTTAAATGCAGGAATGGATGTATATTAGGAAATTAAATGAAGCTGATCACACAAAACACACTCACAGAAATATTTACCCTAACTTTTAAGATTTATGTAATTTTATTACATGACAGATTCCCATTTACTTTTTTTTTTAGATAATTTTAATACAAACTTACCAGTTATGTTACCTATACATAGGTAACATAATTATTATGCAACTCAAACAATATACTTTATGTATTTTAAGTAAATACTGTCATTATTATTGATTTAGAGTAATTATATTTTATTAATACTAAATACATAAAGCTGAGGATTATGCATTTCAAATAAATAGGATTAATGAATATGCATCATGTAAGGTTTATCTGGTAGGTTTGTATTAAAATTATCTAAAAAAAAGTAAATGGGAATTAGTCATGTAATAAAATTACATAAATCTCAAAAGTTAGGGTAAATATTTCTGTGAGTGCATGAAATATCTTGGGTTCATGCAGTTTGCAATGAAATAGAAGCCTAAATAAATGTATGAATCACTGCACTTTAAAAAAAAAAGTTTGCCCAACTTTTTCTCATCTAGGGTTGTATGTGAAGGAGATCCAAGCACTGTAGCACTGATGGAAGAAGGGTATGGACCACAATTCTGCTTTTCAGCCTCTCTCTCTCTTTCTGTGCAGGTTGCTCTCGCTTTTCTTGGGCATGAGATGTGAGCGGAGGTTTGAGCCCTCCTCAGACTTCTCAGTGATGACAGTCGGTGAGATCTGCTGATCCCATCTCCAGCAGGCCTCTGTAACCCGCTCTTTGTAACATTAGGCAAAAGCGTTAAATCAAAGTGTGGAGTCAGCCCAGTGTGTGTTTAACTTCCCCCTGCTCTTGTCACCAATGACCAGGGGCGGGCCGCCACGTGTCCTTGCCCTATCCCCCGGTGTCCTATCACTCCTTTATCTGTCCACAGGGCATGGCCGCTCTCGCAAAGACAACCACACATGCATGCTCAAGAAGGGTCCTTTTTTTTTATTCATCTCAACACCCACAGAGAAAATCAGATGTCCAAAAGCGTTCCCCTGCAGCACTTGTTTTATTCATGCGTGTACCCCAGACCTTTTTTTTTTCACCCTCATACTTAAATGTACAGCGATCATTATTTACATAGAGCAGAGTGCATTTTTTAAAAATGTATTTCTTCTCATAACAAAATGGGAAACCACCAGCAACAATCCCACCTCACATATGCTACAGAAATGTTTTTGGAAAACTGCAGCAAACTTATGTAGGACACTGACCTGTATTTCATTTTGAAGAGCAAAAAAGGAAAAAAAAAACATACTTTTTAAACTCTGGTGATCTTATGGGAAAACAATAACAGACAGTATGTTTATTTGCGATGAAGCTGCAGAGAAAAAAAAAAGAAAGAGCAACCATGCCAAGGGATTTTACCGACTCTGGAGAAGGGTACAACCAATATTCCCAAACCCATGCCAGGACTTGTGATTTCACTGTACACTCTTTTTTTTTTTTTCTTTTCTCTCCCCCTTTATGAAAGATGATCAAATCAAGCATGGTAGTGTGTTTCATCAGTCTGTTGGATGGTAAAGAGAGACTTTCAAAATAATCCCTTAAGTAGATGAGGGTTTTTATGTATTGCTTTTTTATTGTAAGATACAGCATGTTTCAAGATAGCGAGGAGAGGAGAGGGCAATTATGCTGAGATACCATCTCTGCGAATGGCAGGGCCCCTTTTTTTCTGGAGACCGTATCGCACGTCCGCACATCCGATCGAGCTGTGTTATTATTCAGCCTCTTGACAGGTCATATTTTGTCAAATGAAATGCTGAATTGCCTCATATTTGGCGCAGAAGCTGAAGTGATACATGTAAGTAGAATTAAATTACTCTATAGCATATTACAGCCTCGGTGGGATTGTGGCTGTTCCTCCATTTTTAATAAGTGCTTATTTCCCAGGGGGCCTTGTTGGGCACCGTGGGTCAACAGTGTCCAAGAGGGCAAAGCTTGTTCACCACATTCTGGAGCCCTTTAATTGCTTGAGGTTATGTGCGCTATTATCTTCTTTTTTCTCTTTCATTATGGAGGTGCAGAGGTTCGGATTGACCCGTCCTCTCAATTTTGAAAGCACTCGCTGTGTTTAGTGCACTTCAATTAAGCGTGCAGCCGAGACGCCGTGATGAGATTTATTTAATTAATTCTTTCATTTCTCTTTTGGACCATGCATATATATATATATATATATATATATATATATATATATATATATATATATATATATATATATATATATATATATATATATTTTTTTTTTTTTTAATTTTCCTTGGGTGTCTTTGGGTCCGCTCTTATTTATTCTGTTGTGATAATGTTACAACTGTAACGGCAATATTTTCGGCATTCCCAGGAGTGTTTGGTCTGACTCAAACATAATAACCCACGGCGGTGTCTGTCTGACTCTCAGCCATTCTCATTCCTGCTTGCAGCTGATGCCGTAACCCCGGCCCCTTCCCTGCAGGCTGTGCTGACGGCTGGCTCGGAGCAGCCACACAAACTACACGCACCGAAAAAGACCTGTAGACCCGCATTTGCATGAACACAAATGTTCACATACAAACACGCGCATGCATGCCAGTAGAAGGACTAACACGGTCCAGCTCGGGCTCATTCTACTTAATTTCCTCTATTTTTAGGAAATTTAGAACTAGGCTGTAGTAATAAAGTGCTCATGTAGAAAAAGGCCTATCGGTTCTCTTTTTAGCTGCCCTTAAAGGGAATGTGTCTCTGGGTCCTCCGCCTTTGAGGTTGTGGGCACGTGGGAACAGATCATGCAGTCATGAGGTCGCTGGACAGAGGTGTTTGGCGATGCTGACATCTTTGCAGGAAAACTAAAGTCCAAGTCTTTCAGGTCTTAGTGCTGCCTGGCTCTCTGTATGGCTGTGAGACTTTAGCCAGACTTTAGCGCCGCAGACGCAAAGCCCTCTGCATCACTGCAAACCCTCTTCGAGGCCCTCTCCCTAGCCTGGCATGCACCTCCTAAAAAATTGAAGCTACACATCGAAACGGCAGCGATAGCATGTGCTGTTGGTCACTTTTCCAGTTTCGCTCCATTTCCCATCACATTTAAAAGTTTTTGTAGCGCATTTCAATCATGGATCAAATAGCGGAACGTTTGGCGGAAGAACTCTGCAAATATGACCAACTATACAACATGGTGTTGGAAAAAGTGCAAAGATGTTCAAATGGCCAGCAATTCATTGAGAGAAACTGCACATGTTGTTGGTTTGGAGGTTGACAATTGTATAAAGAAGTGGAGGTCACTGAGGGACAAACTGATCCAGAATAAAAAAGACCAGCAGCAGCAGAGATATAGACGGCAAGAAAATCCCTGCCTTGTTCTTCACATTGCACTCCTTCCTATTATTTCAGCGGAAAATTTAATTGTGACACCCACCAATGTGATGTGAACTTGTGATGCCCACTTCAACATGATTGTGTGGCCACAGATTTATGGAGGTGTAGAAGCTTAAATCAGGCTTTAGATGCTAACCAGTGATGTAAGATGATGACGGGAGGTCTTTGGTACTAGGTCTGTTTGGAGGATCTTTAGGTACTGCTATGACTTTGTGTTATACAAGCTTCGGGAAACTAAGATGAGAAGCATCACTTGCATTGTGAGGGAGCATCAACTATGAGACTTCAGACATATGCACATAAATGCCTCAGTGTTGAGGACCCAAGCAGCTGGAGAAGACCACATGGATGGCCACATTTCACCTGTTGCAGCCGATTGATTATTTCTAGAGGTGGGCATGTACTAGTTGTCTGCCTGGGTAGTTGCCATCCAGGCCTCGGACCTGCACCGTAGTGTGGTGGATGGGGCAACATTTGGCACCAGCACATGCTCCCAAACTTGACTTGACTTGACTTGAAAGCGCACTCATGATACACATTTCATGCACAAAACATCTTATCTTAGGGTTCTTTTGCACCTATAATCCCTTTGGTCTGGAACCATGGACTGAAATGGGATGATTCCTAAGGAAATGAAAATATGTAACTCAAAGGCACGTGTGGGCACACTGTTTCCTCACTGTTCAGACATCCTGTGATTATGTTTTTTGTATACTGTATGTTGCAGCTGGAACTTCAGTAGTCTACTAAGCTCATTTAGTCCCTCCAAGTATTATTTTGTAAATTGCTGATGTGACGCTGTACTATAAACCGCTGAAAGCCTTTCTCTGTGAGTAATTTGGTTAACAACTCTACCTGCTTTTATGGGGTTTCACAAGCTGAACAAATTTTACTGAGGCACATCTGTATTCCACATCAACTGACAACTCCTGCAGAGACTTTGGATTGCAAAATAGAAATTATACAGTGTGTGGATGGTTCAGATGGTTGGACAGTTAGTTCAGATGCTGGATGTACTTTGCTGACGTACCCATCTAACAAAACATCTCAAACTGTGAAACAAATATCCTGCACACCCGTAGCAACAAGTCTCGAATGTGCGGTAGAAGACTTGAAACATATTTTTTAAATTTCCGATACCCGTTCCAGTAATTCTGACCAATATCAGAGTAACACCATTCTAAAATATCAGATTTGTGCACCCCTAGTTCTGACCATAAGGGATTTGTTCTACTGTCACCTGAAACTGGACCAGGTCCTGTCTTTTGAAGTGGAATGTACACTCACCGTTCACTTTATTAGGTACACCTATTCAGTTGCTTGTTGACACAAATAGCTAATCTGCCCATTACATGGCAGCAATTCAGTGCATTTAGGCATCTTACTGAAGTTTAAACCGAGCATCAGAATGAGAAAGAAAGGGATTTAAGTGACTTTCAACATGGCATAGTTGTTGGAGCCAGATGGGTTGGTCTGAGTATTAACTGTTGATCTACTGGGATTTTCATGCACAACCATCTCTAGAATATACAAAGAATGGTCTGAAAAAGAGAAGATATTCTGTGAGCGGCAGTTGTGTGGATGAAAATGTGTTGATGTTGATGTCAGAGGAGAATGGTTGAATGGGTATATCATGTAAATATGGAGCAACATCTCTGAGGAATGTTTCCAACACCTTGTTAAATATATGCCAAGAAGAATTAAGGCAGTTCTGAAAGAAAAGGGGGTAACCCGGTGTTGCAGACCAAACGGTCCCCCCTAAAAATCGGTCCGCCTTTTGCATCTGCGCATGTGTCATTTCAGACCACAGCAGCACGTCTGAGACGGAGTCTCTTCACCCAAAGCAATCAAATGGATTAATGTGATTATTAACCATCAGATGATGAAGGTACAACCTCTTAAATAATTCTAAAGTCAGTTTTAAGCAGAAACAAGGCCGTTTTAAGCAGAAACTTGGCAAAAGTCCGTGACGCTTTGAAATGGCCGACGTGCAGTGAACGCATCAGCTAGCAGCTCATTTAGCCGCGGTGCTCTGATCGCTTCATCTGTCTTATATGATGAAATAATGCTGAATTTATGTGGAAATGATTGTTGTACAAAAGCTTTAGTTATCTGTTGCTGAGATAGATGATGACTGGAGTGCAGTTTGAAGCAGAAACGAGGTTTTAATCTGTGAACCGCGGCTAATGACACTGAGCTATCACAACAAACAGGTCTTGGTCTGACAGAAAATGTGAAAACTCAACAACCAAATTTGAAGCTAACTTACACTATAGACACTGAGCAACATCCAGGAATTAGGAGTTAGACTGTAGCTTTCAACATGGCTTTGAACAGCGTCAAGGCATGAAAACAAAAACCAGAAAGTTTCTATTTAGTAATATTCCACAACTGAAATGTTTATTTGAAATAATGGCAAGTGGTTAGAAACTTTTTTGTGTTGATTTCGCTTCCTGTCATGCACATCGTTGAGTAGCGGACAAAAACTTTACCTGCATCAGCTGATTAAAATAAATGTAATGTTGTCTCACTGTTTCCAACCAGAAGGGGCAAAGTGTTCTTTATATCTTGTAAATGTTGGTCCCAGACACCAACTTCAACCATGTTTGATGGACAGGCTAACGTGTAAACCGAAATAATGTTGGAAATAGTTAGCTAGCTCCAGTGAAGGAAGATGCTGTGGCTAGCATAGCCTAGCTTGTTTACTGCGGCGTTAGCAATAGACTCTAAACTATGTGTCAACAGACATTTATGTTACAATGTTTGCAAGATACATGTTGTTATGTCACACAGCCTTACATAGAATGTTAATAACCGGTATTTGCTTTGGTTCTTGCCAATTTGGAAATAATCTTAAAGTGAAAACCAAAACATCAAAATACTGATTCATCTCGGAATGGACACATTTTTTATTAACAGCAGGACACTTTTTTCTTAGATGATCAATAGAAATGTGTTGTGTGGGCCGCCAGAAGAGGAGGTACTGCTGGCCCACCACCAGAGGGCGCCCTGCCTGAAGTGCGGGCTTCAGGCACGAGAGGGCGCTGCCGCCACGGACACAGCCGGGAGTGACAGCTGTTACTCATTACTTCCTGACAGCTGTCACTCATTCTTCATCACCTCACTCCATAAAACCCAGACGTCATCTCCACCTCATCGCCGAGATATCGTACTTCATTGAAGGTAATATCCTCAGCCGTTTTGTGTTACAATATATCTGTATATTGTGAGTGTTTGCAGGAGTACCGGTTCCTCTTTCTGTGGAAGCTGAGTGAGTGCAGGACAGCACTCTTTTCCCTTGAGGAATCACTGCGGTACTCATCACATATTGAGTGAGAGGTGGAGGTGGCATTCCCACCGTTGTTGTTGCTGGGTGTACACACACCCACACTTGACTGTCTTTGTTCTCGCCAGCAGTACCAGATCCGACAGTCGGAGACGGTGATCACCTGGGAATTCGGGACTTGGCGGCTCCAGTATTCACCAGGTTCGGTGGTGGCGGAAATCGTGTGGTTCCAGCCCTTCTCAGGACAGACGTCTTCTATCCTTGAGCCTGCCCACACGTGGTTCAACAACCCCTCCCACCATCCCCTGAAGCATACATAAGCGCTCCTGAGCCGTACGGAGGTTGTGTGGAGACGTGCGCGGACTTTCTTATGCAGTGTTCGCTCGTCTTCGCACAACGTCCCGTCATGTACGCGTCAGATGCCAGTAAAATAGCTTATGTGATAGCTCTGCTTCGGGGTAAAGCACGCGCCTGGGCTACTGCGCTCTGGGAACAGAACTCACGGTTGTTATCAGCATACACTGGGTTTGTGGGGGAGTTCAGAACAGTGTTTGATCACCCTAACAGAGGAGAGACCGCTTCAACTGTGCTGCTGTCAATGAGACAGGGACGCGAGAGCGCAGCCGCTTATGCAGTCAACTTCCGCATCGCGGCTGCGAGGTCCGGCTGGAATAACGTTGCGCTCCGCACCGCCTTCATAAACGGACTGTCGTTGGTTCTGAAGGAGCAGCTGGTAGCTAAGGAGGAACCGCGGGATTTAGATGGGCTTATCGATCTCGTTATACGGTTAGACAATCGGTTGGAGGAACGCCGTCGGGAGCTAGTCGAAGGACGTGACCGGATACGCGCCGCCCCTCTCCCTTCCGGGTTCGAAAAGGGGCCGCCCTCCCCACGCTCCACAGCCGCAGCGCTTTGTGGGGCAACAGCTCCCCCTGCTGACGTTGTTAGGGAAACGCACAGGGCCAAAATGAGGAGGCTGATCCGCGGGGAGTGTTATCTCTGCAGCTCAAAGGAGCACATACAGAAAAACTGCCCCAAACGGCCAAACGACAACACTCGCCCTTAGAGACTGGGCTAAGGGGGGTCAAAACATTCAAGTGAGACACACACAGATTGCCACACGACTCCCAGTCACAATCCTGAGCGGGGATTTAACCCTTCAAGCCCCAGCACTGGTGGACACGGGGTCAGAAGGGAATCTGCTAGACAGCAGATGGGCAAGGGAGGTAGGGCTCCCTCTGGTGGCGCTTCCTTCGCCATTGCAGGTGCGGGCACTAGATGGCACCCTCCTCCCTTTACTCACACACAAGACACAACCAGTAACTCTGGTGGTGTCTAGAAACCATCGGGAGGAGATTGAGTTTTTTGTAACTCCTTCTACCTCCCGCGTGATTTTGGGCATCCCATGGATGTTGAAGCACAATCCCCGGATTGATTGGCCGCCTGGGGTGGTGGTTCAGTGGAGCGAAACCTGCCATCGGGTGTGTTTAGGATCCTCGGTTCCTCCCGGTTTACAGGCTAAGGAGGAGGTCAAAGTCCCTCCCAATCTGACGGCAGTGCCGGTTGAGTACCACGATCTTGCTGACGTCTTCAGCAAGGATCTGGCACTCACCCTTCCCCTGCACCGTCCGTACGATTGTGCCATTGATTTGGTTCCAGGCGCTGAGTTCCCGTCCAGCAGGCTGTACAACCTCTCACGACCTGAGCGCGAATCAATGAAGACCTACATCCGGGACTCATTAGCTGCCGGGTTGATCCAGAACTCCACCTCCCCGATGGGGGCAGGTTTCTTCTTTGTGGGCAAGAAAGATGGCGGACTCCGTCCATGCATTGATTACAGGGGGAATGACATTACGGTTCGCAATCGATACCCGTTGCCATTGTTGGATTCCGTGTTCACCCCCCTGCATGGAGCCAAAATCTTTACTAAGCTGGATCTTAGAAATGCGTATCACCTGGTTCGGATCCGGAAGGGAGACGAATGGAAGACGGCATTTAACACCCCGTTAGGTCACCTTGAGTACCTGGTCATGCCGTTCGGCCTCACCAACGCCCCCGCGACGTTCCAAGCCTTGGTTAACGACGTCTTGCGGGACTTCCTGCACCAATTCGTCTTCGTATATCTGGACGATATTCTCATCTTTTCTCCGGATCCTGAGACCCATGTCCAGCATGTACGTCAGGTCCTGCAGCGGTTGTTAGAGAACCGACTGTTTGTGAAGGGCGAGAAGTGCGAGTTTCACCGCACGTCTTTGTCCTTCCTGGGGTTTATCATCTCCTCTAACTCCGTCGCCCCTGATCTGGCCAAGGTTGCGGCGGTGAGAGATTAGCCCCAACCAACAAGCCGTAGGAAGCTGCAACAGTTCCTCGGCTTCGCTAATTTCTATAGGAGGTTCATTAAGGGCTACAGTCAGGTAGTTAGCCCCCTGACAGCCCTGACCTCTCCAAAAGTCCCCTTCACCTGGTCGGATCGGTGCGAAGCCGCGTTCAAGGAGTTGAAACGACGGTTCTCTACTGCGCCAGTTTTGGTGCAGCCCGACCCTAGCCGCCAGTTCATGGTTGAAGTGGACGCCTCTGACTTAGGGATAGGAGCCGTGCTGTCCCAGAGCGGAGAGACCGATAAGGTTCTTCACCCGTGTGCCTACTTTTCTCGCAGGTTGACCCCGGCTGAACGGAACTATGACGTCGGCAATCGAGAACTCCTTGCGGTGAAGGAGGCTCTTGAGGAGTGGAGACACCTGTTGGAGGGAGCGTCTGTGCCGTTCACGGTTTTCACTGACCATCAGAACCTGGAGTATATCAGGACCGCCAAGCGGCTGAACCCCAGGCAAGCCCGCTGGTCACTGTTCTTCGGGCGTTTTGACTTCCGGATCACCTATCGCCCCGGGACCAAGAACCAGAGGTCGGATGCCTTGTCCCGGGTACACGAAGAGGAGGTCAAAACTGCACTGTCGGATCCACCGGAGCCCATCCTGCCGGAGTCCACTATCGTGGCCACCCTCACCTGGGACGTGGAGAAGACCGTCCGGGAGGCCCTGGCACGGAGCCCGGACCCAGGAACAGGTCCGAAGAACCTTTTGTACGTCCCACCAGAGGCCAGAGCTGCAGTCTTGGACTTCTGTCACGGTTCCAAGCTCTCCTGTCATCCAGGGGTGCGAAGGACCGTGGCAGTTGTCCGGCAGCGCTTCTGGTGGGCGTCTATGGAGGCCGACGTCCGGGAGTATATCCAGGCCTGTGCCAGGGGCAAGGCAGACCATAAAAGGTCCCAAGGACTTCTCCAGCCATTACCGGTGCCTCATCGCCCCTGGTCCCACATCGGCCTGGATTTCGTCACGGGCCTCCCGCCGTCCCAGGGCAACACCACCATCTTCACGATAGTGGACCGATTCTCCAAGGTGGCCCACTTCGTGGCCCTCCCGAAGCTCCCAACAGCCCAGGAGACAGCAGACCTCCTGGTCCACCACGTCGTCCGTCTGCATGGGATACCCACCGACATCGTCTCTGACCGTGGTCCCCAGTTCTCCTCACACGTCTGGAGGAGCTTCTGCAGGGAACTGGGGGCCACCGTGAGTCTCTCGTCCGGGTACCATCCACAGACGAACGGACAGGCAGAGCGGGCCAACCAGGAACTGGAACAGGCCCTCCGCTGCGTAACATCCGCGCACCCGACGGCCTGGAGTAACCATCTGGCCTGGATCGAGTATGCGCATAACAGCCAGGTGTCTTCTGCCACTGGCCTCTCCCCATTTGAGGTGTGTTTGGGGTACCAGCCCCCATTATTTCCCGTGGTGGAGGGAGAGGTCGGTGTGCCCTCGGTCCGGGCCCATCTTCGGAGGTGCCGTCAGGTGTGGCACACCGCCCGTTCTGCCTTGTTGAAAGCCCGGACGAGGGCCAAGACCCATGCAGACCGCTGGCGGTCCCCGGCCCCTGCATACCAGCCCGGGCAGGAGGTGTGGTTGTCAATGAAGGACATCCCCCTGCAAGTACAGTCTCCAAAATTGATGGACAGGTTCATCGGCCCCTTCCGTATCCTCAAAGTCCTCAGCCCTGCCGCGGTGAAGCTCCAGCTCCCAGCTTCACTGCGGATCCACCCGGTCTTCCATGTTTCCAGGATCAAACCTCACCACACCTCACCCCTCTGTGCTCCCGGTCCGGCGACGCCTCCTGCCCGGATCATTGACGGGGAGCCGGCTTGGACAGTGCACCGGCTCCTGGACGTCCGTCGAATGGGCCGGGGGTTCCAATATCTGGTGGACTGGGAAGGGTATGGACCCGAAGAACGCTCCTGGGTGAAGAGGAGCTTCATCCTGGATCCGGCCCTCCTGGCCGACTTCTACCGCCGACATGCCGACAAACCTGGTCAGGCGCCTCCTGGCGCCCGTTGAGGGGGGGGTCCTGTTGTGTGGGCCGCCAGAAGAGGAGGTACTGCTGGCCCACCACCAGAGGGCGCCCTGCCTGAAGTGCGGGCTTCAGGCACGAGAGGGCGCTGCCGCCACGGACACAGCCGGGAGTGACAGCTGTTACTCATTACTTCCTGACAGTTGTCACTCATTCTTCATCACCTCACTCCATAAAACCCAGACGTCATCTCCACCTCATCGCCGAGATATCGTACTTCATTGAAGGTAATATCCTCAGCCGTTTTGTGTTACAATATATCTGTATATTGTGAGTGTTTGCAGGAGTACCGGTTCCTCTTTCTGTGGAAGCTGAGTGAGTGCAGGACGGCACTCTTTTCCCCTGAGGAATCACTGCGGTACTCATCACATATTGAGTGAGAGGTGGAGGTGGCATTCCCACCGTTGTTGTTGCTGGGTGTACACACACCCACACTTGACTGTCTTTGTTCTCGCCAGCAGTACCAGATCCGACAGTCGGAGACGGTGATCACCTGGGAATTCGGGACTTGGCGGCTCCAGTATTCACCAGGTTCGGTGGTGGCGGAAATCGTGTGGTTCCAGCCCTTCTCAGGACAGACGTCTTCTATCCTCGAGCCTGCCCACACGTCACCTTTGTAATTTGACTGTAATCATATTCTGAGATTGTCTGTATATTCGTTGTGCACATTTCACAACATTAAATTGTTCCTTTTTGGCTCATCTATTGACCGTTCATTTGCGCCCCCTGTTGTGGGTCCGTGTCACTACACTTTCACAACAAAATGTGGGCCTTTGAGGAATTTAACATGAAATAACAAATAAAGCTCAATCTGTATCTAGCTACAAATCTGATCAACTCTTTTGTGACACAATGTCTTGCTGCCCACCTAATTTCAGTGAGATCTGTTCATGTGTTCTTGAGATATCCTGCTAGAAATCAAACCGACAGACAGACAGACTGGGCTGTAAAATTTACTCCCTTGGTGGAGGTAATTATTGAACGATACACTGCAGAAGCTTGAAATGTTGTTTCGTGGAAACAACAAAAGTTGTTGCAAAGTTGCGTTCGGAGACCAGTTCAGTGGCAGTGCCCGTTTAACTTTAAAGAACAGCGCTTGCAGGCAAACATTTCTCTGTAAAGGATTTCACAGCACAGCACGATGGCGTCAGAAGGGGATTTGATCACTTTTACCTGCGCTGACAAGTTACCCCTTCAGTTCAAATGGAGCAAAAAACGAGGGACTGATCAATATAAATGCAGGTGTTTGGAGAGATGCATGCGGATTGATCAGTAATAGTGCCATAACTAGGGAAAAAAAAGAAGAAATCATAGGAAAGAAAGTGAAAAGTTAAGTAGGACACTGTCAGGGATTCCCTGGGCACGAGTCTTGGAAAAACTGCACGGCACAAATGAAAAAGAACAGAGGAGAGCTGGTTGGGGAATTCAAAAAAGAATAATTAAAAACTCAAATCGGGTTCTTAACTGTGAGAAAGAGAGAGAGAAAGAAGAGAGAGAGTGGGTTTTTTAAATCCACCAACAAGAATACACTTGGATGATAACCGCCGCACCCGTAGGCTATTAAAATATTAACCACCGCTGTCCGAGCTGGGACTTTCCAAGCGGTACTGAGCGGTATCCTCCCTGGATACTGGGCCTGAGAGAAAGGCTCCCATTCGCTGCCCTGTGGGAGGCTCAGGCTTGCATGAGGAAGTGTTTTAATGTTTTTCAGATGCGTGGCTCGCTGAGAGAGTTTTGACAAGGCAGCTATAGCTGAGTGTGATTTAAAGGTACGCACACAGGGAACCAGGTACCGGCGCTGACGGCCTGCTTAGACATCACGTGCCTTTCGAGTGAAAAAATAATTAATAAAAAAATCCCCTTGTGTGCAGAACAAAACTTGCATTTCCTTCAGTTTAAATTATTACAATATCAAAGAAAAGCTATAATGTTGTTGCAGCCTGCTATCGCTCACTTAGCTCACTTTTTTCCCACACACAATCAAACCTCTGAGCATTGTGTTCACTTTGGACAACTTATATGCAAGAAATTCTTTGAAAAATTAGGAAGATATTCTTTGAAATTCAACATGACAGTCATAGTGGGGATTAAAAATCTGGCATACTTTCAACACTCAGCAAAATAATGCCTTGTTCCGTCCTGGCATTTCCTGTCCTAGTGCATGGTTGTGAGACATGATTCCTTATCAGTGACCCAAGGCAACAACTAGAAATCTTTGTTACTATATTTGGAGGATGCTTTGGTACTGGTGGAATGACTCTATGTGACTCATGTCATTCTCGGACCATCACTTGTATTGCAAGTTTGAACATTAGCTCCAATAAGTTGTGCTTTTTTCAGCTTCTCCCTTTTTGCACAAGGTTGCCACAGCAAATCCAATATGGATCTGCATGTTGATTTGGCTCAACTCCTGACGCAACTCTGCATTACATGGGGAATGGGTATGGGTGGTCTTGAACAGGGAACCTTCTGTTAAGGCCAAGGTCCTTAATTCCCAAGTTGCTCCCGGTATGTAGTGAGCGCCTTGTATGGCAGCACCCTGACATTGGTGTGTGTGTGCCTTTGTGAATGTGAGGCATAAGTGTAAAGCACTTTGAGCGTCTGGTGCAGATGGAAAAGCGCTTTATGAATGCAGTCCATTTTAACTACTTAGCCACCACGCTGCCCAACATTAGGTCCAGTAAGTAGGCATTGATTGAAATGTTTATTTTGACTATCAAGGCACAAAAATAAATAACAAGAATAATAACAACAATAATAATTGTTGTTATTTATTGAGGTGATGGTCTCATGGTTAAGGCATTGGGCTTGAGACCAGAAGATCATCGGTTCAAATCCCAGCCTAACTGGAAAATCACTAAGGGCCCTTGGGCAAGGTCTTTAATCCCCTATTGCTCCCGGTGTGTAGAGAGCGCCTTGTATGGCAGCACCCTCACACCGGGGTGAATGTGAGGCATCATTTGTAAAGCGCTTTGAGCATCTGATGCAGATGGAAAAGCGCTATATAAATGCAGCCCATTTAATAATATAAAATACTATCTGGGGTACCCGGCGCTGCCCGGGTTAACCTGTTTTAGACATAAGCCAAATGCCAATCATTTTAATCAAAACAATTGCCCAACATTTGTTCTTGTAATGCTGATGTCTTATACATATAATAGTTAATGGGCTAAAGTTTATCCAGCAGAACTATAAGAGGTGGAAATACTTAAAAGACAAACACATTTGAAGTCCTCCATGCAGACTTTGTTTTGCAATCAAATTTATAACAAAATTAAACACAAAAGGTAGGTAACAGTAAATGTAAATATCAATGAATCAAAACTGAGGTAGTGGTGTATTACACTGTTTTTACATTGCAATTTTACAAACATAAAATGAATGTATTCAGACAGGAAGGCAAACTGGGTTGTACAGGACAGTCAGGTGTTTAACAGTTGAGAACATAAAGTAGCTGAAGGAAGGGATTAAATAAACAGAGATGGCCAACACATATACAGGGCTGGAAATTTGAATCTGCCTGGTCATACCCACAGCCTCACCCTAAGCATGTTGTTGTTTTGCTGAGTGTGCTGTAGCTGTGCTGTGCTGAGTGTGGTGTAGAAAGGGATTAAATAAACAGAGATGGCCAACACATATACAGGGCTGGAAATTTGAATCTGCCTGGTCATACCCACAGCTGGCTATTTTGGGGTAATTTTCAATTCAACTTTTAAAAAAATGGTACCAGTTTGTTCCCCATGTCACGAGGATTCAGAATATATATAGTTTTTAGGGCTACATATTATAGTTTGGGAGTTTATCCCGGACAGACAGACAGACATAGCCCTTTATGTATATAAAGAAAACCATAATCGATGGATATTTGAAAAGGAGTGAGAAGAAGTAAAACTTACTTACTCTCACCCCTTGTCCTTGAGTAAATAACATAATTAACTTACACATGATATATGCATTAATACATATAAACATACACCCATAATAGTACATTCATCCATCAGCACATGTATAGTCCCACATATAAATCCACATGTACAATATAAACATAATACACAGAAACACCACAAAAAAAGACTAGCAAAGCTAGCCAAAGCAAGGAAAGAAACAAATTGAGTAGAAATAACCACAAAACAACAATAAATAAATACAAATAATAACTAGACATTTGCCCCAAAATGATAGACATACCTGATATTAATAGCATAATGCAACACGTTTCTTTTGGCTTTACCCATAGTTACTGAAGGCAGATCCCCAGTTTGAAATTCTACAAGTTTTATACCAGAACCCCTTCCTGACACAACGCCAAATGGACAAGGTGGGGAAGGGTTCACTAGTCCAAAGGTTCAGTAGTCTGTAGGTCCACTAGTCCAAAGGTTCAGTAGTATGTGTGTGTATTTACTCCAAATTAAGCCAAATATCGCAATTGACAGTCACCTGTGAAGGTTGGATAATTGCCATTTGAATTAAATGCCAAAGTCTTAATTACGGAATATTGTAGATGACATTGACATTATACGGTGCATCTTTGTAATGTTAGATAATATCTGTGCTAATTCTTTATTTTATGTTAGCTATCAAGTATTTGTGTTATTTGTTTGGAAGTTCTGAGAAATATAAGTTTTAAGTTTTACTTCATCATATGTCCAAGTTTCAGACACAGGGAGAGCTCCCCCTGTTGGTGAGAGCCAATAACATTAGAAATGTGAGACTAATTGTTAACACCCACATTGTATAAAAGTGTTATACAAACTACTTCGGGGACCTTTTCACAAGATGGACACTGTCTGTGAGGCCCGGTCCAGTTTTCATTGTGACCTTTAATAAATCCAAAATGAGAGATACAATGGTTTGGTTCTTGGAAATTACATAAAGAATCGGGCAGAAATTACAGTAACCAGCAAAGTTAAAAACAAAGTGACGTGTTGTTTATTAAAGAAACATTCACTCTTGCATCACAAATAATGCCTCACATTGGGGTGAATGTGAGGCATTATTTTTAAAGCGCTTTGAGCGTCTGATGCAGATGGAAAAGCGCTATATAAATGCAGTCCATTTAGATGAAAGAAATGTCTTTTTAATTGAAACAAAAAGCACGTGTAAGTATGTAGCTATTAGCGCATCCTACTGAAACTCACACACACTCATCTTCAACCACTTTGTCCAATCAAGGGTCACGGGGAGCTGGACCTATCCCAGCAGTCATAGAGCGCGAGGCGGGGTACACCCTGGACAGGATGCGAGTCTGTTGCAGGGACAAACAAACACATTCACACCTACTCACACACCTATGGACAATTTAAAGATCCCAATCCACCTAACCTGCATGTCTTTGGATGTGGGAGGAAACCGGAGCACCCGGAGGAAACCCACGCGAACACAGGGAGAACATGCAAACTCCACACAGAAAGGCTACTGGTGGGAATTGAACCCATGACCTTCTCGCTGTGAGGCAACAGTGCTGCCCCCTACTGAAACGTGTCATCAAAATGTATTAATTTACTGAGGCGAACCTTCGGACTAGTGGGATGTTCCAGACAAGGAGAATGGGCAGGGTGGGCTGAGAACCTTGGGCCTTCTTACTGTGAGAGCGGTAACCGCTGTGCCACCATCAGGACAGGTGTGGGAACGTACAAATATGAAAGACATTTTTATTTGTTTAATTTAATGACTACACACCGTACTTTGGCAATCACAGCTCTGTCTCAAAGGCAGAGGACCCGGAGACATGCATGTGCCACCGTGCAAATAATAGTGTAGCCATAAATATATGTTATAAGCATTCATAACATTTTAACTTAATTTTTCAATTTTGTTCAAAAACATGCAGTTTTGTGTTGATTTAGAGCTTACCGCCACCCTCCCCACACACAAATATTTCCTTTTTTAGCAGTTTTTAAAATATGTGGATTTCCCTCATGATGTATGATGCAATTGTCAAAGATTATTACAGCACTCAAAGGCTTGATTAATTTCAGTTTTTATAATTTGACTGAAATTGTAAGAGACTAAACTTGTCTTTTAACATTTGAAAATGCATGTGATCTTACTGCAAAAGATAGGACACATGAAAGATTACAAATTGCTCGTTAAATGAAGTGAACGTGTTGACATGTGAGTCGCATTTTGGCTCAAAACCAGAACGCTTCCTTCTTTTCAGTGCAATGACTGATGCGTCCAATAGCCTGCAATTGCCTGAAGCTTATTACACTCATAATGTATAAGCAGATACTTAGTGGGTGTATATCTAAATCATTTAGTGGGGCTTCATTTAAGGGAACACATGGCGAGGAGCGCACTCTTATCTCAAACAGTGCAATTGTGGCGGTTTTATTGACTCTAACAGATAACAGCAATTATTTCTCCGAGTGTGCTTTCTGGTCTCTGCCAAATGTAAGCTGGCAGATTATTAAAAAGACAAGCGGTCTCTTTGATACTGAGACAAAATACAAGGGGGTATTTTTAGCAAAATAGAAAGGGGTTGCCAGCTTTGTTCAGGTGAAATTTCTGCACGTGGGATAATGCGCGTCCGTGCTCTTCTCGGATCTTGAAAGTCACAGATTACAATACGCCGAAAAAGTCATCGAATATTCAGAGTGATGGGCGCTTGAATGTTTCATGAGATTACAGAATCACTGCGAGTATTACGGCATTGGTTTTAAATTGCTGAAGTAGCTCAAAGTTCATTCCAAGGGTGAAGATTACGATCTTTTATTCCCCAAATTGGACGCGTCTATCCGTCCTTGTCGAGTGCTGCTGCTGTCCTGTCTTTCCTTGAATTTTTTTTTTTTTTTTTTTTTTTTTGCACGTTCCCCGTCTCCCTTGTAATGCCGCATCTCTCCATGGAATTAGCGGCCTGTCTGGCTGGGAAGCAGATGGGACAGATGAGGATGGCAGGGATTGGCTAATCCCTAATCTGCTGTCTCCCTGCCACTCTGGACCACAGAGGAGAGAGAGAGAGAGAGAAAGAAAAGAGAGAGGGTGATGGAGCCAGCTAGATGGAGCCAGCTGTCAGATGGAGAGTCTTTCATGGTCCTGCGCACACAACAGCTGCACAGGGCCCGCCTGCACGGCTCTGCATTATTAAGCATCTTTTTAGTTGGTTCCAGATGCAGACCTAGCTGTGTTTACGCAGGCTTTGTGCTTTCTTGCTTCCCCCATCCTGCTCTCCACCTCCATTTCCTACTCCGCCATCCGTCAGTTCCATGTTTCCTCGCTGCCGTGCAAGCACGATGTGGCCGCAACCGTTTCACTTCTGTCATGTGTCTCCGCTTAAGTGGACTAATGTTCAAGCGCATGACCTCTGCACCCAGAGGTAGCATTAGCATTACAGTTCAGCCTTATTTCCAGTCTGACGATGAGGATTTTTGAATCATTTAAACATGTGGGGACTTTTGCAAGAGTGAATTTCTTCCCCCTTCTTTTTTTTTTGGGGGGGGGGGGGGTTGGAGGAAATTAAATTAAAGTGGCGGTGTAGCTGTGCCAAACGTTACCTACTCGCATGAAAAGAAATCTTTTGCCGTAGAACTGTAATGGCAGAGAAGTAAAATGTAATTACAACATAATTAAATGGTTTCATCGCTGTAATTACATACCATTTAATGTGCTGGTGTCATTACATGACTGTACACGTCTGCATATAGAATGTGCAAACAGCCGTAGTTGTTTAGACACGAAAGCACAAGTGCATACAAAGTCGCGCGCACGCGCTGCCGCACAGTGACAGTCGCATATTCACACAGCAACCTTTTGCAAAAAGCCAGGCTTTGAGAGGGCTAATCTGCGCCGCCGTTTCCCGTCTCTTGTCAAGTTCAAGAGGGTTAACAAATCTTTACCTCCAGAACAGCCCTCCTCTTCCCCCTTTCATGTCCACATTTGTTCGCTGTATGTCCAAAAATCTACAGAGGCCTGTCCCGATTCAGTTGGGATTGGTTTAGCTGAAGAGCTGGAGGCTTTTCAGTTGCTGGCATCTGTTGTTCCTCTTCCCAGAGCTGCTGGCAGTCAGTTAATGGCCATGCTTGGGACCCAGAGAGAGAGAACAGTGGCTGATTTCCCCATAGCCATTGCACCAATCCCGGCACACCACCAACTGCAGATGAGCCACCAGCAGCTAGAAACACTCAGGCTAATGCGCCGCTTCTCTGAGAGTTTAGGGCAGATGTTCTGCTCTGTTTTTTCTCTCAGAGAACTCAAACCCTGTCAAGCTTGCCTTTTGATTTACACTACACTTTACTGCTCAGGTGGTTCACTCAGAGACACAGAGCAACATCATTTAAAGGCAAATCTTCTTCTTATTATTATTATTATTTTTAAAGTGGGTTCAATTAACTACATTTATTTTACATGAGTGGGCAATCACACTGGGCAGCACGTTTTTAGTTGCACAGTCTAGAAAATGGGAGGACCTGAACATCCAGTGTTGCACGTCCACAACTAATGGATGATCATTCTGGAGATAATCATCATATATGCAAAAATATCTAACACAAAGATAAATATAGTAAGTCCCTTCAGCTGCTCCCTTGTTTGCACTCGGGGTCACCACAGCAAATCCAAGGTGGATCTGCATGTTGAATTGGCACAGGTTTTACGCCAGATGCCCTTCCTGACGCAACTCCACATTACATGGAGAAATGTCCCTTACCAAAAAGTAGTATATGCAAGTATGTTTCAAGTATACTTCCAGTTTACTTTTTATATACTTATCAGTGCTATTTTTTGGTAAGGGGTGGCAGGGGTGGGATTTGAACCTGGAACCTTCTGAACTGAAACCAAGCACATTAACCATTTGGCCACCACCCCTGCTCAACACAAAGATAAATAATTTTGTAAAATCAATAAGGTAGCAGGCTAATGCTGCCTAATGATATTAGCAGCACATAACAGCTTGTTTTGAGCCAGCAACATGATGACTTGGCTAATTAGTTTGTATCAACTCAGCTTGCACCGCCACCTACCTCAGTCATGTAACAATAATAAATTTCTTGTAATTGCATTATTTGGATTATCTAGTATGACAGCCAACTACAAACTGTATCCATCTGTTTTTCAGAGTTTTCATTGTTTGTTTTTTTATGAGGCAGCAGAATAACAAAAGCATTAAGTTTCAAGGCTAGCTATAGCTGCTGCTTGATGGGACCTTGGGCCTGTTCTCAAGACATGACAGCTTGTGACTGGTTGCTGATATAAATTCATGTATCATTTCCACTGGCATTCAACTCAACATAATATCTGTGTTTGAATGATTTCATGGCAAACGTGAATTGAAATTTGCTACAAATTTTTCTATCTGAAACATCAGTGTGACATTAATACAATGTCAAGAGCAGCATTGTGCTGGTGCTACTCCAATTTCAGATCTGCATTTTTAAACAAGAGCAATCTGAGATTTCTGACGTCCGCCAATCCAGATCCGGATCACCTCCAAAATTCGTGGAGTCTTCCATGCCCTAATATCTATCTGTGGTGCAAATTTGGTGAGAATCCGTGAAGTAGTTTTGACGTAATCCTGCTAACAGTCAGACAAATGAATAAATAAATAAAATGCTGAGGATTTTATTATGTCCTTGGCGGATGTAATAACTGTCAAAGTGCCTCAATGGATTCTGGGAAAAATTGTGTAAAAATATTTCCATTCTTGATATTAAATCAATCAATCAGTCAATCAATGTTTATTTATAGAGCCCTTTACAACACTCAAGGTGACCAAAGTGCTTTACAGTAAAATAAAAACAATATAGAATAAAAAATTAAAAACACATTAAAACAATTACAAGACAAGAAAACACAATAGAAGGTAAAGTGTCAGTGTGTTACTCAGTGTTAAAAGCCAGCCTGAATAAATAGGTTTTGAGCCTCGACTTAAAAAGACCAACATCAGTTATAGAACGCATATCAGAGGGCAGTTTATTTCAGAGTCTGGGCCCAGCAACAGAGAAGGCCCGATCTCCCCAGTGCTTGGACTTGGTTCTGGGGACTTCCAGTAGCAACTGATTGGTGGACCTCAAGGCTCGGTCTGAGTTGCGAACATTCAGAAGTTCGGACAGATAAGATGGGGCAAGGCCATTTAGGGCTTTAAAAACAAACAGTAAAATTTTGAATGCAAAGAATAAAGGACTGGTGTGATGTGCTGACATCGCGGTGTATTTGTTAAAAAATGGGCCGCCGCATTTTGCACCAGTTGAAGACAATTGAGACAGCACTGGGAAACTCCAAAATAAAGTGCATTACAGTAGTCTATTCTCGAGCTTATAAAAGCATGAATAGTTTTCTCAAGGTCTACGCGATTTAAAACACTTTTTGTTAAAAGATGCAGTTGATAAAAATTTGTGCTAACCACACTGTCAATGTTTATTAAATCTTAAAGTGCCATCAAATAGTACTCCAAGGTTTCTCACATCAGATTTAAAGTGAGACGACAACAAGCCAAAATCAGAAGTTACTGAGTGTGCAGACCTTTGAGTTTGGTCTGCTTGAGGTTTCTTCCTCAGAGGGAGTTTTTCTTACCACTGTTGCTCTGGGGGTTGGTAATGTTAGACCTTACTTGTGTAAAGCGCCTTGAGGCAACCTTGTTGTGATTTGGCGCTATATAAATGAAAATAAATTGAAACTGAAATTGAAACTGAGTCACCAAACAAAATAAAATCAGTTTTATCCTCGTTTAGATGGAGAAAATTCTGTGCTAACCACAGTTTACATTAACAGTGCCGTCCATTAGATGTTTGGTGTTAAATAACAATAAAAATATGGTGTCATAACTGTATTAATAATTGTACAACATTCAAAGTTTTAAAAAATGACATAACTAATTATAAAGTACTATTTTAGCAGCATAGTTTTGAATGAAAACTATAGCAGCACAGCAGCCTGGCATGTAGGCTATAAATTCACTTTCAGTTTCCAAAATGCTCCTCGATTCACTTGGATGGACCTACAACCAATGAAACATGACTTACATTTGAGGATGCAATAATGTTAACGAATTGAATGATTAGATAAAGCTAACAAGATACAACTAACATAATATGACAACTTAGCTGATAAAAAAGAAATGGCAAGTATTATCACAGTCTGTGTGTATTGATGTTATTACTTCATAAACTCAGTGCTTGTTATTAACTTCCATAACTATAGGTACCCTAGGTACAACATTATATAGCTTGTAGTTACATATAATAAACAGATCTTTGGTACGGCCAAGTCTTACCATTTTCAGTATGGTGAACGTAATCCTTAACAAGTCCAATAAGGTGTTGTTGGAAAATGTTGGAGATTAAGCAGCCAAGACTCTGGGCTACCAATTTAAAGCTGGCAATGCCTGCTGTAATATCTGCTGCAGACATTAGTGGTTCTGCCTTATTGTGGACCCGGAACTGCATGACAGTGATTCTGTTGCTTTGCAGACTCCCAAGCTGGATGTTAGCTTTTCAGCTTCATCAAGGACCCTGACCTGCATGTCAGTGACTACACGTCATTGTGGACTCCAAGCTGCGTGGCAGTTTTTCCGCTTCACTGCTGATCTCGACCAGCATGGCAGTGATTAAGCCTCATCATGCAACCTGAGTTCCATGGCAGTGATTGCTCCTTATTGTGTTCCCACGAGCTGCATGGCAGTGGTTGCAAATTTGGTTTGCTGCCAACAGAGTAATAAGAAAAGCAACTGTGTTTTTTCTGTGCCGCATCATTTAGAAACCAGCAGGGGCTAGTATAGCTTAGCTGTACACTGCACCCAGACAATATTCACAATACTTCACTTTTTTCCACTTTTCGTATGTTACAGCCTATTCCAAAATGGATTTATTTTTTTCCCTCAAATTCTATACACAATACCCCTAATGACAATGTGAATAACCTTTTTGAGGATTTTGCAAATTAAAAATAAAAAAAAAACTACAAAATCACATGTATATAAGTATTGACAGCCTTTACCCTGAAGCTCAAAATTGAGCTCAGGCACATCCTGTTTCCACTGATCATCCTTGAGATGTTTCTGCAGTTTAATTGGAGTCCACCTGGGATAAATTCAATTGATTGGACGTGATTTGGAAAGGCACACACCTGTCTACATATAAGGTCTCATAGTTGACAGTGCATGTCAGAGCACGAACCATGCATGAAGTTAAAGGAATTGTCTGTAGACCTCCGAGACAGGATTGTCTCGAGGTGCAAATCTAGGGAAGGCTACAGAAACATTTCTGTTGTTTTGAAGATCACAATGAGCACAGTGGCCTCCATCATCTGTAAATGGAAGATGTTTGGATCCACCAGCAATCGGGAGAAGGGCCTAAGTCAGGGAGGGTGACAAGAACCTGATGGTCACTTTGTCAGAGCTCCAGCATTCCTCTGTGGAGAGAGTAGAACCTTCGAGAAGGACAACCATCTCTGCAACAATCCACCAATCAGGCCTGTATGATAGAGTGGCCAGATGGAAGCCACTCTTTAGTAAAAGGCACATGGCAGCCCGCCTGGAGTTTACCAAGACACCTGAAGAACTCTCAGACCATGAGAAACAAATTTCTCTGGTCTGATGAGACAAAGATTGAACTCTTTGGTGTGAATGCCAGGCGTCATGTTTGGAGGAAACCAGGCACCATCCTTACAGTGAAGCGTGGTGGCAGCATCATGCTGTGGGGATGTTTTTCAGCAGCAGGAACTGGGAGACTAGTCAGGCTATGCATCGACGCTCCCCATCCAACCTGATGGAGCTTGAGAGTTGCTGCAAAGAGAAATGGACAAAACTGCACAAAAAGAGGTGCCCCAAGCTTGTGGCATCATAGTCAAGAAGACTTAAGTCTGTAATTGCAAAAGGTGCATCAACAAAGTATTGAGCAAAGGGAGTGAATACTTATGTACTGTCATTCCGGGGGCCAGAGCAGGCGACATCGAAGGACATTTGAAATTGCTGGCTAAGGCTAAGCGTAAATTTGGTAAGATTGTAATTCACGTCGGCAGTAATGACACTCGGTTACGCCAATCGGAGGTCACTAAAATTAACATTGAATCGGTGTGTAACTTTGCAAAAACAATGTCGGACTCTGTTGTTTTCTCTGGGCCCCTCCCCAATCAGACCGGGAGTGACATGTTTAGGCCGCATGTTCTCCTTGAATTGCTGGCTGTCTGAGTGGTGTCCAAAAAATGAGGTGGGCTTCATTGATAATTGGCAAAAGCTTCTGGGGAAAACCTGGTCTTGTTAGGGAGAGACGGCATCCATCCCACTTTAGAGGGAGCAGCTCTCATTTCTAGAAATCTGGCCAATTTTTTGGGATCCTCCAAACTGTGACTGTCTAGCGTTGGGACCAGGAGGCAGAGCTGTGGTCTTATACACCTCTCTGCAGCTTCTCTCCCCCTCCCATCCCCTTATTATCCCATCCCCGTAGAGACGGTGCCTGCTCCCAGACCACCAATAACTAGCAAAAATCTATTTAAGCATAAAAATTCAAAAAGAAAAAATAATATAGCACCTTCAATTGCACCACAGACTAAAACAGTTAAATGTGGTCTATTAAACATTAGGTCTCTTTCTTCTAAGTCCCTGTTGGTAAATGATATAATAATTGATCAACGTATTGATTTATTCTGCCTAACAGAAACTTGGTTACAGCAGGATGAATATGTTAGTTTAAATGAGTCAACAACCCCGAGTCACACTAACTGTCAGAATGCTCGTAGCACGGGCCGGGGCGGAGGATTAGCAGCAATCTTCCATTCCAGCTTATTAATTAATCAAAACCTAGACAGAGCTTTAATTCATTTGAAAGCTTGTCTCTTAGTCTTGTCCATCCAAATTGGAAGTCCCAAAAAACAGTTTTATTGTTATTATCTATCGTCCACCTGGTCGTTACTGTGAGTTTCTCTGTGAATTTTCAGACCTTTGTCTGACTTAGTGCTTAGCTCAGATAAGATAATTATAGTGGGCGATTTTAACATCCACACAGATGCTGAGAATGACAGCCTCAACACTGCATTTAATCTATTATTAGACTCTATCGGCTTTGCTCAAAAAGTAAATGAGTCCACCCACCACTTTAATCATATTTTAGATCTTGTTCTGACTTATGGTATGGAAATAGAAGACTTAACAGTATTCCCTGAAAACTCCCTTTTGTCTGATCATTTTTTAATAACATTTACATTTACCCTGATGGACTACCCTGCAGTGGGGAATAAGTTTCATTACACTAGAAGTCTTCAGAAAGCGCTGTAACTAGGTTTAAGGATATGATTCCTTCTTTATGTTCTCTAATGTCATATACCAACATAGAGCAGAGTAGCTACCTAAACTCTGTAAGGGAGTTAGAGTATCTTGTCAATAGTTTTTACATCCTCATTGAAGACAACTTTGGATGCTGTAGCTC